>NW_007726153.1:153326-171644 GCF_000696425.1 Galeopterus variegatus | reverse complement strand
TTGGTATTCGCGCCCTCGGTGTTGCACCTGCACCATGCTCAGCCAGTGAGCGGGAACCGGTCTCCACATGGGATCCGAACCCTCGGTGGGAGCTCCCAAGTGGCGCACTCTCCAGTGTGCCACCAGACTGGCCCAAATTACCCATATTTTTAAAATAATGAAAAATAATTATATGATCATTGTAATCACATATTTGCTTTCTTCCTTTATGTCCTGAATTAATTTGAATTTATATTTTGATTTTTAACCCTCTAAAGTCATTTTGTGAACAAAGACATTTCATTGATTTAGTTCTCAGAAACAGGCAGAAAAGTACACTTCTGATAGAATTTTATTTCTATGTATTTATTTATTCTTTTGAACTCTGCTTATTAGTACAGAGATTATTTTACTGAGGTCATTAAAAGCAATTTCACATTTTTATTTTTATATTAATCTTGCTATTGAGTGTCTCCAAAGCACTCTTTGTATAGTCAATCTACAAATGATAATTCATTGTAGTAACGAAACAAAGAGAAAGTAAATTGTACTCCTTTTGTGGGAATGTACAAAATGGTCAGAATTACAAATAAAGTCATGCACCACATAAAGGTGTTTCAGTCAATGAGGGACCACATACATAAGGTTATAATGGAGCTGAAAAATTCCTGCTGCCTAGTGACATTGTGGCCATGATAACTGTGTAGAGCAATGCATTACTGATGTTTGTGGTGATGCTGGGGTAAACAAACCTGCTGCTCTGCTGCCCTATTTTTACTGTACCTTTTCTATGTTTAAATATGTTTTGATACGGTACAATTGCCCACAGTATTCAGTACAGTAATGTGCTGTGCAGATTTGTATCCTAGGACCTATACCTATAGCAATAGCTCTAGCCGAGACACATAAAAGGCTATCCCACCTAGGTTTGTGTAAGTATACTCTACGATATTCACACAATGACAAAATTACCTAATAACACATTTCTCAGAGAGTATCCCCATCATTAAGTGATACGTAATTATATCAGAATGGTATTCCAGAATCTCATATTTCAATAGATGTCAATGGAATTTAATACTAAATTAAATAAAATAATGTTTGTCACATACATTTATAATTCCACACTTAATAAAATTTACAATATTTTTGTTATCAATGTTATAAACAAACAAAAAAAATCCTGTATATTTACCCATGCACTTATTAGTTCTGTGCTCTGCTTTCCTTTGTTTGCATCCATAGTTCCACCTAGTATCATTTCCTTTGATCTGTGGTAGCTTCTCTGCAAATTCTAGTCGCATTGGTTTACCTACTAACGCTTCCCCTCCTCCAGTCAGGGAGTCCAAAAGACTCTGTAGGTTGCTGCTCCTCACACAGCAAATTGGAAACTCTCCAAAGGCAGTAAGCTGGGGCAATCACAGGACTCACTTCCTTCTTGTCTCTCAGAGATCACTGTCCTTTGCTACCTGCTGTAAAATGTCTATATATTTTTTGTTTGCTTACTTTCTCTCTCTCTTTCTTTCTTTCTTTTTTCTCTTTTCTCTGTCTCTGTCTCTCTCTCTCCCCTTCTACCCTTCCTTCCTTCCTTCCTTCCTTTCTTTTTTCAGTTGTTACTAGTGGGAGGGTAAATTTGGTTCCCGATATATTTCATCTTGGCCATAAGTAACAATACCTATCAGCAACTTTTTGAAAATCATGTTTATTTTTCTTGAGTTTAATATGAAACCAGTACATTTTACATTTTATACCACTTTGAAAAACCCAGAACAGAGCAAAAACTTGAGAAAATTATTCACTAATTTGTGGTCTATGAACTTACCTTGCCTTGTATTTTCTTTGGCTTCTACAGTAGCAGACAACGTGCTGAGGATCCAAGTAAAAGTGATTTATTACAGTGAGTTCCCAGGAACATCTGATGGGAAAATTGAAGAAGTAATGTAACGGAAGCTGATCAAAGATACAACATCAAGCAAAGTTCACAGAGAATACCTCTGGCTCAATCCTATAGGTTCATGGAGAAAAATGGATCATTTCATTAGTTAGGGTACTCCAGAGGAACAGAACTAATAGGAGATTGATTGATTGATTGACTGATTGATTGATTGATTATAAAGAATTGGCTTACGTGACCATGGAGGTTGACGTGCACTCAGCAAGGTGAAGATCCAGGAGAGCTGATGGTTTTGTTCTAGTCCAAGTCTGAAGGCCTGAGAAGCAGGAGAGCTGATGGTGCAAGTTCCAGTTCAAGTCAGAGTCTGAGGGCAAGAGCAGACCCATGTCCCAGCTTGAAGACAGGCAGGCAGAAAGTGAATTCTCCCTTGCTCAGCCTTTTTGTTCTATTCAGGCTTTCAATGGGTTGTGTGAGACTCACCCACATTGGGAGGGCAATGTCCTTTAAATGCTACTTCAAATGCTAATCTCATCCAGAAACACCCTCAAAGACACACACAGAATAATGTTAAACCACATATCTGGACTCCCCATGGCCTAATAAAATTGACACATAAAGTTAACCACCACAGTCATACTTCAAATTTGAGGGATGGAACGGTAGAGCATTTATTGCTGCCCATCACTGGTTAAGCGTTGCCCAGGTGAGAGGTGTATTCTTAATCTCCTTGAGTGCTTCTTATTTGCAGGCAAAGTGTGTTCTGGTAGCCTGAGGATAGAAACTGGTACGGAATGTTGGGATTAAAAGTAAACTGGCAGCTGGTACATGCAAAAACTGTGAAACTATCTGAAGGGATGTGAGCAGAACAGTAATAGCATCAACCACCAGTGCTTCTTGAACTTTAATGTGCATGTGGATCACCTAAGCACTGGTTTCTAATTCAATAGATCTGGATGAGACTCCCAGGTGATGCTGATGCTGCTAGTTCACTAACACAAGCCTCGACTCCTGGTAGGTCTGAAAAGGAATGAGAAATGGTTTTTATCTTTTCCTGTCTCACTCTCACTTCTCCTTTTCAGAACATTTTGAGGCTACTGAGAGTATCCTTCGAGTAAGGCTACTTGATAAACTCTACTATAATATCAACGCAAAGAAGCAGCAAAATGTTAGATCAGTGGTTTGGCTATTGAAGTTTTTTGACCAAAACCCACAGTAAAAAAATATTTATAGTGACCCAGTACACACACATGCATGTGTATTTATAAGTATACCGACTGAAACACAGGTGTCATGAACTGTAGTTGTGAATGCATTCTGCTTTTATTCTATTATTGTATTCACTCTATTTCATAAAAAAAACAAAACACACTACTAGATGTCAATCCATGATTTTAAAAAATGACCCAGATTTTAGTGGAAACAGAATTTAAATTTCTGTACATAATATTTCTGTTTCATTTATAAAAAAATGTATTCACTTATTTATGATCTGCCTGAGACATGTGAGTACTTTGAGGCAGATTAGGATTATGGAAATCATTCAAGCTAAAATTTATAAAATATTTTCTCTACATTCATTTGGAGTGGAAGCTGAGTACTGCCTGAAAGAATGGTGGAGGAGGAGGGATTGAGCTATGATCCAGCAGGGCTAGTGCACTCAGCACAGCAAAATCTCAGCAGCTAACTGGATCAACATTCCTTAGATGGAGAACTAGGAACCACCTAATGTCACTCCTACACATACCTGGAAAGATCCCATTTTTCTCAGCCTCAGCCTTACTGCCTAGTGTCTTATCCAACTATTCTTCCAAATATTTAGTCTCTGCGAGAGAAGTTCTTGTCAATATATTTTTCTCTATCTTGTCACAGTCTGGTTGACATTTTTGTGCCTCTTACAACTTGAGAGTTGACCAGCTGGCCCACACCTTAATTAGGTTCTAAATCTATTCATTTAACATGCATCTATATTAAGCACACATTATTATGCATCAGACACTCTGTCATATATTGGACGTTGTAAAGCTACACGACCACGCCAGTTGTCGAGTAAGGCAAATCATAACTAAAGCCAAAATGTTTCGTTATTTTAGGTATACTAAGTTTCCATTTGTATTGTCAAGGCTAGGGCTCAGACCTTTCAAACCCATTGCACAGACTGGGTCACCAGACCCCTCACAGGCCGGTCCACGCTAATTGAGAAAGATCCCAGGAATCATTGGTTGATGGCATGAGCTCAGTCCTCAGCAATAGCAGCAACAGCCTCCAGCAGCAGCAGTGGCCTCCTGTGGCCCCCTGGGGGCATCCCGGGGTCACAGTGCCCCATGGATCAGAGCCACTCATCCTTTATACTTAAGTCCATAACCCAGGAACCTGGGTGCGCATGCACAATTACATTAGGCAATAACCAAGGACCACCTGGGTACACGTGCATATTTACATCAAATGCTCAGCAAGATTCTGAACATCTGAGGGCCCTAACCATTTTCCTATATTTTCCCAACAGATGTTTAGTGGCTAGCAAGATCGATATATTCCTACCCTCAAGTAGCTTGCCATTTAATGAGGATGATACTTAAAACATGAGGAAATTGATGACAGGGTCAAAACAAAGCCACAGGAGCACAAAACAGAACTATCTAAATAGGGGTCAGCAACTTTTTCTATAAAGGGCCCATAGTAAATATTTAGAGCTTTGTAGGCCAAATAGTCCCTGTCATAACTACTCAATTCTGTGAAAGCAGTCATAGGCAGTAAAGAAACCAATGAGTGTGTCTGTGTTCAAACAAAACTTTATTTACAAAAAAAGGCAGTGGTCCAGATTTGGCCTGTGAACCATGGTTTGTGAACCCCTAATCTAAAACGGTTTAGGAAGGGTCTGAGGAGACTTTCTAGAGGAACTGACTGTTAAAACAGATTCCCAAAGACAGGTACGAGTTATTGAAGGAATGAGAAGGGAGGACCAGAACAAATTGGCCCCAAAGAGAGTGAGAGATTATAACGAAAGAACTGAAAGATGTTCAGTGTGGCTGCAGCTTAAATTTTTTAGAGGTATATGGGACATTTGTTACATGTCTGTTCATCTAGCATCTGAAGCCCATTTTCATGTTCAGGAAATTCCCCCACCTTATGAGTCTTGGTAGGTGGCACAATTCCTTTACCTACGTGGGCTGAAAATGTTAGGTACTTGTACTCCCAATCTTTCTTCTACCAAAGGCACAGGTATGTAGCCTCAGTGCCACCAATCAGATACATCCATGTCAGACTTCAACTCATAAGCCAGTGATAAAGGAAGGAAGGAGAAAAGTGTTTCTCTCTGTGTCCACTTCTCTATGTCTGTCTCTTACATCTAGCCTTGTCTTAGTAGTGGTTGCAGGGATAAGATACTGAGCCTGAAGGAGCGACAGAACAATTCAAGATTTGGTGATGTTGGTGGCGGCAGGGATTTCTATATCAGGCCAATCCTGAAGTGAATTTTTGGGCATTGCTCCTGGAAGCTAAGCTTCATGACTGGTTTTGCAACCCACTGATGATTCTTGGAGCTACCATGTCTTTTTAATAAACTCTTCTTCAGTAACTTCAGCTAGAGTCAGCTTTTGTTGTTTGCAGCTAAAAAACTATGACTGATGAAGAGATGTAATGCAGAACCAACTTGTGAAGGACTCCTCAAACTATGAGTATGCTGCCATGTTTTGAATTTATTAGTGCTGTGACAAGTCATTGAAAGATATTGAGGAAGAGAATGGTATAAGCAGATTTGGAATGTAAAAAGTTTGCCCTGTAAGCTCTCAGAGGAGAGGGTTTGGTTTTTTTTTTTTTTAAATACTGTCTGTTTACTGCTCTCTGCTCAGTGCTTTAAACAGTACCTGACATATAGTCAAAAATAGAAGTTTGTTGAATGAATGATGGAATTTAAAAAAATTTTATTTTACTGTGGTAAGAAAACTTAACATGAGATCTACCCTCTGCACAAATGTTTAAGATTTGACTACAGGCACAATGTTGTATAGCAGAGCGCTAGAACCTATTCATCTTGCTTACCTGAAACTCTATGCCTGTTGCTTAGTAACTCCCAAGCTTTCCCTTGCCCCACCTCCTGAAAACCACCATTCTACTCTATCATTCTATGATTCTGATGATCTCAGATATTTCATATAAGTGGGATCGTGAGGTATTTGTCTTTCTGTGACTGGCTTATTTCACTTAGCAGAATGTCTTCAAAGCTCACAAAATTTCTAATGAATGAATTGTAGGAAAGGGCCCAAGTGGAAGGCCATTGTGGTAAATTACGTGAGTGACAATGGCGACCTGGATGAGGTTAGAGGATTCAGAGAAGTACAAGGGCACTGCAAAAGTTTGTGGAAAAGTAGAATTAGAAGATAATATGAATATTTCCATAAACTTTGGAAGTACCTTCGTACATGGATTCAAAAGACAGAATCTAAATAATGTGCACAAAAATTACATATTAATATTTTAAAATGCAAATACGCTTTGAAATTAAACTTAAAATGGTGTAAGTTTCAATAATTAAAATGTAATATTTATAGAGAGAGAATTCAGGGAAGGATGTGTTCCAAAGCTTTCTTTTTCCATCCCCCACAAAAACAGCCCTCGTTCTATAGTTACAGCTGTCAACCAGGAGATGCACAAACCAAATATGAGTCACTTCCAGTGCCAAGAAAGTGAACAAACCAAGAGTGTAAATAATCACTTAGAGCTGAAGAGACAAACATAACATCAGCTACAGTTGTTCCAACCATGTTTTAAGTATCCTATTCTTTCCTGCTTTATATGGGTTACCCTCACTCTCACTTTTTAAATAAGCCTAACAGTGGATTCTGTTAAGTAGACCAGGAGGATTTGAGAGATGGAACCAGATTAGCATTCGACACTTCTTTCTCCTAAGCCCACCAGAGATGATTTAATAAAAAGAAGACAGAATATTAATTTTTCTGAGATCTTGTTTGGTTGGATGACCTCGGTAAAAGCAAGTAGGTGAATTTATAAATTAGTTTAATTGACTGTTATTACTGTTCTGCTATTTCACTGGAATAATCACCGGTCACTCAGGTTGATTCAATAAAGGAGAAGATAGGTAAGGTATGCAGGGCAAGAATCACTACTATGGTTCAATAATTCCCTCCAAAGCCTTGCAACTTGCATATTTTAACATGGAATTTCATTTTATATTCTCAAAACAACACTCAATAATATAGAAAATGAGGTTATCAGTGAAGTATTTGCATACATATACTTTTTTGAAATAATGTGCAGCATTGATATTCTAAAAAAAATCCCTATGCCTTTAGAGACCAACCAAATTACTTAGATAAATTAAGTCAATAATGTTCTGGGACACAATGGGAAATGCATGCTGTCGGGGTCTCTATGTCCAGTGGAAATTCATTTAATTGTGAATGAGGCATGGATTCTTATTCTTTGTCACTGGCCTACAGATTTGGTCAGGTCTTCATGCTGTGATTTTAATTTGGGGGGAAAAATTAACTATAAACTAACTTAAATATTATTACTAGTTAGCACCCTCTGACTTTATATCTGTATTGAGCAGGCCAGCCTTTTGGGGGCTAATCTGATGGCTCCAGAAAACTGACCTCAACCCTCCCCTCAACATTGCAGGTGAGTACACTAATAGCATCTCTGTTTCTTTTAAGAGAAATTCTCAGTTTTACAGTGATGCTAAATTAACATATTTATCAGACTATTTACATGAAGATTATCTTGTGAAGGAAAAGGGTAAGAAAAGAGAACATTCTGCTTGGAGAATTTTCCTTTTGGGAGGGAAATAAAGACACAGAAGTATAGAGAAGTAAGCAGATTCGTTCACTGCCTCGTTTCATCGGCCTTGTTTCCAGACTTTGTGAGGCTCACTGTGATTTATTTAATGAAGGTCAGTGAGGGAACACATTAAACACTTTAACTTGAGAAAAAAAGCAGAGAACCTGTGTGTACCACTATAATAAAACAACAGGCTGAAAAGGGAAAATTTCACACAGCCAATAATTTTGTCTACATGCCACCAACTAATAATTTGTTTTGTTTTTGCTGGAATGACTGTTTGTGCTTCAGCCACAATAAATACAAAGCACTCACGTCATTAACACACTTCTATTCGTGCAACTAGCACAGTGCTTTGCAATAAAAGATGCTGAATAAATATTGGCTGAATGAATGAAGAATTTTAAATTGTGGCCTTCCCATTCTCATGGTCCACAAATTCATAGTCCCTAATCTAAGTTCTGCCCTCAGTACTTTCTAGAAACATTTTTATCTTTCTCTATTTCCCTGTTCCTTTTTTTTCCTCAATGACTGTTCCAAACCTCAGCAACCCATATGCCTCTCATCCACATAATCTTTTCCAAGTTAATTCCCATCACCTACAAATTTACCCATTCCCACACCCATACTTAGTTCCTCTCTTCCAGGCTAAGAAGACAGATGCTCTTTCTCTGTTCAAGACAATCTATCCCGACACCCTTCTCTCTCTCACGTTCTGCTGCAGTGTCTTCCTCACTTTCTTACATAGCCTCAATCCCTTTTCTCAACCATTTCCTTCTTTTCAGCCTGTGAAGAAATCCTCTCCATGAATAAATAAAAATACTTTTTTACTCCATGTGTTCACCTTAGCTTACTGGTTTTTTATTTATTTATTTTTTTTCAATCCTTCTTTTCTCCAAGGACCATTTCATCCACACTCAGGATTTCATCTACCTGTTTAAGGCTCAAGAGTTCAGCCTTTAACTTCTCAGGTCAGATAACTCCCTGAGGTATGTCCAAATGTTTGCTTGTCATATCACTCAGTTTTACTCGTTTATTCAACAAGTATTTGTTGCCTATCTACCTTGTGCCAACAAAGGCTTAGAAATAAGAATGGAAGGTTAAGAAAAAAACAGATAAGGCTCCTACCCTCATGAAGCTTTATAGCTTAAAAATCATATAATGATATAACCTGAAAATTAAGTTCCAAATGTGAAGAGTACAGTGGAAAACAGGAGAATTTACCGCAAATGGAACATTCCAAACCCCATAAGGTTGCTTTTTGTTGTTTGTCTCTCAGCTGGTGCTTTCTCTATCCTTCCAAATTCCTCATAAGGTACATGGGAGTTGGCCCTGATCCACCCCCCAACCTTAAAATCAATTCATCCTCAAGTTCTGCTTATTTTACCTTCTTTAATATTTACCTGATTTAGTCCATCTTCAAACAGTTATCAGAGGGACTTACAAAAAACTCAAATCTGACCATCATGTACTATTTTGGTCAGTATAATTAATGCTGGCTGCTGTAACAAACAAAACCAACATCTCAGAAGCTCAAAACAATGAGGGTATATTTCTTGGTCATGTCAGAATCAGAAACAGATCTGATGGATTGCCTTGGTAGTTCTCTCTGTTCCATTGATTCTGTTCTTTCTCATTCATCAAGATGTCATTTAAAGCCATGTTTTGGGGGTCACTGCAGAAGTGGAAGAGAATGAGCTAAGAATAGGATGTCAAGGGTGATTTTAAGAGCAGGCCCAGGGAACATTTCAATTCATACTCCATTGGCTAGAAGGTAACGTGGCCCTGCTTAACTGCAAAAGAGGCTGGGGAATGGAGTCTTCTTGGGTGCTCAGGAAAAGCAAAAATCATGGGATTGTGAACATCAAGCTACACTTTGCTTGATTTGCTTTAATAGTCTTTGTTTACTCCTCACAATCTATAAACTCAAGTTCTAGCCCTTGAATGGGGATTATAAAACCAGCATCTCCATCTTCCATGCTGTTCTTCTTGCTTTGTTTTTCATACCCTTTTTCACTCTTGCCCTTTACCTCTCTTTTCTTTATTTCCCTCTCTTTAAAAAAGTCCTGTATATGCATTTTTACCTGGATACATTTTTTTCTGATGGAAGTTGTATGCTAAAATGAATTGCTTCTCACAATATTGCATTGTAGGTGTCAGAATATTTTAGAAATACATTTACAGACATTCTTGGTTAAGGAAGGCTTTGTTTCCCTCTGTATGAGTTACTAGCTCAGTGAAGTATTTCTAAGTGAAAACTTAAAGTCCCAATACATCAAGTGCACCTAACATTTCAGAAATGATGCTGAGAGAGAAGATTTACAGGTGTCAAAACATGTCCTCTGTCTAAAAGGGCAGTGCTTTCAAAAGTGTCAGGAAGAGAAATATTTTCTAAATACCTATTCTACTTCTTTCCTTAACCTTTTCACCAGAGTAAATACATGACCGTCCCCAGAGCTGAGATCAAAGTCTGGGTAGGATTAGTTACCAGGGCCCAGCATTTGAGATGCTCCATAGAACTGACTGTGGCTTAAGCTTTATGCTTGGATACTGGGGTTGAAGCTGGTTTACAGAAGCATCATATTCAAAATTATTTTTCCCATGAACCGTCACATTGTATGGTAACAGATTGATTTAGAGCAGAATATCTTCTATCATTTAAGGCATGCTAATTGTTCAAAACAGGCTGATGATACCTACCTCATAGGGCTGCTGTTAGGAAGAAATTTGACACCATAGTAAAGCTTCAAGATACAGACTTTTATTAACTTATCAATATTACTAACATTAACAAAGTCTGTGAAGATGCATATAAACAGTTAACACAAAATAGATCATCAATAGCTCTCTTCATGTTATTTCTTTAATTTATGGTTTTTAAGGTAGTCATATTTTAATGGTTATCTATCTATGAGAAATGTTTCTATAATTGTCTATGAGGGATACTAAATATGATATATTTCTACAAGAAAAATAAAACCCATTATAATGTGATCAGCATGTTTATCAACAGGAGAAAGTGAAGATGAATTGTGACACATTCATTGTTCTATTGACCACAATGTCCTTTAAAACACTTGAATGTTAAATAGTGTGATGTATTTGTGTATGATTTAGCTCAAATTTTCATTCATGTTGAATAATTAATCAATAAACTACAGTAATCTGAGGTCCACTCTATAGAAGTTTCTAAATAAGGTTTTGTATATCCCAAAATTATGACAAAAGAATCATTAATTAGGATAAGGGATGTTAAGAATAATTTTAATCTGTGAAATGACTGATGGTGAGGATGCATGGCTCCTAGAAAGTATAAATGGACTAGCAAGAAGGGCCTCAGACTCAAGGTTAGGAGATAGCAGGCTTGAAAACTGGCAAAGGGAAATGAAATTAGAGAGCATGGACAATATTCAACATTGTAAACTGTGTTAGGATGAAATGGCCCCTCTTCCCCAAAGATGCCCATCTTATAAACTCTGAACCTTTGAAATATATGTTACCTTATACGGCAAAAGGGACTTTGCAGATGTGATCAAATTAAGGCTCTTGAGATGGGGACATTATCCTGGATTGTTCAGGTGAGCTTGATGTAATCACAACAGTTCTTATAAGAAGACAGGAGGAGACAGGGGAAGTTAAAGGAGAAAGCAAGGTGACTGAGAAAGCAGAGCTTGGAGCAATGTGCTTTGAAGACAGAGGAAGGGGTTACCGATGGCCACTAGACACTAAAAAAGGCAAGCATGTGGATTCTCCCCTCAGAGCCTACTAACAGAAGAAACTAGTTCTGTGGACGCCTTTATTTTAGCTCTGTAAAATTCATTTCAAACCTAGAAACAATAAATTGATGTTAGAAGCCAAAAAATTTATGTTACTCTGTTACAGCAGCAACAAGAAACTAAACCATAAACTCATGCCTGCTCTTTGAATAATGTGGGACTCTCCAGCTTGAACTGACCTCATCTTTACCCATGCCAAAACTGTATCTTAGCTGAGTGAAATCATCTGAACTGAATTATGCACACAGTGAGACGGGCAGGGCCAGCAGACAAAATACGTAAGAAAAAAAAAAAAAAAAAGATCATGATTATCAGGAACAGAATCACCCCATTTTTAAATACTTTTTCTTGATTTTAGAGAAAATAAGATACCCAGCAAGGAAAAGCCACATTTGAGGGTTGCGTATGCCAGATGAGTACTGACAACAAATGCTGCACCATTCATTTTGCCTTGATTGGCTTCATTGCACCTACAGCCTATGTAAGAAGCTTGTGTGAGTATGCCTATGTGAGGGCGAGGAGATAGTGCTCTAGTCCGAATATATCTAATTTTATTCTCTGGTGTAATTATGGTGTGTATTTTTTAACAGCCAACAGATGACTTGAAAATGAAACAACTAAGAGCAACAAAAATCCTCATACTTTAAAAGAACAAGTTGTCTTGTGTCAGATCATCCTGCCTTATGCAATAACTCTAAATCCCCACTGAGATAAGGTGGAGATATTGGAAAATCTTCACATCCAGACAGCTCACTTTTGCTAGTTTCACTATAGGGAGCCTGCGTTCATCTCTGGAAATGAGAGTTTAGCTTTTGGCTTAAATAGCTATGTTAGGTCAGAAACCTCTCTTAAGACACTAGCAAAGTTTGTGAAGCTAATAAAAACTTTGTGTGGATGATGGGAAGGGAAGAAGTATACATTGAGTTATTGGGCTTGTAGCCCTCAAGAAGGAAAGGAAAAATTGGCTTTATAGAAGATTGATATTGGTATATGATTCCAAGGGTTATGTAAAGAAAACACCAAATTCCACTTCTTACAGAGAAGTGATCGGGAGATTTTGACTGACACTACAACTGAAAGCAATGAAGCTTATAAAACGTCAAGTATTTAAATTATTGGGCATAGAACATAAAATAAGTATTTTAATATGTTTAAAGTGGAAGACAAATAAATATTTCTTGTACTATTATTATGTTTGAAATTTTAATTGAAAATTTATCCTTTCTGATGTTTGGGATTTTTCAAACCAAAAGTGAAGAAGGAAAATTCAGGACTAGAATTAATCATAATTAGCACAAAAAAGGACAAATTTTAAAATGTACAGCATATATCTTAGTGAAATGTTAAAAGCATTTGCTCAAGGCATTGTTGTCTAGTACCAACACTTCTATTTAAAATTACGTGGAAGTCTTAGCAGTAAGGAACAGAAAAAATATAGAGGGTACAAGGCAGAAAGAAAGAAATAATGTAGACAATATGATTGTCTACAAAGAAAGCTCAAAGAGAATAAAAAAAGACATTATCATAACTAATAAAATAGCTTAATAAATCTTCCAAATATAAAATCAATGTACAAAATAAATTGAATTCTGAAACTTCTGGTTTCTGGTCTAGCATGAAAAGAGCTTAGAAGTCATGACTCTACCTCACAACAAGCAAAAAGCCAAACAAACTGAAAAATTAGTAACTGTTCTTAGATTTGTTAGAGAAGTAAACTGCTGCCCCCAAAATTTGAGAGATAGGCAGATACAAAGAATCACAACTTACTTGAGTGGAAACCCATGAGCAAAAGCCTCTATGGGAACTACTACCAGGATAGGAAAATCTACGCTGTAATTGACAAATCACTTAAGTCTCAATGTGGACAAGCCTGAGAGATAAAAACTGAAGGGAACCCAGTCATACAGGACCTCCCACTTTTGTGAGGTTTACCTCCAGGAGCTCTACTAGGCTTTCACAAAAATATCTAGAAAAACAGCCTTGGGCTTCCAACAGGGGAAAAAGAAAAATAACCATTTTGAGATATGCCAGAGCTTTCTGTCCTTCTTAACAAGGAATGTCTTCAGTGAAACATTTTACTAGAACCTAACCTACTTGGCATGGTCCATGCCATGGCAGGATCCTAAAGGAGTCAGCTTGGGCTGCCCTCTCCGAGCTGGCAGGGCCGCTGGAGGGAGAGCTGCTGGCAAGGCCGCAGCTATGAGCACTTGCTGCAACCAGAAGGGCTGCCTGCCTCGGCTTTGTGGCTTTTGCCTTCTCTTTCGATATTTTGGTTAGCGTGGCAGTTCTCTGAATTCCCAAAAGATTATAAAAATAACACAAATAATTATGCAGTCATTGAACTAAACATTCCCACAGAGGATCCGAGAAAATTGGACAATTCAAAATTATCCCCTTATGATAAATTGACCACACCAACATATGTTCCAAAAGCACTGCTCATGACTAAATATGAGCTGAAGCCTAATGTAAGTTGGTAAACATCATTTTCTGGAGATTATATTAATGGCAAGAGAATGGTTGGTATTAATGAGAAGTTATATGATTGGGACAAATTATGTATATGGGAACGAAACTGTAGAACCCCCTTTCCTTGGTGGTATCCAGTTTTAAATAAATCATTAAGAATTAGATATTGGGATAAAAATATATGCTGTAAAATTATTAAACCTGCAAAATTAGACTTAAGAGGCAAATGTAACTGGTTTTGTGAGGGATGGTGCTGTGCACAAGGACACTTTAACATTTGGATCAAGATTATAGGGCCACAGCGAATGCATAACCTCAAGATGTGCATCATAATGCTGCTCAAATATCCACTGTTCCTTTTCCATATGAACAGTAGGCTCATTCCATTAGAACATAAAGTCAGGGCCGGCCCGGTGGCGCACTGCTACAGTGTGCCGCTTGGGAGCGTGGCGGCGCTCCCGCCGAGCGTTCGGATCCCACATACAGACCGGCCACTCACTGGCTGAGTGAGGTGCGGGAGCAAAACCGAGGGTTGCGATCCCGTTGCCGGTCCCGGTCTGGTACGGGCGCGACACTGAGGGTTGCGATCCATTGCCGGTCACGAAAAAAGACAAAAAGGAAAAAAAAAAAAAAACCATAAAATCAAGACACCCTCATTAGAATTTAAATGTTAACATTGTTCCTTTTAGCAAATTTGTACTTACATTTAGCAATAGACATAGGTCATATGATAGAACTGTCTATCACTTTGCAACTGCAATAGTCCCACCCTGTTAATAGGGTAGATATTAACCACAGCTTGCCAACCAGAAAAGGTCACAGGTTAACTTCAGGACAAGGAGAACATGGTACCAAAAGGAGGAAGCATGAGCTTATCACCTGAGACGTGCTAATGAAGGAAAAATAAACTGGCTTCCCCTATCCTTTTTGAATTATTAAGCTTGCTGATGTAATAAAAATGGTAGCCAAAAAAACCCTGCAGAGAAAAAACTAAATAAAAGGCATTGTCTCATGCTCTACTGTGCTCCAGCTGCAACACACTGACAGCCAGCAGAGAGAGAACATGCATATTGATGCATTGAGGTCTCCATCTGTGTTTGTTATTTTCGCCAACCCTCCCTCTCCCATTTCGGGTACTCACAACTCGACTGGAGCTCGTCTTCAGCACCTACTGGAGTTTTACCAGAAACTAACTGACCTGGAGGAAGGAAAATACTCAACTCCAGCCAGATCTTGCCATCCTGTACCACATGAGGTGGTGAAATGAACAAACACACAGAGAAGCACTTGTGAAGTTCATAGCCCAAGGACATAGGCTTATTAAAGGACTGAGATCTAATCATAGGACTATAGAATTCTTCCCTTTCCCCCATATCCTTTACCTAGTACATCATGTTCACCTTTCAACAAAAAATTACAAGACATACTAAAAGGCAAAAAAACACAATTGGAGAGAGAGCAAGCATCAGAACCAGGCCCAAATATGGCAGGAAAGTTTGAATTAACCATAAATTTAAAATAACTACTATTAATATGTTAAAAGGTCTAATGGAAAAAGTAGATAACATGTAAGAGCAGAGAGATGGAAGTTCTGAGAAAGAATAAAAAATGTTAGAGAACAAAAACACTGTAACAGAAATAAATGCCTTTTACAGGCTAATTAGTAAACTGGACACAGCTTAGAAAAGAATCTGAGCTTGAGGATGTGTCAATAGAACTTCCAAAACTGAAACACAAAGAGAAAAAATACTGAAAGCAATAACAACATCCAAGAACAGAATATCTAAAAACTATGGTAAACTACAAAAAGTTTAACCTATGGTTAATAGAATACTAGAAAGAGAGAAATAAATGGAATAAATATTTGAAGGACTGATGACTGAGATTTTCCCCAAATTAATGACAGGTACCAAACCACAGATCCAGGAAATTCAGAGAACACTGTAATGGTGGGTACATGTCATTATTCATGTGTCAAAATAGATAGATTGTAGAACACCAAGCATGAACCCTAATGTAAATGATGGACTTTGGATAATAATGATATGCCAGTGTAGGTTCATTGATTGCAACAAACATACTCCCTGGTGGGGGATGTTGATGGTGGGAGAGGTTATATCTGTGTGTGGGTGGGTGAAAGGGGATAGGTGAGAACATTCATTTCTACTTTTCTAATTTTCTGTGAATCTAAAACTGCTCTGAAAAATAAAGACCATTAAAAAATTTTTTAAATTAAATTTCCGCATTGCAATAATTAAGAAGGTGTATTTTTAAGGTGAAGGTAGAATTTATAATAGCACCAAAAATACCAAGTGGCTAGCGATAATCTAAAAAAAAATTGAGCAAGAAAAACCCTCCAAAACAAAGAGGCACAAGAAAACTTTTAGAGGTAGGGATATGTCTAGTATCTTGATGGAGCAACTGCACACATATATAAATAGTAGAATGGTAGACTGGCAAAACTATTTTGTAAAATAGTTTGGCATTGTCTAGCTAATTTGAGGTGCACATATTCAGTGATGGACCAAGTTTATTCCTGTCTCAAAGAAGCTCTTGCCCTCTGTACTAGGACATGTGTACCAAAATGTTCACTGCAGTGCTATTTTCCATAGCAAAAAAAAAAAAAAAAAAAAAACTGTCAACAGCCCAAATATCCATTCACATTACAACGAATAAATAGATTGTAGTATATCCATCTGATGAAATACTGGATCATTAAGATGAATGAATTACAATTTGAAGTAAAAAACTGATTTTAGTAAAATAATACTGCAGAAGAATACACATAGTATGTTTACACTGATAGAAAGTTCAAACCCATGTCTAAAAAAATAATATATAGTTTAGGGATACAAACTCTGTAGTAACATAAATGTATGTAGGAAAGTGAATATACAGTAATATTAAATTCTGAATAATGGTTACTTCTGAGGGATAGAGCAATTTAGTAGAAAGCCCTGTAATATGCAGGGTCTCAGATATGATGGTAACTTTCTGTTAATTAAAATGGTCACAGGTGCCCAGGCATTTGTGTAACTTTTTTAACCTTAAGCATATGTAATAAGAATTATTTTGTATCTTTTCAATATTTAACTATTTTTGAAAGAAAAAAAAAACTGTTTATAAGGAATTTCAATATATAGTATCTTCTCACTTTCTGAAGGTTGTTTTAAAAATTGCCCACAGTGTTTTAAAAGAATATGTACTATATAAAAAAAAATGCCACTGATTTTTTTAAATAGCACTTTTTTGGAAGACTTTCCTCAATATCTGCTTCTCCCAGTGGTTTTCCTTTATAGACACACCAAGGTTCTGTCTTCTTAATTTCTACTAAATTTCGGAGAGTGAATTCATTTATTGACTCAACCATAATTGAATTTCATGCCCTGTGAAAGCAGTATGGCCTGGAAACTCTCATATATGCTGTACTCCTTGTGGGGGGTGGGGGGATACTCTCTTTTTATCACTCTCTGTGAACCCCTTTTCTCTTTCTTTGGATAGCTGTGTACCACTCATTCTGCAGATCTCAGTTATTCTTCACGACCTTACTTCCTCTGGAAATTTACTCTGACTCCACTCCTATGCAGAAGGGACAATAAAATATGTTGAATAAATGAATATGCAACATATAAAGGAATAAATGAATGACTGCTGCACTTCCCTCAAGGAGCTCAGAGTCTAATATGTAGTGGTAAATACAAGAAAATTGCATTGCCTATAGGAATAAATGATGCAATATAGGGCAAGTTAAAAGAAATGTAGGATTTGGTGATCGTTTGCTAATAATTGGAATAACATTGATTAAAATCAAGGATCTAAAATCAATTGTCTCTTTAAAAGACAATTCACTTCTTTTTTAAAAATTGTATATTTCTGAAAATGCCAATGAATATTACTGATTCCCTAGTGGCAATTAGCATGCCTAGCACTCAGATCTTGGTTTCAAGTTAAGATTTCCTGCTAAAAGAAATTCAAACTTATGGGGATATATGGTGATTTCTCAGGTGTGGCAATAAATTACATGTTGAGCCTGGACTTTCTTATGTCAGAAAATAAGAAAGGGCTTGAAATCTGATAGGGACACATCACAGGACACAAGAACGAGCCTAAAGGGTCTCCCTTTGGCCAAATTTGAGACAATTAGGTATCAAAAGAATAATGATGATAATGAATATAACACATGGAATTAAAAAATAATTCATGAGTCCATAGTTATGGTAAAACAAACAAACAAACAAACAAAACAAAACAAAAGAGAAGGGGGAGAGGGAATGCTCTTCTTTATTGAAGTATACTAGGTGATATATACAATGGGAATTATAGAATCAAAAAAAACAGCCAGGAGAGAACAAACCTAAGGATACGAGGAGTGGGGGGGGGGGGGGGGGGGGGGGGGGGGGGGGG
>NW_007726153.1:43105-153034 GCF_000696425.1 Galeopterus variegatus | reverse complement strand
GGGGGGGGGGGGGGGGGGGTAGGAGGGGGGATGGGGAGTGATAGGTCGAGTAAAGGACATAAAGAAATACCCTGATTTGTAAGAATGAATATGCTAATAATAAATTTAAAAATTAACCAAATAAAATAACAAAATTATTAAAAAATTTTAAAAAATCAAGAAGCCAAAAAACAAAACAAAAATCATTATTTTGCAGATGCAAACATAATCATTGACTCAGGCAAGGATCATCAATGGGTGCTGAAATCACTGCAGTTGGGTAACAGGATATTTACACAGTCTCAAAGTATCATAATGTCACATACTTATTAATTCCAGATGCACTAAGTTACCTTTATAGTAAATAATCTGGCACACTCCACCTTAACCAAGTGATTGAGTCTAATATCACCAATAATGGGAGAGACAAACAATACTTGCTTCCTGACTTGACACACTACGAAACACCAGCATCACCTATGTGACATTCTTGTCAAAGCTGTTTAATCTGAATCTATTCAGGATAAAACAATCAGGCAAATTCAGTTGAGGGTCATTCTACAAAACAATTGGCTTGAACTCTTAAAATATGTCAATAAAGAGGAAGAAACTGGTCTATAGTAAAGGACACCAGAGAGACATGATAACCAAATGCAGTATGGTCCTTGATTGGATCTTCAAAGGGGGAAAAGCATAATGGATGCTTTTGGACAAGTTTAAGAAATTTGAAAATGTAATGCACATCAGATAATATTATTATATTGGTGTTAATTCATTGCCTTAATAGTGTTGTGGTTGTGTAGGACGATGACCTCATTCTTAAGAGATTCATGCTGAAGGAATACAGCATCATAATGTCTTTCAGATGATTCAGACAAATAGATATAAATATGAAATGCAAAGGATATAGATATTAAAAATTGGCAATAGTTTGACAATTGTTGAATCCAAGTTAAAGTATGAGAGTGCTCATAGAATGTTCTTTCAACATTTCAATACATTTAAATTTTTTGAGATTAAAAATCGGGGTAAGAAGTAACTTAAGGCTTCCCGAAAGAAAAATGTTAGGACAAGCCAAGGTCATGAATAAATCAAAGAATTTTTAAAAAACAAACCAACCCCATGTTTTAGAGTACCTTTTGTTAATTTTCTACTGGAACTAATTTCTGACCGATACCTGACTGACAAATGGTGGAAACTGATTTATTACCAGGGCAATATCCATGCGACCTCCATGGAGGGAATTCTTTGTAATTGTACACTGCACGACATAGCAGGCCATCTATAACCATGTTAAGTGAATAGAGCCTGATGCGATATAGGGGGAAATCAACTTTATTCTTTTACTGTGCAGCAAATATCCTATCAACCCATTCCTGGATGAAATTTCAGGCAGTTCTTAAAGATTGCCTGGTCACTGTCAGGTAATAAACCATCTCCATTTTTAAGTTGCGATACATCTAATATGATACGTGCAGAATCCCAAACTTCAAATTTCATTGACTAAATCTTCTTCTCTCCTCTCACCACCTCTTCAGGCTGAGAAACCTGAAATGGGAAGTGGAAAAAGGGCATGATGAGTATTTTCCCTTCTCTCATATTGCAGCTCTTTTGGCTTCTTCACATTTGTGATAGCAGAAGAGAGATCTGGCAGATTGTATGTATTTTCCAAAGATAATCACAACCTTATCTCCTATTCCAATGCTTTTCTACAAGGTGATCTTGACACTCTCCCATAAAGAAGTGACCTCTAATTTTAACTGCTAAAGTCTGGCAGGAGAGATGCTATGTGACTGGGACTCTGGGTCATCAAAGGCCATGCAGCTTCCACCTTGCTCCCCAGAGCACTCATGCTTGGAACCCTGAGCTGCCACGTATGACAACTGCCTCCCCCAACATCCCTATGTCGTGTGGAAGCCAGACCACAAGAAGAGGCCAGGTGCAGCTCTGCAGATCCTGTTAGTAATCCCAGTATTTGAGTCACCTCAGCTGAAGCTCCAGATATGTGGGTAAATGAGCCTTTAGTTTATTCTAGTCCCCAGACAGTGAGTCAACCCCAGCCTCCCAGTCTCTCCAGCTGAGTTTCCAGATATCACAGAACAGAGAGAAGCCATCACCACTGTTGCTTTTCTGAATTTCTGACCTTCAGAATTTGTCAACATAATAAAATGGTTGTTTTAAACCTCTGTGTTTTGGGATAATATTTCAACATAGCAATTGTAACTGGAACAAAGAGGTAAAAGGTAGCTTCTATTAACTGGTTGGGCTGTAATCTGGCATTACCGCTTCCTTTATCCAGTAGATTTCCAATTTTGATTCTTTTTTATGGGCTTTTTAGTGGCTATTTCACAGAGAATTCTACCCCTACCCTGCTTGTTTTCTGGACATAAGCGATTTCTTCATCTGATCAGAGGGGAGGAACAGCACATTCATAAATATCTATTCTAAGGTCCCCTCAATTACTGACCTTTTCAACCTCCCCAACTAATTCTTAGTCTTCTCTTAGCCAGGAGGTGGGTAATGGAATAATGCTGGTGAAATCATTTTTGTTCAACTCCTTGCAAGTTTCAGTTAGATGGTCTTGCCCCTCACTTCTAGAAGATGGGAATACTTATCAGCTTATCTCCGATTTAACTCTGAACCTTCAGACCACAGAAAATATAATGATATGTGAGTATTTAGGTTTAACTACCTCGGGTGCATTTGAAAATTCTTATTGCTTTTCTCTCTATTTTGAGCAAAATCTTTGAATCAGTAACTCTGTGTAGACAAAATTCTAATTTACTCTGATTTTGAGATATTATAATTTGGGTGGTTAATAAATATTAAAGTTTACAAGCCAAGTTTTAAATGTTCTTTTTTATTATGAATGCTCTTATTGTGTATGTGTGTGTACATATATATGTATGTATATATGCCAATGTCCTCAGTATATATTTTTTATTTTAGTATTTAAATAAGCTTTCGATCCTAGTATAGTTTTAAATTTACAGAAAAGTTGCCAGGACAGAGTTCTGTATACTTCGCACCCACTGGAAACTCTTGTTAACATGTTACATTATTATGGTATGTTTTTCATGACTAACAAACCAGCATTGGTGCATTTTTATTTTATTATTGAAACTCCATATTTTATTTAGTTTTCATTATTATTAGTTTTCCCCTAATACCCTTTTTCTCTTGCATGTTCCCATTTAAAATTACACATTACATTTAGTCATAATGTTACCTTAGGCTTTTTTGGGTTGGGACAGTTTTTCAAACTTTCATTGATTTTTTTTTTTGTTTTTTTGTCCTTTTTTTGAGACCAGCCACATCGCACTCAGCCAATGAGCGCTGTGAGTGCACCGGCCATCCCTATATAGGATCTGAACCTGCGGCGGGAGAGCTGCTGCGCTCCCAGCGCCGCACTCTCCTGAGTGCACCATGGGCTCGGCCCTTTCATTGGTTTTTATGACCTTGACAGTTTTGAAAACTATTTGTCAGGTACTTTGTAGAATAATCCTTTGATTTGGGTTTGTCTATTTTTTCTTTTTTCATGGTTAGACTGGTGTTACGAGTTTTGGGGGAAAAAGACCACAGTACATCATATAAAGGGTATGGTGGAGTGAGCAGGACTGAAACCATGTTGGAACTTAAAGCAGCATGGATTGTAGGCAAATTTTAAAAAGACCCAGTTTTCTCCTTGGAATGCATGTCTCTGAGTTCTCCCTTTTCCCATGGTTATTTGATATTTTGAACCTTGGTTATGGAGCAAGATGACATTATCTACATAAATGTAAAGTTGCTTTCCAGCCAGCCTGAAGCTGCAGACTTGCAGACCCTGGGAAACCAAGCAAGACATCAATAAAAGTGTGCTGATTCCAGCCCGCAGCAGGACCCTGAGATAACAGCAAAGATGGGAACAGAAACCAGACACAGTCATGGTGAGACTTTGCACCTGGCCCCCTGCACGTCACCCTCCCTCCTGCTTTTCATTTCCCACGTTCCATTCCCTCAGCCCCCTCTTTAAAACTCCCTCAGTAAATTTGAGTCTTTGAGATGGCTTTAGTCTAGTCTTTCTCCTTCAGGTTTACTAGAGAGATGGGTTAGCCTAACATCTCTCCTCAGGTCACCGGTGTTCCTGAATAAAAGTTGACTTCCATTTTCACCAACATTTGACTTTTGATTGGCTTGTTTTTGAAAGAGGGCAGGGAGCTGGACCTGTGCCCTCTAACATGTACATGCTATCAACATGACTTTTCACTGCTGATGTTAACTTTGATCACATTTCTAAGTAGTGTTAGCCAGGTTCCTCCACTATATACTGACATTTCCTCTCCTTTCCAGACTATATACTCTTTGGACCAAGTCACTAAGGGTAGCCCACAATTCAGAGGTAAGGAGTTATGTTCCACCCCCTTGAGGGAGAAGTTTCTGCATAACTTATATGGCATTCTGCATGCCAGATTTTGTCTATTATTGCCTATTTATTTATTAAATCATTGTTTATGTTAGAGTGGGTTCAGGATGTTTATCTTATACTTTGGGTTATAATCCTGTGCTATGTTACTTATTCTTTTGCTCATATTGCTACAACTTTGGCTGTTGGGAGCTCTTTTGCTTGGCTCCTGTGTCCCTTTGACATCCCCCATCACTGTGTTTTTGAGCACTTTCTTACTTTCTGCCACAACATAATGCTCCAGGCTCTGCTTACAGATTCCCTGCTCCAGTCCTAAAATCAGCTATTTCTCTAAGGAGCCCTAGTTTCTTTTATCAGCCCCGATGTACTTTTATATTTGATGTACATTTGATACACCAAATATAAACATTTATAAACACACACTGTTTATATCTTTTAAGTCCTTTTCCCCATTTTTAGTGTGTATAACAGAACTAATCAGCTATGACATTCCTATTATCAGTGAAACTTCCAGCAGAATGAAAGAAAATTGAAACACCTTCCAAGTCTTTGCTTTTAAATTCTGGTTGTGCATTACAATCTCCTGTAGGGATTTAAAAATATACAGATTTCAGGGCTCTTAGAAAGACCAATTAAATCACAATATATTGATGTGGAGCCCAGACATGTGAATTTTTTTTAAGTTTTCTGAGTGATTCTAATTTGAAGTCAGGTCAGGAATTAAGTCTTAATTCTGTCAAATTAATGATGGCAAGTTTCAATTCTTAATGTCGTTTTATTAAGAATAGAATACAGAGTTAATTTCATTATTCTGAAATACTCCCAAAAATGTGAAATGAAAAAAAATTAATTTGCATATTCATTCACAAAACATTTTGTTGTACTTCTAAATCTGAATCATGTAGACTCTGAAATACAGACATTTTAATGTATCAAACACTGAAACTTTGAACAATTACCATTCAAATGCTATAAACTGTATCTTCTAAACGATAATATTCACACTATTTGAAAAATTTTATAATCATATATTAAATATAGCATTCATAACTAATTTCTTTATATTTAAAGAAAGAAAGAAATATATGACACTAATTTGATCAGCTAATCCAGTGTTTTATAACCCAATAGTTGGAAGATTAAACCTTATTTAATTATATATTTCAACAAAAATTTATTGAGCACTATGCAAAACATTGGGATAATAGAAAATGAAAACCTCCCTTCCTTGATGAAACTTCTTAGCAAGTAATGGATTCTAATGAGAATTGTTCATACTCAGAGGTAAGCTGAGTCCTTCTTATTATTCATGGCTAAAACAGCTGGGTCACTCACAGGGGTCCCACAAGCCATCTGGGTTTTGTGTGGTCTAGATCTTGCATAATTTGGAGAGTGCCCTTTAAGTCAAACAATACAACTTTATGCATTTAATTTAGCTAAAGGTAACAGGAAGGGCCCTGAGCAGATGAGTGGTCCTGCTCCATCCAGTAGGGAGGGAAAAAGAGAATGTGAGGAGGTAATTCCAATGTCTTAAGACCTAGGTCAGCTGGTGGCAACACTGTTTATAGCCACATTCCATTGGTGAGAACATAGTCACGGGGCAACACCCAATTTCAGGGAAGGCTGGGGAATGTTGTCTCCTGCTGGGTGGTCCCATGGATTGGCAGAAGGGGCATATAGATTGGAGACAACTAGCAGTCTCCCTCTCCAAAGGCTGAGGACTCAGGGCCCCAGAAGTTACAGAGGCTCGCAATGGAGGGAGCTACTTCAAAGAGACCATCTGTTCACAAGATCAAGGTTGAAATTCCTGAGAGATTCCAATGATGTGAGAGGAGGTTATTTGCTCTGCTGGGAAGGCAAAATGAAATATATGGGCAAAGGAGCTTCTAGGAGCCTTATAAACTGGAGTATGAGGATGGGGCAGATGAACTTCCCATCCCACCATAACTACAGAAGCCTGTGGGTGAAAAAAAGCTCCCCAGAAGGGGAAACTGGGATATTGCTAAGAAAGGCCAATGTCCAAACTGTCACCTATGTCCACCACGCTACCTAAAAGGGAGATAGAGAGTAGACATGTAAAAAAAATAATTAAGCCAGGGACAAATACAGCATGATGAATTCCTGAGTAGAAGAAACACAGGAAGAACTTCTGTATGATTTCTGGGTTGCTTGATGGTGAGGGAGCCCAGGAGGTAATTTTTAAGCTGACTCTTAAAGGTTTAGTAAGATTTTTCCGATTGGACAAGAGGGGAAAGTACATTAAGGCAAAAGGGTCATGGGCAAAGATATAGAGTTTTGAATAGGGGTGGATCCAGAGTCCCTCTTCAGGAAAAATAATGTGAACTTATGAATTTTAAGTTAATATATGAAAATTAATATGTTTTTTTTTTTTTCCTTTTTGTCTTTTTTCGTGTCTGGCAATGGACCGCAACCCTCAGTGTCGCGCCCGTACCAGACCGGGACCGGCAACGGGATCGCAACCCTTGGTGCTGCGCCCGCCCCTCGCTCAGCCAGTGAGCGGCCGGTCTGTATGTGGGATCCGAACCCTCGGCGGGAGCGCCGCCGCGCTCCCAAGCGGTGCACTGTAGCAGTGCACCACCGGGCCGGCCTGAAAATTAATATGTTTTTAAAATGTAAAACACTTTACTGTAGTTTCAGAAATTTTAAGTCCTTTTCTTCTGAGATCCCTTTATGCAATTTGACAGAAATATTTCCATAGAAATATTTCCTATTTGCAACCTGACTTCCTGTTCCTGCCTAGAATGTCCTAAAACATCCAGCAACTTTCAACATGCAGTGAGGGACCAGATGCTTATGTTTCACTAACTTCAGGAGCAATCAGCCTTATGGTGTGATATGCGTCATGAGTTTCAGGAACCCCAAGTAATTTGGTTTTCCTAGAACCTAGACTATTCTGGATTACAGTTGGAACTGAGGATACACATATAGGTAAAATCCAGTAGTAAAGGATTTTATATACTGACCTACAGAACTTCGACTATCCTGTAAAAATAGAAGCTTTGAAGGACTTTATATAAGAAAGTTACATAATTAAATTTGCATTTTTAGCAAGACATCTCTGGAATATTTAGGGCCTAGGTAGAAAGCCAGAGGGATGACTTTAGTAAGTATTTCCTGGGAATCATTTAGAGTAGCCTAAAACAACCAGGATTCCTAAACATTGGGACAAGAGGAAATGAATTAAAGAAACAGCCACAAAAATAGAATGGACAGAAACTTAGATAAAGGAGCAAGTATTCAATAACTGATGAAAGAAAGAAAAACAAATGTCCTTGTAAACATAAATACGAAGTAAATATTAAAATATATTTATATTTTAAATATTTATTTTGTATTAAAACAAATTTATATGAATTTTATATTTTACAAATACAAGATATCTGTTTTGTATTTGTATTCATTTAAGTGAGAAGAGAGGAAGAAATATGATAAAAGTAGGGTAGGAAAGATAAGTGAACACAGTTGTAGAAAGGCTCTCTTGTAATCTCTCTGGCAGGGAAAAAAAAGCATCCGTCTAATCAGATAACGTGTTCTTCAATAAGGAGAAAATTATTTTTCAAAACAGGAAGTGCTGGGCCGGCCCGGTGTCGCACTGCTACAGTGCACCGCTTGGGAGCGCGGCGGCACTCCCGCCGAGGGTTCGGATCCCACATACAGACTGGTTCCCGCTCACTGGCTGAGCGAGGGGCGGGCGCAGCACTGAGGGTTGCGATCCCGTTGCCGGTCCTGGTCCGGTACGGGCGCAACACTGAGGTTTGCGGTCCGGTACAGGCGCAACACTGAGGGTTGCAGTCCGTTGCCAGACACGAAAAAAGACAAAAAAGGAAAAAAAAACCAAAAACAGGAAGTGCAAGATATTACATAAATATAATTATTATTCAACTTGATACATAGTATAATATCTATATTATATCTTAATAAGCATGATGGCATGTATTACAGCTTAGCAAGAGAAAATAAAAATTGGTCTTAGTAATTAACCTTATCCACATGTAAATGAGATTAATTAGTAGATTTTCCTTTCTAATCTTGTGGGAAAAGCAGATAATTGTAATTATACTGTTTATGCAAATTGTTTCCAAATATGCAAAAGGACACAATAGTCTGCAAATTAAAGTTCAAATAAGAAAATTATTCTAAAACTTACCTTTAGAATATCAAGATAACCAATTAGTGCATGTAAACAACATATTATAAACAAATCGAACATTTTTTCAAGAGAACTAGCTTTTTAACTTTTCTAATGCATTTGTTCCCCCATCTGAGTTACTCAATGAGGTTTAGCATGTGTTTCAAATCTTTCCTTTTATTGTAATAAAATGTTTGAAATTTTTTCAAAATAAGAAAGGTTTTTAGAGCACAATATATTTCTTCATAAAAATAGATTTTATCTGACAATGTGAGGGCCAAAGGAAAAGTCTGACGTCCACTTTCTGGAGATGAAAGTATGAACAAATTTGATAGGGTTATAAACCTAAATAAAATAGAAGAATAGCTGGACTTTTATATCTCAATAAATGTGAAAACAAATTCTAAAAAAAAAAAAAATTTTGGTTTTCTGATTTATGATTCATTATTCTTTCCAACATATTCATGACTTAGAGAGAGAGAGAAAAATAATCTCTCCCTTGTCAGAATTTTGAGGTTTTATACTGACTTTCTCTTACTGTCTATTGCCACCCCCCCATCACTTTTTATCGTGGGAGAAATAAAACACACCCATTATTTTCAGAAAGAGAGAGAGCAGTTCTTTTCGACAGTGTTAGAGATCTTCAGAGTAAAATTCGTGGTCATTCTTTGAATGGAGTAATTAGAATATGCATTTATAGATTTATTTAATGAACTAATATTTACTTTGACAAGATTTAACATAAACACTTGGAGGTAAGGACTAGTACAATATGGTTCCCATCCTCAAGGAGAAGGCATGTATATGAAGAATTTATGAAACATGAAAAGTTCTGTAACAAAGGTATACACAATGGAGTGCACAGGCAGAAACAAAAAGAATGCCTGATGGAAGGAAAAGGTAGGAGAAAACATGTCAGGGAGGTAGAAGAATATGTAAGATCATACAGATATACTGTGTGTCTGCAGACATTGCTATATGCGGGATTAAGGCTGATAGGAATGCAAAAGTGGTTTGGACTCACCAACCCCTGTTGATAAAATGTTTTCCAGCCACTTCTTTATATCACCATGATAGTTTAAGTTACAATCATGTTTGCTTGGACTAATGCAATAGCTTCCTTACAGGTCTCTTTGAAGACATAGCTGCTTACCCGCCAATCCTTTCTCCATGTTGCAGCCACAGTAATCTCTACATAAAATTCTGTAGATTTTGCCATTTTCTTATTTTGCTCTCTTTAATGATTTGCTATTGTCCTTAAGAAGAAAACCAAGATGACTTATTCAATTCTTCACAATAATTCTTTTTTTTTTAAGATGACCAGTAAGGGGATCTTAACCCCTGACTTGGTGTTGTCAGCACCACGCTCTCCCAAGTGAGCTAACCAGTCATCCCTATATAGGGATCTGAACCCGTGGCCTTGGTGTTACCAGCACCACACTCTCCCAAGTGAGCCACGGGCCAGCCCTCTTCACAATAATTCTTAATCATGCCCTCAGTATATTTGGACACACATACCCACATACACACCCAACATCTCTCTGGGCTCCCTCTGTTTTGTATCTCCCCTTTCCTAATATAAGTTAGTCAATGGGTAGTCGAAGTGAAGTCTGCCTCAGGAGACTTACCTTATTTATCCCTTAGGGGATATATATTTAAGATATGTCAAAATGGACCCCAGGTATGACAAAGAATAGTGTCCCTTCTAGGGACTTCGCCATTGACAGTCACTTCTGTCTTGGGAATGGTCTTAGATATCATAGCTTTGGCATGTTTTAGGCCTCATCTGGATACTGAGAGTATACTAAAAAGCAAAATTTTGCTAAAAAAAGACAATGACAAATATTTGTAGTCTGAGAATCCTGCCTCTCCCCATTTAATTAACAGTATTTCAGGGTCTATCACGCAGACCCTTGTTTAGAAGGTTAGTCCCTCAATACATGAAGGTTGACTTTCCAGAGAAGAAACACATAGGTGTATCAGTCAGAGTTAAGCCACAGAAGCAGAACCAGTGTGTGTGCGTGTGTGTGTGTGTGTGTGTGTGTGTGGTGTAGTATATTATATTGTGTGTGTATATATACATATACGTGTGTATAATGTCTTATATCTGTATGCATGTATATGAAGATACTTCAAAGAGTTCATGTAAAAATGGAATTAAAAGTTAATACAAATCTTTCCATGATCTTTTTGAAGATCCTCATGTGTGTGTGTGTGTGTGTGTCTGTGCGTGTATCAAGGCAGAATTTCTGTAAGTGGTAGGAACCTGTTCTCTTCTCTGCTGGGGAGGAGTCAGGATTTCTGCTTTGAAGAGCTGAGGGTATCCTGCAGTTGAACATGGGTTGGGTGTGAAAGGAGAACTGTGTGAAATATCTCTGTATGCTGCCAAATGCAGCAGTGTTAGAAAATGGTGGGGAGACTCAGTGTAGCAAAAGGTCAATGATTATGTTTATCTACAATCATAGACTGTGCAGTATATGGAACACAGATGATGTTTAATAATGATTTGGGGTGTCAGCTAAGGATTCAGAATTATCATTTGATGTAATTGAGTGAAGAAGGGTACTAGATAGCCTATCAGTCAGACATGTGGCTAATTAGTGGCAGGTTTTATTTGATTAAGCACATTAAAAATGTATGCCTGGGGCAAAGATAGTTTGAGTCTTCACCCAAGATTTCTGGAAAATCAAGAATCTTTGTGCAGCCCGTATTTGCATGGACTGCTGCTACGATTATAGCCCCGTTGAGGCATTGGAGTGCAGAGGGAAGAGCAGAATCTCAAATACCTTTCATCATTTGAAGATTACAAGTTGACTATGATATAGTTGCATTTGAAAGGATTCTATGAAATACTTAAAACCCCCCATGCTGAAAAACTAGTTGATAGAGGTCCAGGATTGAGGAAAGGTTCAATACAGCCTTGTTTGCTGAAGTGCTAAATTTCCTTGGACTGATGAAGATACAGAGATCAGAGGGATACTCCTGCTTCAGGCACCAAATTTCCAAAACTACCAACCTTGTTCTTGGAGAGAGATCAACACACAGTGTCTGAGAATGGGATATGAGAGATGTTTTCTTGCTCCAAGCATGGGTAAGCCACCTGAAACACAGGCTAAGGTTCTGGATCAGATGGCTTGGAATGTGTGGAAGGCTATTTTTCCGGCAGTGAACAAGATAAATTACCAGAAACTGAGTTTGCTCGGGTGGAGGTATTTGGTCTTTGGCTACAATATTTTGCTGAGCTGTGCTTCAGTGTCATGTGTTAGAAGCTGAGGAATGCTCACGGTGGACGGACGCTCTTACAGGCTCTGACTGTGAGACAATTTCTTTACTCAGAGGGGATGAAGTTTCACCAGCAGAGACGTTGCAATGCTGTGGAACCAGTTTTCGAATTTTGTTTAAGGACTATTCTCTATGTCTTTAAGTCACAACAAAATAGCCCTGAGTTTTACTCTATGTCTTAAAGCAAGATTTTTGATATAAGACATTACTCTAAGTTACCAAATGCTTTCAGAATCAACCATCATTCCCATGGATCACCGAGATCCACACCCAACCCCAGTGGCCTGCAGATAATACTGTGAGGCAACGTTTCACTACTGAGAACCATGGGCTGCTCCTTTCCCATCTTGGGATGTCTATTGGAGTCTTACAGTTTTGGGCCCGATGACCAGATCCAAACGCTGTACATTTCCCTGTGACTTTATTGCCTATAATCCAATCCTTGGTACCAATTTCCAAAATTGGATGAAAGCACCAGAAACTGGCTCTAACTAAGCTTTTCATAAAAGTGATTTGCTGGTAGCTGGCCAAAGTTGAACAAAGAGTTGAACCACCAAGTCTCAGAACTTATAGGACCATTGTAATTCTGGAGATCTCAGCACAAATACTTATAACCTTTTCTCTTTTACGACTTGCTGTCAGATGCCATAAAATGACATTAAAATTAAGTTTCTAGGAGAAAGAACCTGATTAGCCTACTTGGATCATCCTGTCTACATGTAAGACCCAAAGGCTGGCTCTACTAACAGAAGAACTGGGGGAGGGATGGGAGTGCTGGGCTGAAAAATTAGTAGGCACTTTAACATATCATGCTTCTTTGCATACCTGAAGATGATTCTAGTGATCTGCCATGGACATGTACTTAAAATTATTTGCTTTGGTCTGAATGTTGGTGTTGCCCCCCAGTTCATATGTTGGAACCTGACACCCAATGTGATAGTATTAAGAAATGGGGATTTTGGGGGAGTGATTAAGTCATGAGGGCTCCACTCTCATGAATGGGATTAGTGTCCTCACAAAAGAGGCTGAAGGGAGCTGTCTTGCTCCTTTTGCCATGTGAGGACATATAGAAGGTGCCGTCTATGAGGAACAGCTCCACAGCAAACACTGAATCTGCTGGTGCCTTGATCTTGGACTTCCAAGCCTTGAGAACTGTAGAAAGTCAATTTCTGTTGTTTAATTACCCAGTCTAAAGTATTTTGTTGTAGCAACCCCAAATAGACTAAGACAATTATTCTTCCAGTAATAGCAATGAAGGGGGAAGAGATAAAGCTTTCCTGACAGGAAGAAAAGGAAGAAAAAGAAAAAAAAAAAAAAGAAAAAATAATAATAACAATGAATATTTGGGGGCCATAACATTTTGTAGGCCACATTTCTTAATAATTGGAGTATACATATATATGAGATAAATGAATAGGACCATGTATATCGTCTGTTATTGGAAAATGTGTTGTTAACTGGCTCATAAGTAAGTATAAAATGCACGATTTTGGCCTGATACTGCCTGTTGCTACTGCTGATTAAGATGACAGTAACAGTTTCCACAGTTCCTAATTGTGTAGTTTTGCACAAGTTACTTAATCTTTCTAAGCTAGTTTCTTCCTTTGTAAAGTGGAGATAACTTTGTAAAGTGTATACATCAGATTAAAATATATAAATTGTTTCCAAGATGGTGTTCGATGATTGGGAGCTGTCATTCCTTTAGACTCACAACTGACACCCTTCATTCCATTTCCTTAGATCTGTGGATTTCTCAACGTAATTTTTTCAGATACCATTATTGAGTCTGGCCACTCTGTTTCTGAACTCTGCATATCAAAATTGTCTGTCTTTGATATTCATTTCTCATAGGAAGATTACATCTTTTGAAATGATATTAGAGAAGGTACTTTATATTTATTCAATTTTGAATGATTCTTGGATAATTGCTACACATGTATTTGAAGTGGAAGTATTTTCAAAATTATATTTCTACAACATAAAAAGGCATAAAGTCTATAACATTCATTAAGTAAAGATGATGATAGAAGTATTTATTACTGAGAACATTTTTATGACATGCTTTTATGGTGCTTTATCTGTAAAGAGCCTGAATTTTCAATCTATTTGCTCTAAGACATCCATATAATATAAGTAATTGTGTTATATGTTTATATATTTGTTTAGTCTTGTTATCACTGCACTATTTCTAAGTTAACTGTCAACATCAAGGCTACATGTTTACTGCAAGCCCCTAAAGGTCAAGGATGCCTTGCTTAACTTCATTTATACTACTCGAGTTGAAAAATATTGTATTAGTTTTCCAGTGCCGTGTAACAAATCACCCCCAAATTTAGTGGCTGTATTAGCTTTCTAGGGTTGCCGTAATAAAACACCACAGACCGGGTGGCATGAACAACATAAATTTGTTTTCTCACAGTTCTGGAGGCTGGAAATCCAAGGTTTCAGTAGGTTTGGCTTCTCCTGAAGCCTTTTTCCTTGGCTTGCAAATGGTCACTTTTTACTGCGTCCTCATGTGGCTTTTCCTCTTTGTGCCAGCACCCCTGATGTTTCTCTCTCTTATTATAAGGACACTATTCGGGTTGGATCAGGACCCACTCTACTGTCCTCATTTTAACTGAACCACCTCTTTAAAGGTGCTATCTCCACACACAGTCACATTGTGAGGTATTATTGGGGCTAGAAAATCAACATATTTGGGGGTGGGGGCCACAATTTAGCCTTTGATAGTGGCTAATAATTGTTTATATCTCTCAAGGTTAGTGTGGTTGGGAATTTGGACAAGGCACAGTGGGTACAGATTTTTCCAGCTCCATACAGTCTGGGAATTCAGTTAGAAGCTTTGAAGTGTGGGTAATAGAATCACCTGAAGGCACATTTATTCATGGTCTAGCTGTTGAGGCTGGCTCTTGGCTGAGACCTTAGCTGAAGCCGTTGCCTGGACGTCTCCATGTGGCCTATGCTTCCTGACAACAGTCACTGCATTCTAGCAGTCCGAGAGAGAAAGAGAGAGAGAAAGTCAGGCAGAAGCTATCTGGTTTTTAATTATCTAGACTCAGAAGACACATGGCATTGCTTCTCCTGTTTATTATCAGTCAAGACAGTTACAAATATCTCCCCAGATTTAAGGGGAGGGAACATAGACCTCACTCTCAGTGAGAAGAATAGCCATCATGTTCTAAGAAGGGCATGTAACATGGGAGATACACACACACACACACACACACACACACACACGTATGTATGAACTAGTTATAGTTATATAATTAATAAGTGTAATATATAACAATACATAATATGTAATAATACATTATATATATTCCCTGTATTTTATGTGTTACATATAATTTATACAATAATGTGTGTGTTCGTGTGGTTGTCTGTAGAAAATACAATCACAGTCACTGGAGCCATTCATTTAAAAAGACTCAGTATTCACATAACTCTTGTAGTACATATTGACTTCCCAGTATCACTTTCTGCTTGTTCCTCCATCTATGACATAGAAGGACCCTCCATTTAAGATTCTGTCATGTAGGTATAATGAGACTCTGGATCACCTTTGGTTGGGTTAGGGGTTAGCACTTGACACAAAGTTTGCTTTCTTTCCTCCTCATCCTTACAGTTAATTTTGTGAGATTACAGGGCTTGAGTCCATTTATATTTATCAGCTGAAGGTATAAGATGTTATTGGTTGAATTTTGTTCCCGCCAAATTCACATGTTGAAGTCCTAACCCCCTATACATCAGAATCTGAATTTCCTTGACAGTGGCATTGCAGATGTAACTAGTAAAGCTAAAAAGAGGTCACATCAGAGTAGGGTGGGATAACTAATTTAATTTTCCTGGTGTCCTTATAAAGAGGTGACATTTGGTGAAATTAGATACTTATCTTACATCATGCACAAAATCAAGTCATAATGGATTAAAGCTTTAAGTGTAAGAACTGAAACCATAAAACTCCTAGAAGAAAACTTAAGGGAGAAGCTCCCTGACATTTGTCTTGGCAGTTATTTTTTGGATATGACATCATAAGCACAGGCAAGGAAATCATAAAAAAAAAAAAAGGACTATGTCAAACTAAAATTTTTCTGCACAGCAAAGGAAACAATTAAAATGAAGAGGCAACCTATGGAATGGGTGAAAATGTTCGCAAACCGTATATCCAACAGGGGGTTAATATTAAAAAAAAAGTAAGAAAACCATGTAACTAAATAACAACAACAACAAAACAACAAAAATCAAAAACTAAAATGAATAAACAAATAACCCACTTAAAAAATGGGCAAAGGACCTGAATAGACAGTTCACAAAAGAATAGGCACAAATGGCCAAGTGGTACATGAAAAAATGCTCCACAGCACTAATCATTATGGAAATGCAAATCAAAACCACATTCAGATATCACCTCAAAGCAATATGAATGACTATTATCAAAAAGTCAGTAGATAAAGAGTGTTGGTGAGGATGTGAAGAAAAGTGACCCCTTGTAAATATTGGTGGAAATGTAAATTGGTACAACCATTGTGGAAGACAGTATGGAGGTTCCTCAAAAAATTAGAAAAATAGAAATATTATATCATACAGGAATCCCACTATTGGGTATACACCTAAAGGAAAGGAAATCTGTATCTCAAATTGATATCTGCACTTTTACCTTCATTGAAGCATTATTCACAATAGCCAACCAAAATATGGAAACAACCTAAATGTCCATTGTTAGATGAACAGACAAATAAATTTTGGAACATTATTCAGCCTATAAAAAGAAGGTAATACTGCCACTTGTGATAACACAAATGATCCTAGAGGACATTACGCTAAGTGAAATAAGCCAGACACAGAAATACAAATACTTCAGGATGTCACTCATACATGAAATCTGAAAAAGTCAAACTCATAGAAATAGAGTGTAAAAGGTTGGTTACCAAGGTTTGAGGATGTAGGTGAAATGGAGAGATGTTGGTTAAAGAGTACAAATGTGCAGTTGTAAGTCGAATGAGATCTGGAAACCTAATGTACAGCATGGTGACTCTAGTTAAACACTGTATCATATACTTTAAATTTGCTAAGAGAGTAAATCTTGAGTATTCTCACCACACACACACACACACACACACACAGACAGAGAGAGAGAGAGAGAGAGAGAGAGAGAGAGAAAGGTAACTATGTGAGGTGATGGATATGTCAATTAGCTTGTTTGTGGTTATCATTTTACAATGTATATGTATATCAAAACATCACTTTGAATACCTTAAATACATACAATTTTATTTGTCAATTATACCACAATAAATCTGGGGGGGGCTATAATATTATCAACAAAGATGGAGAGAGCAGTAATTTTTTTTTAATATCAGAGAGAAGTTTGGACACAGAGACTTGCCTTATCATGTGGAGATCAGAGTTATGCTGCCAGAAGCCAAGGAACTATCAGAAGTTCAGAGAGGCCAAGAATAGATCCTTTCCTAGTGCTTTCAGAGGAAGCATGGCCCTTCCAACACCTTGATCTCAGACTTCTTGCCTCCAGAACAGCTAAACAATACTTTTGGGTTTTTTTAAGCTGTCCACTTTGTGTTACACTGCTATGGTAGTCTTAAGAAATGAATATAGATGTGACACATAGGAACCCTGGTTTTCCTAGGTGGAAAAAACAGGTTTGCAGAGAGAAAGAGGCCAACACATATAAATACACATCTGCAAAAGCTGGAGGAAAAAATCCTGATAGCATTCAAAAGCCCAGTTTCAGTTGTTCTTGAGGGCTGCATATTTCCTTGCCTTTCAGGTATTCCACTACCAACAGAAATCCTTTACCAACAGAAATCCTTTTTCTTAAATATTAAAGCTAGTTCAAGTTATATTTATGTCATTTGTAAGTAAAACAGTCCTAATACAGATAATATGCATTTTTCTGTTATTCTCATACAATTTAACCTGTGTTATTTGAGAAATGGTCATCAGTCTAAGAGTAGGTTTTCATCTTCAGGTAGGAAACAGGACCAAATTTCATGCATGGATAAACTGTCTTGCAAGTGTCACTGGAACCCCATAGCAGCCGTGCTTGTGCACAGTCTCACAAAAGAAATATTTCTATCATCCTTGACCATAAGGGTTCAAAGTCACCGGGGGGAATCAAACTGGTAACAGACACCATATCATCATTTCATTCCCCTCCTTCACTGTCATCCCTTTCTCCTTCCTCTCTTTTAAAATAAAATTTCTCATGTCTATCAACAGAGATATACAGATGTGTGTGTGTGTGTGTGCACGTGTGCGCGCGCGCATGTATGTGTGTGGGACAACAATGCCTTAATACTAGCTTCTAGGCTAAGCACCAAATATCCTGTTATACAAATTAGAATGTGGTCTTTATCTTTAAAAACTTTGACTAGTTAGGGAACAAAAATTTTACATAAAGGAGTTACAAACTATTAAAAATGTATACTATAGATAATAGTAAGTAAATACGATACAGATTGTGATCTATAGGGTAAAAGTTATCAATATAATTACTTTTCATTCTTACATGACCCACTAGTCAAAAATAGAATAATTGTCTTAAATTGGAAAAAATTTGACTTTGATTAGAATTGTATCAAATACATAGACTAATCTAGTGACATCTCTGCAACATTGAAATAAATACATATATAGCTACTAAATTTTTATATATTTAGTTTATAAAAATGTGCCCTGCTCAATTCTCTTATTATTTCTTGTATATTTTGTTGACGATTCTGAATTTTCCAGTTAGGCTAACAATCTAAACATGTCATAAATTTGTTTATTTATTTGACAAAATTTTATTAAGCACTTATTAAGTGCCAAGCATAGTTGGTCTGAACACAGAACAGTGAACTGAACAGACAAATAAATAGCCTTTGCTCATGTAGCTTAAATCTAGTGGGTAGAGATACAATATATAGAAACAAATAAAATGGTAATAAGAGAATAGAGATAGAGAAAAGGCAGAGATATGTTTTTTTTTCCAAATAACAATATTTTCCTTTTTTCTTTCCATTTTTTCTGCTCTCATTTTTTTCTCTTGTCAAATTTCATTGTCTAATATGCCCTAAATCAGGTCAAATAATACTTGTAATAATGGAAAACCTTGGTTTTTTATTGTCTTTATTAGCTGTTGGTTTGATATACACGTTTTTATCATTTTAGAATGGGGTATTTCTTTATTTCTTTCTCTCTTTTAATAAGTGTTTATATATTTTTATAGTAATGTGTTAGTGTTCAGGTACTATTAGGTTTTATTTGAGTGCTGAGAAAGACATGGGTTTATAGCTTGCTCTCCAGAAGTATAAAATGCCAATAGTCTTTGCTGTCTATGCCATAACCCTCAGTCAGCAACTTACTGATACAGCTTTAAGAATGCTAGTAATCACAAATCACTGGAGTGCTTGTGAGTTGTAATTTTTGATTTGCTTCTGTTTAAAAAATATTACCCAGTGAAAATTTTAAAAGAAGAGATGTAGGTTAAAAAAAAAAAACAATATTACATATCATACACTGTGTTGAGGAAGAATGAAGTTGACCTAAGACTCAAAGGATATTAATCACTGACAAATATCTGTTGAATTTCTACTACATGCCAGCCTGTTCCTCTTCTAAGTGTCTATTGTACATCCATCAACAAAACAGACAAAAATCCCTACCCTAATCTTGTTCCATTCAGGTAAGGGGAGACAAATAGTAAAACTTAAATTTGATAAAAGTGAGAATACTCAACTCTGATATGCTACACTCATCTTTCATTTTGAAAATGTAACAATTTATTAATTTCCTTATTTTTAAAGCCCAAAACATGGTTTACTCTATGCTTTATAGACTTTATCTCCCAGACTGAACCTGAACAGATTTTCTGATCATATTCTCATTATTCTATAGAAAATAAATCAGAGTTCTACTAAAAAAACCTCTACTAGTTAGATTTTGAAAACATAATTTCATTTGGGGAGTCAGAATTTCCTGATAATTTCTTGAAGTCTAAAATTTACTTGACTCTGGAGAAAACATTGAGAAACCTCCTAACACTGTTAATACTCTCGACATCTCAACCCAAGACTAAGGATTCTGTTCATTTCTGGGTTAAGATGCTAAAATTTTTATTCCAATTAATTTTTGATTTGAATATTTTCTTAGCTTTAGTCACAGAATATTTATATCTGAGTCCCATTACTGAAATTTTTCTTTTCTACAATTTTTTTAGAAAGTGTTGTCTGTATTTTTCTCTGCAGAAAAAACCCTGGTTCTAGTTGTTCAGAAGCAAATATTTTGTAGATGAGTAACACCACATTATTTCAAGGATGTATCTTCAACCTTGAATTTTAACTGTCACGTTGACACTAAAATATGTATTTTTTCCTATGGAACTTTGTGCATGTTATTAGGTTTTACAGTATTTCCATCTCTGTCTACTATGTCCTTGCAAATATTATGCAGATAGCTGCTTTATTAAATTTTACATTATAGACCTGAGAGTTGATATTTTCTAATAATAAATACTGTTGTTGGTATAAGATGCTTTGGGGTTTTTTGTTAAGGGTTAGAAATTCAGTTTCTCTTTCTCGGCAATGGAAGATTATAGCTGGCATTACATATTTTGAATATTATCTTTTTATTCCAGGAAAATGAAATCCTGAACTTTGCTTAAACTCTTGCACGCTTTACTTCTGCATACATTATAGTACCTTTGATAGCTCATTTACATATTAACTGTTGGATAGGATTTCTTTGAAAGTGGTGATTCCCTATTACATTAGAATTTCACATTAGTGAAGAGTCAGGGAACACCATGTCCTTGTAATTTCTCTCTTAGAAAAGGGACTTGTTGCAATGATGAGTATAGAAGGGGGTGGGTGGGAGAATGGGAAAAGTTGGATAAAGAATTTAAAGGATATATTATAGGGTATCTTATTTTTTATCTGAACGGTTGTTTTTCTTTTTTTTTTTTTGAATCTACAGTTCTTCAATATGGAGTATCAGATGCTTTCAGAGTTTGACTCTCTTAGAATAGTTTACTAGGATTGTATGTGTACCGTGCCTAAGAGCAGTAGCTATCATTTTTTTTTTCTGATTTTAATATGACATGCTTACCAGATTTTCTTTAAAACGTTTTCCTTTTTCGAACTTTGAAGAGGAGGTAAGTGCTTACTTTATTTGGCTCCCTTTTTGTCTTGCCATTTGGGCAACAGCTCTTCCTGCTATCTACTTTGATTCAAAGAAGTCACCATATTAGTACTTAGCCCAGAGGTGACTATGGCTCTGGGATTAAAGATTTCTGCCCAGTGTGGCTACTCTTTTGAATGGGGAAGTTATGTACTTGGGGGCAGTTTTTGGTGGAAATTTTCCATCATGCCCTTTGGGAAGTTGGGCACATTATCCTGCTGCAGGAGAGGATGACAGAGAATATGCACACAGAGAGATAGAGCACAGAGGGAGTATCCAGGCATTTGAGCTTAGATTCAGTCTGTTGTGAGTCCCAGCTGCATCCTTTCCTTGTTTTCATGAGCTCATTTTTGTCCTTTCAATAAAACCCATATTTTGCCTAAGCTGGTTTTCTCAGCATTTCTGCCATTTTATACTCATATGTGTCCAACCCAAAGCATGCAATTTTTTTCTCTTGATTTTGGTTGAGAAAACTATAGTTATTCATTTTTACTATTCAGTTAGAATACCTTTAAGTATTATTTATTATTGTATGTTCTTTATTATCTTTATAATGCAGTTCCCAAAGTAGAAATATTATTCTTTATATAGGTTATATATACAATATAATGGTTTTTAAATTTATAGTTATTTGGCTAATTCAAAACATGGCCACATTCACCCAAGTACTTCTCTTGGCATTGAAAATAAATTAGGAAACAGAAAAGAGAACACAAACAGGATATTACAATATGAAAAATAAGGTTTATAACAAGCACAATAAGATTATTTTGATAGTAAAAATCTTCAGTCATTTATGTCGAACAAAAATTTAAAAAGTATCTCTAATGCTATAAACTTGTTTTACTACCTGTTTTATAAGGAATATGATTAATGCATTGGATTGTTTTATTAGTTTAGTCAAACTTATTTCAAATATTTGAACTAATCTTTATCTGCTTTTACCAGAATTGGTTGTTCTCAACAGTTTCCAAATTTCTATATCCACTGGAAAACCATGAGGTTGTGCTGTTCTTGTTTCATTGATGTTATGAAGTTGTAGATATTATAGTGATGAGTAACTGGAGCTACTTAACTAGATAATGCACCTATCTCTGTTTCCCAAGCTGATGGGCTCTATGCAATTTCTGGTTCTGAGTCTAATTACTTTAAAGTTATTGTAATGAGCTAGATTGCAACATGAATTCAGCAAATTCTTACAGTTCCCCTGAGAAGTCTTTGACAAAGACAGAGCAATAAAGAGATTGACTCATTCTCTGCCATGAGGACTGATTTTGATACGTTATGAAAGCTGATGTACAGTCAGCAAGTCAGGCGATTCTGAATCATATTTTTTCTCCTTAAAAAATATTTTTAAGATTCTCTGTCTCTTTTGCAACCTCTTCACTTATTTCCCCTAGACCTTTCCCTACATTGTGGTGTAGTGTAGAGAAACTTGACTGGCATCAGACAACCTGTATTTCAGTCTTGGCTCTGCTCTTCCACCTATAGGGCTTTGGATGAGCCACGGAGCCTGTTTCCTCATCTATAAACTGAGGATGAAAATACTCATCTTGCAGAGTTGTTGTAAGGATTAAGCAAAACGTAGCTGGTATAAGATTCTTCGCAGGAAAGAGGTAGGATTTCTGACAGTGCTTTTGTTTTTCCAACAAATAACAAATAAAACAACGGCTAATGATGAAGAACACGAAATCTGGACAGTGTCTGGGGTTGAATCCAGTTTCCATCACAGGCTAGCAGTCTGGCTTTTGGGTAGGCATTCTACCTGTCTGTGCCTCACTTCACTCATCTAAAAAATGAATATAAGACTAGCACTCCCTCATTGAATTGTTGTGAGAATTAAATGACTTTATATTTATAAAACACTTGCAAGTATCTACCTAGAGTAATGCTATATGTGTTTGTTAAATAAAGAAACAAGCTACCAACTAAGTAAGTAAAGAGGTTGTCTGCCCTGCCTCAGTTGAACCAGGGAAGTCCAAAATTCTGAAGTTGACATTGAAGGGTAGAGAGCTTTGTCTGCTGTAGTGCTTGCTGTTCACAGCTGCAAGCAGTCTCCCAGGAGATAACATCCAGAGCCCTGCCAGGCAGCTTCAGTCTTTTGAGAAAGTGTGATCTTACTCCCTCTGTGTTGCCTTCAGCCAAGGATATTCTTAGGTTCCACTCTTCAGTCCTACAAGCATCCATCCCCCAGGGGCCCAGCTTCCTGACTGAGTGCTGGACCCAGTCTGGGAGCAGTGTCCATTCTGAACAAGAACGTATGGACCAGGAATGGCAGATCCTTTGTCTTCTCTAGAATTCAGATTTCCAGACTCAACATGCTTTCACTTTTTAACCATCCAAGCACAAGAGGACTGATGATTCCTCTCCCCACGCCACCCTCTCCCGAACAAGGGATTGCTCTTCTCTGCACCACCCTGCATGGCCAATCTTCCTTGAGAAGTTCTCAGGCACAGAGGTTCACTATGCTCCCTTTCCCTGGACACTTTTTCTGGCAAGATAGAGTCTATATATCTCCAGGTAGCACTTCCAGGGAGTGGGGAGTGTGCCTCAGGTGTGGGTGGAAGCTACCTTCACTGAGCCCTTGTTGGTTTTCTTTGGAAAGAGGAATCCTATTGGTCTCTTTCTGGTTCAGTTCAATCAACTTTTGCCATCCAGGATTCAGTATCTGTGGTTCTGATCAATCTGTGCACAAGTTGATATAGTCAGATAACCCTGGGTGGTGTGCACCACCCCCCTACATTGAAATTATTAAATGTTGCTGGTATTATCTTGGTTTCGGGAAACCTTTATTATAGGTCTTAATTCAGCTGAGGTTTAAATTCTACAGTTGCCTGAATACTTTACTCATGGGAGGAAAGAATCTTTAGAAGCAAATGGCATTTAGGAGTCTTGGGAGAGTCCCTTGAGGAAAGCAGGGGGTCTGGACAAAGTGGAGATGGTGGAGGTGTTGAGGAAGGAGAAAGGTAGAAGAAGACAAAAAGAAGACCAGGAGGGGGGTTACTAGAGAAATAAGCCTGGCTTGTTGTTATTGAAGCTCGTCAAATTCCTCATCAGGTTTTGCCAATGAAATCTTCAGTTAAGCAAATTTTGAATGAGAGTTTTGTTGGGAGCCTTTACATACCAACCAAAAAATATTGCCTGTTGGGCCCAAGATACCTTCTGCATTTTTTTAAGGCACTTCTCAAATGAACACTTTTGTTTAAGTTAAATATTCCTCAGCATGGCCATAGAAGGCGCAAGCATCCTTGATGAAGTTAGGCTATTTAGAAAGATAGGCATAAGAATTAGAAGTGTAATGAGAGAACACAAGATGTAGAAGTTTCCACTGCAAGAAGATTTAGACTTAGATGACCACAGGAGAGCTGGCGATGGTCAGTCCTACGTCATGTGTGTCTATTTGGTGGCTTGCGGCTCCAAGCTGATCGTTGGTTGCCTTTGCATACAGACCAGAAAATCTGAACTTCTGACAGGTGGAACACCCGAGAGAACACATTCTCTGGATCAAGGCTAAACTCTCAAGACAAAAACTGAGCAGTAAGAAGAACTGAGTTCTATTGGTGACCCACGGCAAAATGTGAATTTGTGCCAGTCCAGTAAGAGCCACAAACACCCATTCATGAGGCTGGCTTGAACAACAGGCTTATAGGGCTGTTGTCTTCTGCCTGTCTTATACCTGGTGATTTTTTTTTCTTGTTACAAAGGACACTGTTCGATAGCACAACACAAAATGGAAGCACAAACGAGAGCAAAATGGAATAAAAAGGGATGGTCTCATTCCATCAAGAATGTTAAATACATTGGAATCAATAATAAAACATGAGTATCAAACGAAGAACAGATAGTGAGGAACTCAACTCAAAGACGGTGGAGTGCACAGACCCCACAACCGTGAGCAGTAAGGCCCAAGGAACCTGTACAGGGACGGCTCCTGGTCGAAGGCTAGGTCTGAGGTAACAGGCAGTACATACCGTATTTTGATAGAACCTCCGGTAAAGCTGGAAATAAATGAAAACCACTCAAATAAGAACAAACTGAAGCTACTTATTCAGAGCTTGTGATAGCCAGGGAGTCAGCTGCATCACTTGCATTTGGCAGAGGGTCAAAGGCAGCCAGAGGAGTGGAAAAGCTTATAGTGGGAAAAAGGGGAAGCTTCAGGAGTGCCTCGATTGGAGGGTGTGAATGGGAAAGCTCAAGGATGGGTTAACTAGGACTGGGCACCGTAAGTGATTTGTTTGGGGAGCATATATGTGTTCTCTTTGTCCTAAATTTAAAGTGGGGACAATAAATAGAGAAGCTGGCAGGTGTTGACCAGGTCCTGACCATTCAGGCCCAGTTGCTGCAGAGGCTGTGCTCTGGCTCTCTGCACTTGTTGTTTCAGTTGTGGATGACAGTTCTGTTGTCATGTGTTGTGTTAGTCCATTTCCGTTGCTTATAACAACATATCTGGAACTGGGTAATTTATAAGAAAATGGAGTTTATTGCTTACAGTTTTGGAAACTGGGAAGTCCAAAGTCCAGGGAACACATACCATGAGGGCCTTGTCCTGGTGGTGACTATAGTGACTCAGGATATCACATGGTGAATATGGAGGAGCAGATGAGAAGAGAGCTCCTCACGAACTCTCCTTTTAAAGCCCTCAGAACCATGCCTCTGACCACCGTTAAACCATCAACTTATTAATCCATTTACTAGGGCATGGTATTCACAATGTAATCGCCTCTTCAAGGCCTCAATTTTCAATTACGATAATAGAATTTCCCACCCTCGATGGTTATAGTGGGGATTAAGTCTCAGTGAGTTTGGGGGGACATTCAATCTACAGCAGGTGTGGTCTGGCCATTGTTTGTATATTCAGTCTTTAAGTAGTTGTCATGTTAAACATTCTTTTGATCATACAGACACATAATACAGGCCCATCAAGCTCAACAAGTTCAAAATCAAATTCATCATTTCTATTAAATTAATTAACATCTACGTATCTGCTACAACTATAAACCCAAAGGTCAATTTTGTTTCTCCCATCTGTTTTACTATCCAGGTATAATTAATATGAATTTCATGTCTTTAACTTCTCTCCAGTCTGCACCTTGTCTCTGTCCCAATGATCACTGCCTATGCTCCAAATTATGCTTCATAATTTCTCCTAGAGCTTATTACACATTGTGGTCTTCTTAATAACCTTCCTTCTCTTCTAATGCATTCTCTATATTTCTGTTAGGGTAACCTTTTCGACATACAACCCCTTGCATGACTATAGGGCAAAATCTAAAATCCTCACTCTGGCTTATCAATTCATCCATAACCTGATCTCTGACCAGCTCTCCCACTTCATCTCTCCCCATTCCCCACACCTACAACTATGTTCCATTGTAATGAGTAAATTTAGTTCCTCAATGAAGTCATGATTTTTCCATTTTCTATCTTTGTAAATTGTTAGTAAATTGCACTAACTTCAACTCTTCCCCTCTCTCCGTCTTGCCTTTCTTTATTTTGCCTAAATAAATGTTACCCTTTCTTGAAGGCTCAGCCGAGGTATCAGCTCCTCTGTTAAGCCTTTCACAGTTTCCCCTGGCTGACTGAGATTGCTCTCTATGTGCTATCACAGCAGCATACACACATCTATCACAGTACTTATTGTATCATACTTTCAGTTTATTCGACCATGTCTGTACAGCAGAGAGAATTTTAAAAAATTTATTGTCTCTTGTTCACCACAGTGTCTGGCATATAAGAGGTGCTTAATACATATTAGCAAAAGCATAAATGAAATAATGAAGTTATAATTAGTCACCGAGAACCTCTGTGTAAATAAGAGCAACCTTGATTTCCATCCCCCCTTCACCTGAACCTTTCTTTCGAGGACAGCTCACTCTAAACTGGGTGAATAAGCAGATGTTCAGTCTTACTATCTCTCTGGCATTTCTCCTTGGTGCACCTCAGAAACTCCAGGGTCCTCACCATTCCCAGCATCACCATGTGCTGAGCACTTGCTGGTCAACAGCTGTCACACCAGAAAATAGACCTCCTCATTTATGGATCTTCCTCCTCCACAGGTGAGCAGAAAAGGGAATTAAGTGGAGCTTGTCTCATTTCGCCTCTTTCTAGTAGATTAGCAATCTACGACTGAATAGTTAAACTTCTTGACAACTCGAACTTTCCCAGAGGTCCCCATGAGAAAGCATCCAAGGGTGGGGGGAGTATTATGGATCTGCCCAACCTTCGCCCCTCCTCAGATCTCACCCCTCCCCCAACCCTGTCTTCTAGGGATCTCTCTTCGTGATTCTCTAGCCATGGGAAACTCATCCCTGTCCACAGGGCAGGATCTTGGTCCCTGAATCTAACACTTCACACCAACATTTTCATTATTTCTAGGTATACGCTGGGGGAGGGAGGCTGCCCTTGGTAATTCTATGTTGGCCCAATTATGTTTTGAGACTTCTGTGGTGAAGTCTCTCAGGAATATTTTAGTGCTACAAACACAGGGTGGTGTTCTCCCCTGGCATGTATTCTAGAGATTATACACCCTTTTCAATATTCCCATAGGTATGAGAGTAGCTACACCTATTTGCTTATCTGTTGAGCCAATCGTGGTTTGTTAGAGCAGAGCAGGTGCAGCACTTGTCCCAAGAACGGTCATCACTTTTAAAGAAAGGAGGGATGTCATATCTAACCCCATGTTCATAAATAGCAAAACATTGCCATTGTGTACAACATCCTTTGGTTCCTTTCCTACTCTGCAAGGGAACTATATTGCCTTTTAGTGGAAATTTCCATTGTCCTAAAAAGTCTTTTAACATTCAGGTAAGGAGTAAATTTCTTATTAGTGTAGAATGGAATTCTTTAGTTCTCCTACATAGGGATGTGGTCGGATGAGGAGTGAGTCATGCTGGTGGTGGTAATTCATCTTGTTCCATATGCCTGATGTTCATGGTCAGAGTCTAGATAACACAGCCTTGCTATGTTTTAACAACCTCTATTTGTATTCTGGGAAGAACAAAGTAGAGCTGGATAATATTTTTAACTGCTAAATTATGTTTAAGAACACATAATTTTTGTCCCTCATTTTCATTCCACCATCTAAACAACTTGACCTATGTTTCATTGTCTCAAAAAAGAAATGCACAGGGCTAAATTAGTTGGCTGAAAGTCCAGGATTTCCACCCCATAAAATATTCTTATTAAAAGGATGGATTTCGCAGGACTTCTTCTGAGGTTGGAAACAAACCCCTGGATAGGATAGACAGAAATGATGGATGGGTCTAGAAGTAGCAGGTCCCTGTTTGTTCTTCCTGCTGGAGTTCTTGGGACCGTTCATAATAGCTCATGCAGAAATTGTATAATAACAGAAGACACCCATCTTGCCTATTTCTCTGGGGAAAACCAAGAAAGACTTAGGTGCAATCTCCTTTAGTTCAGTGTGATGTGACTCGGATACAAAGTTAATTTTATTTAAAGAAGCTTTGATAAAGTTGTGACGTTCCCAGCATATCAGAATTAGTGAATTAATTGGGAATTTGTTTACCACTTATTAATTCAGTGACCTTGGGTAAGTTTCTTAACCTCCCTAAATGTCATGTTCTCATCTGTAAAATGGGGATAATGAACTTACCTTGAAGGGTTGTTTAAAGAACTACTGTAAATGAGCAAGCGTTGACAAGTACAAGCAAGGTATTAAATGGCATCCAGTGTTACATTATTACTTCTATTTGCAATAAAGTGACAATTATGATTATATAATAGTTTGATAAAAGGTTTGTTTGATTCTATGTGAACCTCTCATTGCTATGCTGTTCTTCTGCCTGAATACACATTTATGCTCTCTTCAGATTTTTAAGAATATAAATACAGATTTATTCAATGAGGAGCTCATTATTGGATACAATGTCTCAAAGTTGTAAAACTGACTCAGTGTTTAAGTGTTTTAAGAATAAAAGTAATACCACTTCTCTAATTTGAAAAATTTACTCATACTAAATTCTAATTTGTTACATGTACATTTCAAATGAATTTCTTATAAATTCATTAGAAAACAGGAAAATGTCAACATATAATTTTAATTATTGTGATTGCCACCTATGTGAAATGTCTTAAAATACCAGAATAATATGAACTAAACAAATTGGAAGCATGTTTAGGGAATAACCGTTTCTAGTATAAAGTCATATGTCTTTATTCCCTTAATGTTTCATTGTTCAATAAATGCTAATGGATGATGATACAATAACATTTTGTAAATTTAATTTTCTCAGTTTCTCTCCTCTGGGAAGGTACATAAACAATGTGCTTTGAATGATTCTTTCTTTGTTTCAATTCATCCAACTTCCTGTTAAAATGGCTTTTGTTTATGGAGTGATTCTCCAACCACATAGTTCTTAGTGCCCTAAATCAGAGCTTTCTTATCAATGGTAAATGGTGCACCAAAAATGGGTTATGAGTGTGCTTGGGGAGGATTCCCTAGCCTCAAGTTGGTGGGTGGGATCTCAGGGTGGCAAGAGCTCTATGGTTCCTCCAATTAAAAGCTTCTTCCGTCTACCCCAGTCTTCTGTGCATACATTATCATTATTGTCTATGTGTGCCATGAAATGAAAAGTGTAGATAGCTCGTAGAACAAATAAAAATTATAATTAACTTCTAACTAATTTTAAAAAAATCTCATTTAACCTTATGGGAGTATTTTCACATCTTAAATATTTATGGAAATGTTACTTCCATAGTTCTTTTCTTAGATTCAGATACTTGTAAATTGCATTCTTCTAAGAAAAATAAAAAGACAAAAATCTGACGGTGATAATCATTCCCTCTGAGAGTGAACAAATTAATTCAAACAAAATAAAATAAGACTAGTATAATTTCAAGATATTATACTAAATTTAAAAGCTTTCATATTAAATCTTAATATTTAATAATTCATTTTAACTTAATTTATTGTTAATATAATAATGCTTTCTCTTAAGGTCTTTCTTAGAATTAATTAATTAGAAAAGTTGCATAGAATATGGTAAAACATTCTTATAATGGCATTTTAGACATTGGTTTTCATCATATTTTACTTTTCTGTTTTTACAGAAAGACAATTTTATTTCAAACGGAGTTTGACAAAAATAAAGGCATTAAGACTTTGATTGTTATTATACAAAAGGTTGAATTAATATATGTATACATACTTTGAATTTATATATTTATATATTTATGTCCAATGACTTAGCATATAAATTTAAACAAGTATTAAACTCTTCAAAGTCATCATTATTAGAATTCTGAAAACTATTTTTAGTTGTAGAAAATTCCTAATTTTAGTTCAACAAATCAAGAGATAAAATGACAAAAAAACCCTCAAAAATCCAGTGATCTTGTACATTATAATAGCTCCTTAATTTTTACTGTTTAATAAGAGAGATTAAACTAAAATTGCAAATAATGGCATCCAGTCAACTACAATCACTAATAACAATTGATTAGAGCATTGTAATTCAAAACATTTATAGCAGTGCTAAAGCAATACTCTCAGGTAAAGTCATGGTGAACAAATTTTCAATATGCAAACAGAAAGAATGAGAATAGACCACATTAAAAAGAAGAATCAGAAGGATTTTTTAAGAAGCAGATGTAAAAGGAATATAAAAAAATAAGTAATTATGAAAGTAGAAATTCATATTAAATGATGAGTAATTCTAAGAGTTCATTCTTCTTGAGTGCATGGAATGTCAAACAGCATATATTCTGATGAATCTAATCAATTCAGAGAGAAAATGCAGAAATATATTTAGGAATTGAGCAGACATAACAAATCAGAAAAGAATTAAAGCATTTTTTGAGTCCAGTCTTAATACTGTATTCAAAAGCACATATTATCTTATGGTCAATAAAAAATGTTTTAAAATAAATTCTAAGTATATGAAAGAGTCTAATTTCATTTTGCAAAAATATAAATTACCAAAATTGATCTGAAAAATGATAGTAAAAGTTTTAAAAATTATAATCTTTCAACAATATCTAGATTCTCTCTGGAGAAAAAAGTCTGTTAAAAACATAATGGCCTTAAGAAAGATCAGAAAGCCCACAGGGTTATGAAAAATAAAACAGACCATCAAAATATCATAAATATTACAGAATTGCTCTGATCTGTGCTATAAAATTTGAGACCCTGGATGAAATAGGTCATGCTTTTTTTTTTCCCTTTACAAAATAAAAAGAGATAAAGCTCATTTACAAAAATAACATTGATCATTTTTTTTGACAAAGATTTAAGGCACGAATAATCTGAATCAAATTATTGTACAAATATATTTTGCTTTTTGCTTCTGGCCATGAGGGAATAAGGGAAACAGACTTAACCTCCTGCTGGGAATGGGATCCCAAGCAAATCACACCCATTTCACTGAGTCTAAGATACAGAAATAGGATTTCAGGGAGGCTAAGGTGACTAAAATCATAAAGTCGCATTTCTATATGTGAGGAGGCAGCTATGACATTGAATGAAAAAATGATACCAAACATATACAAATTTCCCAAAGTCTTGAAAAGTATGAAACACCCCCTAACTCATTTTATGAGGTCAACATGACTATGATAGTGAAACTTCACAGGAAAATTACTGATTCATATACATTCATGTACATTCGACTCATGAATGTTGATGCAACAGTTCTAACTAACATATCAACAAACTAAACCCAAGAATATATGATAAAGATTCTATACCATGTGAATGTCTCGCTTTTTTTTTTTTTTTTTTTTTTTTTAGGAATGCAAAGTTTGTTCTATATTAAACATTTCCTAAGCTGTTTCCTAAATATTTTTCACACTAAAAAAGATTCGGAAAAGCTTTTGGTAAAATAAAACAATTGTTCATAAAAAAGCTTTTATAAAATTAAAAATAGAAGGAAACTTTATTAATAAAATAAGGCATATCCAAACAAATAAACAAGTAAACAAACAAACCAAAATCCTTAATGTCAACATTATACTTACTGGTAAAATGTTGTTAGCTTTCCCTTTGGAAGTGAAACAAGGATGTTTGCTATTATCACTTTTCCTCAATGGTATACCAGAGGATTAGGAAAATACTGTTAAATAAAAGAGAAAAAGCTCTAACCATAAAGGAAAAAAAATAGATAATTTTGACCACAGGAAAGAATTATGGTATAATGCATCCCAATCCTAAAATGACATTTTGCCTGTTCTTCAATAGATTATATGATGTTGTCTTTTACATTTAGGTCCTTAATCACTGGAATTCATTTTACTGTATGTTGGATTTCTTTTTCCCTTTTTTTGATTTCCTTTCCTTCCCATTTTTAAAAAAATTTCAATTATTGTAGTCCTTACCTATTGAGGTGCAATAACATCTCTGTCGTTATATCAAGTGTTCATATATTCACAGGTTTTTCCTGGGCTTTCTGTTATTTTCTGTGGTTTAATTGTTTACCCCTACAACTTCACATTATCAAAATTGCTATAGATTTATAAAGATACTAATATTTTCTTTTAAGACAGTACTGAACATTTTTGACTTTTTCATCTCCAAATAAATTTTAAAATCAGTTTTACATGTTTTGGGGGTAAAAAAAGGAAAAAAAGAAAAAAAAAACTTACTGGTGTTTTTAGGGGAACACATTGAATCTATAGATCTATTGGCAGAGAAGTGATACTTTTTATTTACTCTCCTGCTATATTTTTATTATTTTAATCAGATTGCTCATTTCAGTAATATTTAGTTTTTATTTCCTCTTTTCTTATTTTTTATTTTACTTTTCAATATACACTGTAGTTGATTTTCATGCCCCTTGACCCATTCCTCTTCACCCCCTCTGCTCCCCCACCCGCACATCATATCAGTGCACTTGACTTAAATAGTTCAAGGAATTTTTGTGGTTATTCAGTCTTCTTCCCTCTGCCCCCCATTTATTTGTTTGTGTGTTTATTTATTTATTTATTTTTAGCTCCCACAAATAAGTGAGAACATGTGGTAATTCTCTTTCTGTGCCTGACTTGTTTCACTTAATATAATTTTCTCTAAGTCCAGCCATGTTGTTATGAATGGCAGCGTTTTGATCTTTTTTAGAGCACAGTAGAATTCCATTGTGTAGATATACCACAGTTTCCTTATGCACTCATCAGATGATGGACATTTGGACTGGTTCCAGCTCTCGGCTATTGTAACTAGAGCTGCAATAAACATTGGAGTCCAGGTGTCCCTTCAGCATGATGATTTCCATTCCTCTAGGTATATTCCCAGCTAGGTCATATGGTAGATCTATCTGTAATTGTTCAAGGAACTCAATACCATTTTCCGTAAAGTCTGCACCATTTAGCAGCCTCACCAAAAGTGTATGAGAGTTTCTTTTTCTCTGCAACCTCTCCAGCACTTATCATTCTCAGTCTTTTGTATGTTATCCATCGTAACTGGGGTGAGATGGTATCTCAAAGTGGTCTTGATTTGCATTTCACAGATGCTGAGTGATGTTGAGCATTTTTTCATGTCTATTAGCCATTCATAAATCTTCCTTAGAGAAATGCCTATTCAGCTCCTTGCCCATTTTTTAATTAGGTTATTTGGTTTTGGGCTGTAAAGTTTTTTGAGTTCCTTGCATATTCTGGATATTAATCCTTTGTCACACGTATATGTTGCAAATAATTACTCCCACTCTGTTGGTTGTCTTTTTACCTTGTCAATTGTTTCTTTTGCTGTGCAGAAGCTTTTTAGTTTGATATAACCCCATTTGTTTATTTTTCCTTCAGTTGCCTGTGCTTTTTGGGTCCTGTTCATGAAGTCTATACCCACTTCTACTTCCTTGAGTGTTTCCCCTATGTTGTCTCTAAAGATTTTTATTGTTTCAGGATGTATATTTAATTCTTTAATACATTTTGAGTTGATTTTGGTAATGGTGAAAGGCACAGGTCTAGTTTCATTCTCCTACATGTGAGTATCCAGTTTTCCCAGCACTACTTGTTGAAAAGGCCATCTCTTCCCCAGTATGCAGATTTGCTGCCTTTGTCAAAGATCAGATGGCTGCAGGCAAATGGATTGATTTCTGGTTTTTCTATTGTATTTCATTGATCCATGTGTCTTTTATTTATGACAGTACCATGCTATTTTGGTTAATATAGCTTTGTAATATAGTTTAAAGTCAGGTAGTGTTATGCCTCCAGCTTTATTATTTTTTTATTTTGCTCAGGATTTCTTTGGATATGCATGGTCTTTTGTTGTTCCATATAAATGTCTGGGTAGCTTTTTCCATCTCAGAGAAAAATGTCATTGGAATTTTGATGGGGATCGCATTGAATCTGTAGATCACTTTGGATAATATGGACATTTTTACAATGCTAATTCTTCCAATCCAAGAGCAAGGGATATCTTCCCATATTCTTATGTCCTCTTTGATTTCTCTCAACAGTGGTTTGTAGTTCTCTTTGCAGAGATTTTTCACCTCCTTGGTCAGCTTTATTCTGAAGTATTTTATTTTTTTGGTGGCTACTGTAAATGGGCTAGCTTTCTTGAATTCTTTTTCTGCGTGTTCATTGTTGGAGTATAGAAATACTACTGATTTTTGTGTGCTGATTTTGTATCCTGCAACTTTGCTGAAATAATTTATCAAGTCTAGGAGTTTTGGTATAGAAGCTTTAGGCTGTTCAATATATAGGATCATATCATGCACAAACAGGGACAGCTTGACTTCATCTCTTCCAATCTGGATGCCCTTTATTTTCTTTTCTTTTCCAATTGCTCTAGCTAGTACTTCCAACACTATGTTAAATAGGAGTTGTGAGAGTGGGCATCCTTGTCTAGTACCAGTTCTTAAAGGAAAACCTTTGAGCTTTTCCCCATTCAGGATGATATTGGCAATGGGCTTATCATATATGGCTTTAATTATGTTAAGATAATTTTAATCTATGCCTAAACTGTAGAGAGTCTTTATCATGAGAGAATGTGGAATTTCATCAAATGCTTTTTCAGCATCTATAGAGATGATCATATGGTTTTTGTCTTTGCTTTTGTTGATGTGGTATATCACAGCTATTGATTTACATATGTTGAACCAACCTTGCATCCCTGTGATGAATCCCACTTGATCATGGTGTATAGTTTTGTGTACGTGTTGCTGTATTCTGTTAGCTGGTATTTTATTGAGGATTTTTGCATCTATACTCATCATGGGTATTGGCCTGTAGTTTTCTATTTTTGATGCATCTTTGTCTGATTTTGGTATCACGGTGAAGTTTGTCTTATAGAATGAGTTTGGGAGAATGGCCTCTGTTTCAATCTTTTGGAACAATTTGTAGAAAATTGGTATCATATCCTCTTTGAGGGTTTGGTAGAACTCTGCAGTGAACTGGTCTTGTCCTGGGCTTTTCTTTGTTGGGAGCCTTCTGATAACAGCTTCAATGTCTTTTATAATTATTTGTGCGTTCCTATTTTCTATATCTTCTTGGTTCAGTTTTGGTAGTTTGTGTGTGTCCAGAATTTTATCCATTTCCTCCAGAGTTTCAAATTTGTTGGCATATAGTTGTTTATAGGCGTCTCTAATGATTCCTTGTAATTCTGAGTTGTCAGTTATAATATTACCTTTTTCATTTCTATTTTTTTTTTATTTGGGCCTTCTCTCTTCTTTTCTTAGTGTTGCTAATGTTTTGTTGATTTTATTTATCTTTTCAAAAAACCAACTTTTTGTTTCATTGATCTTTTGTATTGTTTTTAAAGTTTCTATTTCATTTAGTTCTGCTCTGGTCATATTTATTTCTTCCCATCTACTAACTTTAGGTTTGGCTTGTTCTTGTTTTACTAGATCTTTAAGGAGAAGTGTTAGATTATTTATTTGCTATCTTTCCATTCTTTTGAAGTAAGCATTTAATGCAATAAATTTCCCCCATATTACTGCTTTCGCAGTATCCCACAAGCTTTGGTATGATGTGTCATTATTTTCATTAGTTTTAAGAATTTCTTTGATATCCTGTTTAATTTCTCCTTAGACCTATATGTCATTAAGTAGAATGTTGCTTAAGTTCCATGTGTTTGTATAGTATTCAGAGTTTCATTTATTATTGATTTCTAATTTTAATCCATTGTGATTGGAAAAAATACATGGAATAATTCCAATTTTTTTGAATTTGTTGAGAGTTGCTTTGTGATCTAACATGTGGTCTATCCTGGAGAATGTTCCACGTGCTGATGAGAAGAATGAATATTCTGATGTTGTTGGATGGAATGTTCTGTAGATATCTACCATGTCCAACTGGTCTAGAGTGTTGTTTAGATCTTGTATTTCTCTGCTGATTCTTTGCCTAGATGATATGTCCAATGTTCAGAGTGGGGTGTTCAGGTCCCCTGCTGTTATGGTGTTAGTGTCTATCTCATTCTTTAGATCTAATAGTATTTGCTTAATAAATCTGGCTGCTCTGACATTAAGTACATAATATATTTATGATTGTTATATTTTCTTGATGGATAGATCTTTTTATCATTATATAGTGGCATTCTTTATCTCTTTTTATGGTTTTTGCTTTAAAGTCTGTTTTACCTGATATAAGAATAGCCAGTCTAGCTCGTTTTTCATTTCTATTTACATGATATATCTTTTTCCATCCTTTCACTCTTAGTCTATGTGTATCTTTACAGGTCAAGTGAATCCCTTGAAGACAGCATATTGTTGGGTCCATCTTTTTAATCCTGTTTGTCAGTCTGTGTCTTTTGAATGGGGAATTTAATCCCTTTACATTTAGAGTTATTATTGAAAGGTGTTGATTTACTCCTACCATTATATTGATTGTTGTTCAGCTGTTTTAAGTAACTTTTGTTCCTTTCTTTCTGAGTTTCTGTTTGTCCTCTGGAATTGTTGGTTTCTTAGGGTGAGAGATAAACCATTTTTTTTTCTCTTTTGTTAGCATTTTTGTTTTGCTGGTAGGTGTTATTCTTTCTTGTGTATTCACAGCAGTGATGGTTGTTTTGGGGGTATCAAACCCAGTCATTCCTTGAGAATTTCTTGTGGGGCTGGTCGTGTGGTAGTGAACTCCCACAGTTTTTGTTTGTCTGAGAAATGTACTATTTGTCCTTCATTTTGGAAGGATAGCCTTGCTGGGTAAAGTATTCTTGGCTGGAAATTTTTGTCCTTTTGTGCTTTGAATATATCATCCCATTCTTTTCTGGCTTTTTAGGTTTCTGGTAAAAAGTCTGATGTTATTCTGATTGAGGCCCCCTTACATGTGACTTGCTGCTTCTCTCTTGCAGCTTTTAAGATTCTCTCTTTGTCTTTGTGTTTTGCCAGTTTGATTATCACATGGCTTGGAGAGGACCTTTTTGGGTTGAAAGTGTTTGGGGATCTTTGGGCTTCCTGTATCTGGAGATCTGTGATTTTCCTATACTTGGGAAGTTTTCTGTTATTATTTCATCGAATATGTTTTCAGTGCCATTTCCTTTTTCCTCCCCTTTTGGAAAACCCATAATTCAGATATTTGAGTGCTTAAGGTTGTCTGTTGTCTCTCTTCGATTTTCTTTAACTTTTTTGATTCTTTTTTCTTTTCTCTGGTCTGTCTGTGTTAATTCAAACAGCTTGTGTTCAAGGTCAGAAATTCTCTCTTCTGCTTGTTCAAGTCTGCTGGTTAAACTCTCTATTGTGATTTTTATTTCATTGAATGAATCTTTCAGCTCCACAAGCTCAGCAACATTCTTTTTCAAGGCATTGATTTCTTTGTACATTTCTTCTTTCAGATCCATTATATTTTTTCTCATTTCATTGTGTTGTCTAACTAAGTTTTCTTGTATCTCACTTACTTTCCTTAGAATTGTTACTCTAAATTCCTTGTTTGTCATTTCAAAGACTTCCTGTTCTATAGGATCTAGTGCTTGAGAGTTATTATTTTCCTTTGGTAGTGATGTTCTTTCTTGATTTTTCATATTTCTGGTATCTTTCCTTTGGTGTTTTGTCACTGTGGCTGGAAGTATCACAGTCCACTCGTTTCACCCTGATATCTGGCTTGGATTCTGAAGGGACTGCCACTTCTGTGCAGCAGGAACTAGCCTGGGCCGGAGTCCCACTGTGCTTGCCTGTTATGGGACAGTTGGCTCAGTTAGTGGGGGCCCTGAGGCTCTTAAGTTTTTCCCAGTGGTGGGGACTGGCCTGGACCAGAAGTTCTGCCATGCCTATCTTCTCTGGCATGGCTGGCTTGGGGTGAGTGGGCCACATGCTTCTTAAGTCTTTCCTGGTGGTGGCAATAGCCTGGGCCAGAAGTCCCTCCCTACCTACCTTCTCCAGGATGGCTGGCTCAGGTTGGGGGAGTCCTGAGGCTCTTAAGTCACTTCTGGTGGCTGGGACCAGCCTGGGCCAGAAGTTCCATCCTGCTTCCCTTCTCCAGGATGTGTGGCTCGGGTTGTGGGTGCCCTGAAGCTCTTATGTCTCTCCCAGTGGTGGAGACTGTCTTGGGCCAGAGGTCGAGCCCCACCTGTCTTCTCTGGCATGGCTGTCTTAGGGTGTGGGGGCCCCAAGCCTCTTAAGACTCTCCCAGATATGGTGGCTGGCCTGGGCCAGAAGTTCCTCCCTGCCTGCCTTCTTTGGGACAGTTGGCTAGGGGTGTAGGAGCCCCGAGGCTCTTAAGTCTCTCCCAGTGGCAAGAATTGGCCTGGGCTGGAGGTCCAGCCCTGCCTGTCTTCTCTGGCATGGTGGGCTTTAAGTGGCTTTGAGCCACTTAAATCTCTCCTAGTGGAGAGGACGGATGTGGCCAGAAGTCCCACCCTGTCTGCCTTCTCCGGCCCAGCAGGCTTAGGGTGTTTGGGGCCAGAAGCTCTAAACTCTCTCTATCTACATAGTGGGGAGCAACCCGAACTGGGGTCCCACAGTGCACAGCTCCCACCCACTGCAGCAGAGATCTCGGGTCCTCCGTTGCTGCTCCTCTATAGCTGCAAATTGGCCACTCTGTGGGAGAGAGTGACACCAGGAACCAACTACTCCACCATCTTGACTGGAACTCTGGCCTTCTTTCCTCTTTTCTAATACTAACACAATAATTTCTGTATATAAATTGCTTTCTTATCATACAAATTATCATTTGTAGTAGTTTCATTATTATGCTACTCTAAATATTTTCTAATTTCCACTATTTTTTAAAATTTTTTGATCAATAAATTATGTAAAAATGGGTTTTTAAGTATCCAAATGTGAAATTTCTATTATCTTTTTTGTCACTCATTTCAGATTGAACAATATTTCGATCAGAAAAAGTGATTTTATGACATCTGTTCAATAGTGTTTGTTGATAATTAATTTGTGGCCTAGTAAATAGTCAGTACTTGTAAATATTTTATGTGTGCTTGAAAAGAATACGTGTTTTCTAATTGTTAGGTCCAGAGTTCTACATATTTGTTAGAACAAACTTCTTATTTTGTTAAACACATCTATATTTTTGTTTACTTTTTTCCTGCTTTACCAGTAGCAAAAAGGAATGTGTGAAAAAGTCTCCCCTTACTCTTGCTGATTTGTCCATTTCTGTTACAATTCTTTCAACTTATACATCATATATTTTGATAGTACATCAAGAAGTGCTTATGGGTTCAGAATTGTTGTACTCCACAAAGTATTCAAAGAATTCCTTGTATCATTATACAGTGATATAGTCTACCATAATAATGTTTTTATCTTAAATTTATATTTTTAAAATTAGTATAGCTACATTGGTTTCCTTTTCATTTGATTTTCTGCTCAGAGTGCAGGCCAAGATAGCCAAATTTCCCTTCCATCTCTTCATGCTATTAGATTGGATTATGTTATCAGACACATAAAAACAATAAATATAATGGAAAGCATAGATAAATTTGGTCATGTTTAAATTAAGATATCATAAAGAGAATGAAAAGACAAAAAAAAACAACTGGGAAAGGTAATTTGCAATGTATTTCACTGAAAATTTAACTAATTTCTAAGATATATAAAGAAATTCCACAAATCATTAGGAAAAATTTACTTAAAATGGATAAAATATTTTAATAAACAGTATAGAAAGGAAAAAAATACTAAAAAGTCAATTAATGTACAAAAATATGTTTTATTTATTTTCAGAAAACTGCAAATTAAATCTACATTGAGATGTATTATCTAACCAGCAGACTAGGAAAAAAAATAGAACATTGGACAATACCAAGTACAGTTGAAAATGCAGAGCAGTGAAAACTGTCTTCTATTTTTGATGGGAATGTAATTGTTCTAGGCAATTTGGAAAATAATTTGATGTAATCTAGTAAGGCTAAATATATGCATGTCATATGAACCATAAAAATCACTTGCAAGTAAATAAACTAGATGAACTTTTGCATTTTTGTCCTAAAAGATGTATTTAAACATGTTCATAGAGCAAAAACAAAACAAAAGAAAACAAAACAAAAAACTAGAAAAATCCATACCCACCAGCAGAATTAGTATATAATTTTTGTTGTGTTCATATATTAGAATACTCTGCAATAACAAAAATGGATAAACCACAGCTACATGAATCAACATGAATAAACCTTGCAAATAAAACGTTGAGGGAAAACCAAACAACCAACCAACCAAACTCCCAATTATGAGAGTACTTCAGAAAGTTCATGAAAAAATAAAATTAAAATATAATATGAATCCATGAACTTTTTTTTTTTTTTTTTCCCTTTTTGTCTTTTTTCGTGACTGGCAACGGGATCGCAACCCTCGGTGTCGTGCCCGCACCTTGCTCAGCCAGTGAGCGGCCAGTCTGTATGTGGGATCAGAACCCTCGGCGGGAGCGCCACCGCGCTCCCAAGTGGCGCACTGTAGTGGTGCGCCACCGGGCTGGCCCAAATCCATGAACTTTTTGACATAGCCTTATACAATATGTGTCACCCAATGTATATAGATTTCAAAACAGACAAAACTATACAATATTGCTTAGGAATATTCATATAAAAATAATAAAACTACAAAGAAATATTTAGAAATGTTTATCATAAAAATAAGGACAATGATTATCTTATGTATTTGGTGAAGGGCACAAAGAGAAGCTTCTAAAGTAATGCTTTAATTTTTAACTTGGGTGGAATTTCATGAATGTTTCAACTGTACATGTATGTGCTTTATATTCTGGTTCTTGGTTTAGTCTGTGGTCCCTTGAAAGTAGGTCTAATGCAAGGATTGAGTGCTAAGGCTTTATTTATGAGGTACAACTGAAGGAAATAAGGGTGATGGGAAAGAGAAGAACAAGTATAGTGCAAGGTAATGTGGTCTCATGCCAGTCTTCTTTCACCATGTAGTGTGAGTGACACAGCTGGCTATTTAGCAGGTGCACAGGTTGTGCCTTACAAGGTATCTCCAGGAGGAGTCTACAGAGAAACTGCCTTGATACAGAACATTGACAAAAGAAGGGGGAGGAGGATTAAATGAATGACTTATTTTTGTCTCCTGTTCCCATTGGTCAAAGTTCACCAGATAATGTGTTAATTTCCCTGCACATTTGGATTGAATTATTTGGCCCTTGGTGCAGCTACATGGAAAACCAGATCTTATCCTCTGTCTTGTTGTGTTTCACTTGGATTCAAGAAGTCTTCAGAGAAGTGGATATTCCTAGATTGTGGTCAATCGACTTTAGATGGAGGAATTGTGTGAGTGTGATTGGAGTTGAATTGCCAGGAGAGGAAGGTCCAGGAGGCAAGGGAGCCTAAGATGATATTAAAGAGGTATATATAATATTTTTGAGGAGAATATATTTTAAAATAAAAAACAAATTTACACATATATTGTGTATACTTTATGTTTTCCATAAACACTTACTTGAAGTAAAGTTATTCTCCCTAGTATCCATTACTTGAAGATGCATTCTTGCATTCTTATAAAAGAATAACAGTATGGAGGTTTTTCAAACAACTACAGATCTTCCATATGATACAGCAATCCTACTTCTGGGTATTTACCCAGAAGGATGGAAATCATCATGTCAAGGGGATACCTTCTCTCCCATGTTCATCACAGCTCTGTTTACAATAGCCCAGATATGGAAACAACCTAAATGTCCATCAATGGATGATTGATTAAGGAACCTGTGGTATATATACACCATGAAATACTACTCTGCCATAAAAAAGAATGAAATACTCCCATTTGCAACAACGTGGATGAGCCTGGAGAAACTTATGTTGAGTGAAATAAGCAAAGCACAGAGGGGTAAATACCACATGTCCTCACTCATAAGTGGGAGCTAAGAGAGAAAGAAAGAAGGAAAGAAAGACCACAGTGGTGCATTGAACTTGCAGAGTGAGACAATATACCTTGGACTACAAAGTAGAGTGGGGGGGACAGGGGGAAGCGGAGGGAAGATGGGGATGATTGGGTAAGGGGTACAGGGTACAAACACAGTTTGTGGTAGTGGGTATGCTACCAGTATGAATATGGCCTTCACCTCTTGGGCATGAAGTGTGATGATCAGCTTTGCATCTCGTGAATATTCATAACCAATATATAAAAAAGAATGTCAATTTCTGGATTTCTACATGAAGAAAATAAATTTTGTTTCTGATGTATAAAACAAATCAATTTGTAGCTTCATATTGATAGAGACAGAAATCAGTCCATTACCTTTTTGTGGCAGTGTCTTAAAATTTCTACTTTATTTCAAAGGGATAGGATCATTTATTACTATTTCTACATAAGCTATTTTTGATATACTAAATGGAAATTTCTGTTTATATTGCAAATTACTTATTTTCAATCAGTATACTTTGATACTGTGGTTCAAAGTAGTTTTGAGAATGATTTCCTCATCACCCATGATGTTAATTATAGTTTTTATTAATGGAGAAAATGTAAATATAAATTTTTTTTCTTTGAATTTAATGATCATTGTAAATGAATTTGTAATTTAAAAAATCTTAACAACCACCACAGACTTTTGAGAAAGAGCAATATACAACAAACCCTCAAATTTGTTGTACTCATTTTGTGAAACCCAAGCATTGGTCAAATCCAGTTCTGCATATTCAGTGCCCAGACTGTGACTGGAAAATGAACAAAAACAAGCAGCAGAACAAAATAAAATGTGCTTATCAATTTTACTTTACATTTATGAGCATTAAACTAAGAGAGTTCTTCATGCTGTTCACTGATCATATGTTCCCAATTGATTTTCTTTCTTACACTCCTTAGTCTCTCTCCTCTCTTCACACCTGCAGCATGTCTTTCCTATCCTCATTATAAGCTGATGACCTATTTTCCTTCTTCATTGAAAAAAATGGAAACAATCAGAAAAACTTTCCACACGCTCCATCCGCCACATCTATCCAGGTGTCTATAGCTGAGTTCTTGCACAGGATATTTTGTCTCTTGTGACAGTGAATGAGCTCTTTACACTCTTTACTAAGGCCATCTGTCATATCGTGCCTTCTATCCTCTTCTCCCTCAATCACTCAATGATAATACTGCAGCAATTCTCTTACTTCTTTCCTGCATCATCATTTTTTCCTTTTTCCTAGATTATTCCCATCAGCATGCAAACATGATTTTTTTTTTTTTTTTTTTACTACTGTCATAAAATGACCTCCTCTTTGAAAGGAAAAAACCCCAGCCTGAGCACAACAGAAACACACCAGGAGACAGGGACTCAACCAAAGTGAATCAGGCAGGCAAAATGAACAAGCGGGATTTTCTATAAGTGGAGCAATTCGCACGGGCAGGAAGGGGATGTGGTGAAGAAGAAGGGGGACGGTTTTTTTTTGTGATTCTTGGAAAATGTGCTGTTCTAGGGACCTGAAACTCTCCGCAGCCATTTTGCGTGTTCCTCCCATCTACCTGCCGCTGTCTTAGACATCAGGGAAAACATAATTGCCTAACATTCCCCCCTCTTTGGTTTAGATAGAAAAAGGGGTGTCGCCATTGTCTCTGGCTACTTCCTGCTGAATGAGGGGCGTTGTAGGGGTTGTTGGAAGTGGGCACATGGGAGTAGGAGTGGAGCAGAAGCTGGTTGACGGATACTCTAGACACCTCTGAATTCGTTCCTGAGAATTGTGGATCGTAAGGGATATGGAATTTCCAGGTGATGTTCAGACTTTTGGAGACCTGTTGGATGACACTGGAAGTGAAGGCTGGGCCATTGTCACATTGTAGGGTCTGTGGGAGGCCAAACCTTGGGATGATATGTTTAATGAGTATAGCAGCTACCACGTCTGCTGTTTCTCGAGCTGTGGGGTAAGCCTCAATCCATCCTGTAAAGGTGTCCACCAAAGTTAGTAAGTAACAATAGGTTTTGTGACATAGCATGTGAGTTAAATCAAGCTGCCAGTCCTCTCCCGGTTGATGGCCTTGGAGTTGATGGTTAGGTCCTACCCTGCGAATTCTCCCTTGAGAATTAACAGCAGAACAGGTATTGCAAGACTGATGAACCTCCTCAATGAGCTTTTGGGGGTGTGGGTTATGGAAAAGGGGTTCTAGGAACTGATATAAAGCTTTTGGGCCAAGGTGGAGGGATTGGTGGATGTCTGTAATGATGCTGCGGGCAAGGTGGCCAGGGAGGGTGACGTTATCTTGGATAAAAATCCAACCCTTGTCCCCGATAATTCCCCCAACTGCTTGAGGGTCTGTGTTTCTTCTTCTGTATACGATGGAATGGGGTGTGTTGAGAAGAAGGAGAGGAGCTGGGGCAGAGCCTAGAGCCGTAGCCTGGGCTGTGGAACCGGCTTTGTTGTTGCCTTTAGATATAGGGTCTTTAGAGGACTGGTGGCCATGGCAGTGAACGATAGACACCTCAGTTGGGTGGCTAAGGGCCTCGAGTAGCTTTGAGGTGAGGGGCCCATTGATTATTGGGGTCCCTTTAGTAGTGAGGAATCCTTGTTCTTGCCAGAGGACAGAATGAGTATGGGTGATGAGGAAAGCCTATCTGGAATCTGTGTATATAGTGACCTGTTGTCCCTTGGACAGGTGGAGGGCCCGAGTGAGGGCTATCAGCTCCACCTTTGAGAGGTTATTCCGAGGGGAAGGGGTACAGCCTCTAAGGTGCTGTCTAGAGTAACGACAGCATAGGCTGCATGGCTTTGGCCGTCCAGGGCAATGAAAGAACTACCATCTACGAAAAGCACATGGTCAGGATTAGATAGGAGCTGGTCAGAGAGCCCTGGATGTGAGGGAATAACGTCCTCTAAAAGTTGAGGACAGGAACGTAAAGGGTCAGAAGTAGTGGAGGGAGTAGGCAGAAGTGTCATGGGATTTAAGTGGAGGAAGGTGGATAAAGAAATCTGGGGATTTTTGATGAAAAGGAGGTGGTACAGTTGGATTCTGGAAGGAGTCAAATGGGCAAGGGACTCGTGGCTGAGCAGGTCTCCCAAGCAATGGGAAGAAAAGACAGTGAGGGGTTGGCCCGAAGTAAACTTGAGAGCTTCCTTGGTCAGGGAGGTAGCAGCTGCTAATGGCCTGAGACATGGCTGCCATCCCTGGGCTGTGACATCTAGCTGTTTTGATAGGTATGCCACTGCTTGATAGGCCAGCCCTGCAGGCTGGGCCAGGAGGCCGGTAGCCAAGCCAGAATGCTCATCTGTAAATGATGAAAGGGCTTTGGAGGGTCCGGGAGAGCCAGAGTGGTTCCTGCAGTGAGAAAATCCTGCAGCCTAGAGAAAAGGTGTTTAACAGTGGTGGGGTCAGTTAATGGTCCCTGCGAGGAGTCCTTAGCTGCCTTGTATAAGGGTCACACTAGGAGGGCGAAGTTGGGGATCCACTGTCAGAAGAAACCCACAAGGCCCAGAAAGGAGAGGATGTCGTTGGCACTCTGGGGAGGTTGGAGATCCCAGAGGAGGCAGATATAGTCCCCTGTAAGAGACTTGGAAGTGGGAGTTAGGGATATGCCTAGGTAAGAAACTATGGGGGTGCAAAGTTGAGCCTTGGAAGGAGTGACCCATTAAACCCTAGACACAAGGAAATTGAGAAGGGTGGCAGTATCCACTTGAGAAGAGGATAATAAGGGGCTGCAAAGAAGGAGGTCATCCACATATTGGAGGAGGGTGCTGTACTTTAGAGTGCAGAGACTAAGATTTTGGGCTAAAGTCTAGCCGAAAAGATGGGGACTATCTCAAAAGCCTTGTGGCAAAACAGTTCAGATAAGTTGTTGCGAAGTATGTGTGTCAGGGTCCTCCCAAGTGAAGGCAAAAAGGAAATAAGAGTCTGGATGAAGGCAGATGGGGCAAGAGGGAATTATTAGGAAAGAATGAGAGAAAGGAAATCCATCCAGGCTACAGGAAGGGGGTGGGGTGGCCCGTAGATTAGAAGATGTGCCATCAATTCCCATGACCACCACTGGGCAGGGGAAGCTGGTGCCCAAGTAGGAGGGCAGAACAGAGTAGGTAGCCCCCATGTCCAACAGGAACGAAATGGACTTACCCGCTACATGGAGCATGACCCTGGGCTCGGTGTGGGTGAGAGGGGTTTCTGAGTCTGGGCTCCATTAGTTGTCATCCAGGCCAAGGAGCTGGAAGGCAGGACTTACCAGCTCAGAGTTTCCTCTGCATGGAGGCACCGGGGAGCCTCTGATGTTGGGGCAGTCAGACCTCCAGTGGCCCATCCTCTGGCATTGTGTACAAGGGCACACTGGTTCCTTTGGATGTGGACATTGGCGGGCCCAATGGCCATCAGTGCCACACTTGAGGCAGGGCCCCCAGGGGGGTGCTGGGTTACCCCTTTCCATGGGCTCCCGGAGCCAGCCGGCCGCAGGGCTGCTACCAAGGCTTGGGTTTGGAGTTGGACCTTCTGCTGGACCCGGGCTTTTGTTTTAAGTTTGGCCATTTCCTCCCGGGCATTAAAAACTTTTTCTGAGGGTGGAAATGATTGAAAAAGAAAATGGGGGGCTAGAAGAATAGCTTCCGGTGGGGTAGAGGGTTTGAAAATTTAGGGGCTTTTAGGGCCGATGGAACTGATGTGAAAAGAAGGGGGGTGTCCGAGTAAGGAAGGCTTTGAAGTGGGTGGGTAGGACGGTTGGCGATGGCAGGGCAGATGGGTGGGGCCGACAGGGCAAGGGATGTGAGCACGCTGGGGACAAGGCTGCCGCGGGAGCCGTAGCAGAAACAAGCGGGAAGTCAGAGAAGCAGGTAGAGGGTCGGCAGGAGCAGGTCAAACAGACGGGAAATCAAAGTTGGGCTCCAGGAGCTCAAAGGAGGAGGAGGAAGCTAAAGTTGAATTCAGAAAGGAGACGCCAGTTAATTCAAAATGAAACCTGGTCTGGTTCCAAAGCAGAAGTAAAAAAGGGTCAGGAGCTTAACAATGGCTGCAGAGGTTGGAGGGAGGAGAAGCAGACAAGAAGGTTGAGTTGCAGGAGCTCGGAAATGTGAGCGGGACTCCAGGAGTTCGAGAAGGAGAGGCTGGTCCACTTAAAATGAATTGAGACTGGGCAGTTCCCATAATTCCTGCCAGGCAGCCCCCAGAAAAAAGGCTCAAAACAGGTAAAGGCAAAGGAAATAACTGTGGATCCTGGCTAAGACAAAGAAGGAGAGAGAAAGGGAAAAAAGAAAGTAAAAAATTCAGTCTGATCCGGGCAGGGGAACTTAAAAGACAAGAGCGGGGGAGAAACCAGTGAGCACGTGTAAATCAGGTAAAGGGAGCTCCAGGAGCTCCAGAGACGGGGACAAAATAGTTCCAGTAAACTGAAAGTAAAACAGGCAATGGATACAGGGAGCTCCAGGAGCTCCGGAGACAAGGACAGAGCAGTCACAGTTGACCGAAGGCAGAACAGGCAGTGAGTAGAAAGGGTAACAGGTAGTGGATAAAGGGAGCTCCAGGAGCTCCAGAAAAAAGAGTGAAGCAGTTACAATTGACAAAAAGCCAGACTAAAAAGGGGAAAGGGACCTCCGGGCGCCAGGAGTGGAGCAGCCACAACTGAGCTAAGAACCCAGAAGACAGAGGGTACAGGAAAAAGGGGCGAGAGGGGGAGTAAGAGTTGCTGGCCATGGAGCCAGAATTGGTGGGCTGGCCAGGTTTTCACTGTGTTCGGGCAGAGGAGAAGTGGGGAAGGATTTGGGGGTGTTTGCAGCAGATGGAGCCGGTGTGGTTTGAGCAAGGAAGTCTGGTTCCAAAGTGAAAGTAAAAACATGGAGGGAAGAAAAGAAGCAGACGAAAATTGGGATTAACGCTTGTTCATCTGGTGTTATAGTCACCTGTGGCTGGTAAGAAAACCTTGGATATAAGGAATTTTAGCCCGTTTTCCCGATTGCTTGCAAAAGTTGTATAAGTCCCGTAGAATGTTGGGATTAAGGGGCCCAAAAGGAGGCCACTTGTTTTAGTTATCTAGGTTACTGTTTTGGCCTGATGTCTGGGGCTAAACCCAAAGAAAAACATTTTAAAGGGGAGTCAGTCAGGAGAGATGAGGCACCCCCCATGGAAATGGAGGAGGAAGTACTGACTCCAAAGGGGCATCCCAGCTTCAGTTGGGGTACTGAGAAGTCTCAAGCCGCTGAGAAGTGGACGTCACTGGTTTTTGGCGGTTGAGGGACTCTAGAGGCTCATAGAACTTTGGGGTGCCCAGCACCGGGGCTTGCGAGTGCCTGGAGGGCAGAAACAAGAAACCCCGCAGCAAATGAGAGGGCAAGGAAAGGGCAGCCCCTGCTCAGCCCCACTGAGTTCCAGAGAGAGAGAGAGATAAAGAGAAAGAGAGAAATGAAAGTGGTAAATTTACCAATTAGAAGGCCGGTGTTGGATGTGCTAGTGGTGATTGGGAAGAAGGGCTGGCTGAGTGTTGGTCGTCACTAGCGTGAGCTCTGGGCTACAGGTAGAGACACGGGTGAGGGTCCCCCTAGGAGTGGGGAATCCCCATCCGAGTCACGGCACCAATGAAAGGAAAAAACCCTGGCTCCAGGTCAAAAGAAACACACCAGGAGACAGGGACTCAACCAAAGTGTATTAGGCAGGCAGGATGAACGAGCCAGCTGCCCTCTCGGAAGTGGGAGCAGCAGCAGGGGGAGTCGGGCTGGGCCTTTTATATCCAATTAGGCTGAGCTGGACTGTTCCTATTGGCTAAGAAGGAAGGGAAGGGAAGTGAGCGGGGTTTAAGCTGAGCTGGGATTTTTCTATAGGTGGAGAAATTTGCACGTGCAAGAAGGGGATGTGGTGGTGAAGGAGAAGGGGGAGGGTTTTTTTGTGATTTCAGAAAATGTGCTTTTCTAGGGACCTGAAACTCTCCGCAGCCATTTTGGATGTTCCTCCCGTCTGCCTGCTGCCATCTTAGACATTGGCTAAAACATAATTGCCTAACGCTCTTGACTTCAGCTGTACCTCCAGCTCTCACATCATTTTTCATCTTCCCTTTTAAAATAAAGGGACTCTTTAAAAGAATCATCCTTGCTGTGCTCTCCTCTCATTCTCTCTTGTATCATTTCAATCAAGTTTCCTCCCACACTAGTCCACTAAGACAGCACTTTATCAAAATCAGCAGTGGAGTTCAATTGCCGATAATCATTTCTCAATCCTCATCTTGACTCACAAGCAGCGTTTGTCATAGTTGATCTCTGTGTCCTTCTTGAAACAGGTTCTTCACTTGGCTTTCGACAACACACTTATCTAGTTTTCCCCTTGCCTTTATAGCAACTCGTGTTCATTGTCTTTTGCTGGTTCCTCTTCATCTCCTTTCTCTCCTCATGTTCCAGGGATTAGTAGCTGGACATCATATCTTTTTATTTACACTTTCTAATTCAGAGCTTTTCAGTTGCTGTTTCCTCTGCCTAGAGGGCTCTTCCTCCAGAGGACAATAAATATCAGAGATTGTATCTTTGAAGTATATATAAAAACCACATATTTTGAAATTTTAGTACCAACTTTTATATAACTCATGGGATAAAGAAGAAAAAGAAATGAATAAAAATGAAAATATATTGAGCAATAAAGAAGGTGTAGATACTTCATATCAAAATTTGTGGGATACAGCCTATACATTTACAGGGGAGAATTATGGCCTTAATTGATTTATTAAAAAAAAATGCCAAAAAGTGTAAATCAAATGTCTAAGGTTAAGCATTAAAAGAAGAGAAGAAAGCCTCTTAAAAAGTAGAAGAAAAGAAATAATAGAGGTAAAATAAGACATTGTGAAAAAAGAAATAGACAAATAATACTGGAAATCACAAAATTAATTTTGGTTGGTTAATTGATCAAACTAGTAAAGTCAGTACACTTCAGAAAATATTAATAAGTACAACTTAGAGAAAATGCACATAAATAGTATTAGAAAGAAATATGGAGCACAATTTCAGTGTCTGCAGAGTTTGAAGAAATTTTGCCAAAAAATTGGAAAACTCAAGTTAAGTGAAAACCTCTACAATAATAGAAGAAAAGCTGAATGAAGAAGAAATACAAGCTATATAAGACATGTAGAAATTAACAAAATCTAACTAGTATTTAAGATATCCCTCTCCCCACAAAACATCAGACACAGGTTTTACATCAGTAGCACTTCTTTAAACCAAATATTTCAATTTTGTGCATAATATTCTATAAAAATATATTTTATAACAAAAGAAGGCAACAAATAGTAAGAGTCAAAATATACAGGTCAATCTTATTCAATAATATAGTTGCAAAAATTCCAAATAAAATGTCAACAAACCAAATTCCACAATATGTAAAATGTGATATACTTTATCAAATTGTGTTTATTTTTTAATGCAACAATTTCCCAGTACAAAATTTGCTAATGTAATTCACATTTTAAAAATCCCACAAAATAAATCTCATTGGTTGAAACAAAAGCATTTAATAAAATTAAACATACATTCATGAAAATAATTCTTGAAAAATGATGAAATACATACACAGAAATTATAATAAATATTGTATTTTATGATAAAGCATTAAAAACATTTCCCTAAGAAGTAAGAACAAGGCCTGAGATGGCCATTGTAACCATTTCTTTTCCATATTGATGTTGAGATTCTAGGCAGGGCAATATGACAAGAAAATGGAATGCAAAGGGATAAGGATAGAAAAGAATAAACCAAAATATTGATTTACTGAGGATATGATTGTCTTCACAGAAAACAGGAGATCATTAAAAGAAACTATCAGAATTTTACAATAGATTTTAACAATGTTGTATGATTAAAAGCTTAATATATAAAATGCAATTTTATTTCTACACAATTGTAAAATACAACTAGAAACCACAATTTAAAAGAAATTAACAGTAGCTATAAGAATGTGCAGTATTTGAGAATAAATGTAGCCAAATATTTATAGGAATTTTATAAATAAAACAAACTTTATTGAAAGATACTTAGGAAAACAGAAAAATGGGGGTACTTCCCAAGATGGATTCAAAGACTGAATATTATAAAGCTGTTAATTCTTTCCAAATTTGTTTTCTTGAATCAGTAGACAATGTCTAACAAAATTTCAACAGTTAGTCTGTGCATGCCTGTATATGTGTGTGTCTCTGTGTGGAAAATGAACATATTGATCCCAATATTTTTTATGTAAAAGAAAAACAAAAAAAAGAATAAGTTGGTGAAATTTACTACACCACATATGAAGATCTATTAAAATGCTACAGTATTTAAACAACGTAATACTTGTTCAGCAATAGATGAGTTGATTAATGCAAGAGATTAGTGATCTCAGAGAAAGACCAAGCAAACCGAGAAGCTTGGACACTGTTAGAAGATCCACTGGAAATTCAGGGAGAAAAATATTGCTTTCAATAATCAAAACTAACTAACAAAATGTGGATCACTAATATCACATATAAAAAGATAAAAAGAAAATAAAATCCAGTTTTGTTAAATGTGATATATAAAAAGGTAACATCTTAGAAAATAACAAAAGACAGTATCTTCTTGATTTGGGGGTAGAAATTGATTTATTAAACAAAACAGAAGTGCAAAATACAAAAGAAAATATTGATAAATTTACCCCCCATTGTAATGAAGAACTTCTGGTCATTAGAGTATATTATAATAATAGCAAAATAATAAACTATGGAATAGGAGAAAGTATTTGCCACAAATATTCAAAAAATTCTTGGTGTCTAGCTACACACACACACACACACACCCCCCCTAAGAGTGAATTGAAAAACAAAAAGGAACAAAAAATAAACTAAAACCCTTTTCCCACTTTCTATGCCACCAAAGGGGGCAAAAATATTGAGCAGGGCTAATTGAAGGGTTGAACTCATTTGTATTTGTAATTATGTTGCAAGGCAATTAAACCTCAATAGTTTTATTAAAAAAAAAAAGATTTGGGGAAGGAATTTTACACAAGAGAAAATAGGAATGGCTAATAAACATACCATATCATGTGTACCTCACCGACATCATCACAACATGATAATATTTGACATTCACAAGACTGGGAAAAGAATGTTTGATAACGTCAAAAATTGGCAAGGTTAGTGACTACCTCTGGTGCAGGAGAAATGGAAAATTCTTCTTGGGGAGGCTCATACAGGTGGTTTCAGAATATCTCTACACTCTTCAAACTGAATGTTTGGAGAGTGGGTGTTTTCTTTATTTAAAGAAAGTGTTCACTATGTCTTTCATGTACATAATAAATATTATTTTACATGTATTTAATATTTAATAAAAATGTTGAAAAGAAAAAATGTCAACAAAGTTCAAGGGATTTCATGGGAATAATAAAGTATTTTAACTTTCTAGATTCAAGTAAATCAAACAAATGTCATAAGTGGGAAGAAATTGAGTTCTAAAGAATAGAAAGAATGGAAGAGATGATGAAGGTAAAATAGATAAGTATAGACTATATGCACTTGCTAGAGTAGAACTGTTTCCTGGAAATATATTTCACGATGTGATTTTTAACATTATTTTTATCTTTATTATTTTTTTACCCAAACAAAACATATTTTTAGTTTGTGGAGGTGATATTACTTAAAGGCAAATAAATCTTTGACTCAGACAGACACCAGGTTTGGATCCTGCCTCCATAATTAATGAAATGCTAGCAAAAACAAGTCATTTACATTTTTAAATTTATATTTTTACTTTTAATTGACAATTAATAATTATGTATGTTTATGGGGTACAATGTAAAGTTTTGAAATATGTTGCATTGTGGAATGATTATATCAAGCTAATCAAAAAATTCATTACCATACCTACTTATTTTTTTTTTATAATGAGAACTTTTAAAATCTACCCTTTTAGCAATTTTGAAATATACAAGACATTATTATTAACTATGGTCACTGTGCTAGGCAATAGATCTCAAAAACTTATTCCTCCTGTTTAACTGAAACTTTGTACCATTTGATCAACAGTTTCCCATTTTCTCCTCCAGCCCTCCCTTCCCCCCAGCCTCTGGGGGCCACCACTCTACTCTCTACTTCTATAAGTTTGACTTTTGTAGATTCCACGTATAAGTGAGATCATGCAATATTTGTCTTTCTTTGCCTGACTTATTTCACTTAGCATAACATCTTCCAGGTTCATCCGTGTTGTTGCATATGACAGAATTTCATTCTTTTTAAAGGCTGAGTAGTATTCCATTGTTTAAATCTGTTTTCTTTATCCCTTCATCCTTTCATGAACACTTAGGTTGATTCCATATCTCGGCTATTGTGGATAGTGCTGCAATGAACATGGGATTCTAAATATCTCTTTGGCATACTGATATTTTTCCTTAAGATATACCCTGAACAGAGATTGCTGAATTATATGGTAATTCTACTTTTGGTTTTTTGAGGAAACTCTATACTAATTTTCATAATGACTGTACTAATTTATATTCCCACCAACAGAGTACAAGGGTTTCCTTTTCTCCACATCCTTGCCAACGCTTATCTTTCATCTTTTTGATAATAGCCATTCTAGGAGGTGTAAGGTGATATCTTGTTGTAGTTTAATTTGCATTTTCCCAATGATTAGAGATGTTGAGCACTTTTTCATAAGCCGGTAGGACATTTGTATGTCTCTTTTTGAGAAATATCTATTTAGATCCTATGCCTATTTTTTATCAGGTTATTCATTTCTTGCTATTGAGTTGTTTGAGTTTTAATTTCTTTAACAGGCTTATCCTGTAAGTCTTAGTTTCCTCATTGGCTACATGAGCAAAGTATTACCTACCTCATAGGACTGCTTGGAGGTTTAGATGACTCAGTATACTCATAAACTTGTCGCATAGAATCTGACACTTTGCAGGCACTCAATAACTATAATAACTCAATTTAAGCTAACATTTTGAATTTAAAGGATTGAGAAAGCAGCAATTTTCAACTCCTAATTAAATTCCAAATCTGGCAAGGATTATCAATTAGTGTAAAGACAATTAGTTTTGATATGGAACTGGATATTTGAAAGATATCTAAGCAAAACCACAAAGATAACTTTCCAGTCCCAAGGGGGAGAAGTAGCTTTATTTTAAAAAATCAGATCATCATGAGCTAAATTCAGTGGTTAATAGTGCCATTGATGGTAGCATTATTCCAGCTGTCTTCTGATGTGATGATGTGTACTGCATCATGTACGATGTACTCTTCATCCAATAGACATTTTGAATTAAATTTGGGAGAAAACAGCAAGCTAAACTACTCTACAGCATATCCTTAGAAGGTAGAATATTATTCTTTAGCATAACTGGCAATTTTTCCTCAACAAGTCAATACCATAAAGGGAAACAAAAAAAGAAGGTGGAAGTGTGTTAGATTTAAAAAGAAAATATTCCATAAAAAAACAGATGCATTGTATGTCCTGGCTTGGATAAACTAACTGTAGCAGGCATTTCTGGAACAATTAGGAAAATTAAAACTTGAATTGTACGTTAGGTAAAATGAAAAGTTATTTATAAAGGAATGTGGATATTAAGTAACTGAAAATATGTGTGTGTACATATATATATATGCACACATAGGAAAATATCTGTAAGATTTTACACTAAGGTGTAATCTATATTATGTGTATGCTAATCTATTAATGGTAAGAATGTGTCATTTTTATTTTCTTGATTTTATTTATCTGAATTTTCTTACTTTCTGCAATGCACACAGAGTACATTGAGATAAAAAAGATATTGCCTTTGTAATTAAGCAAGTTTTGAAAATTTTTTGAGACATTTCAACAGATGTACTAATTAAGCTTATTGGCAATGTTTTTATATTCCATAGATTAAGAATTATTCAAATCAAATATATAGGCTGAGGTGAATGTGAAGGCATCTATGTATTCCCTCGTTCCTGAGTGTATGCTCACACTTGAACTTCCTGGTTGTTGGAAGTTACTTGGCTCCAATATTGGCCATCACTGGGAATTACCAAGGAATTCAGATAAGAGCACGATGGAGAAAGTAATAAGCATCATTGTTTCTAACAATGAGATTATAATTTAATGAAGATTTCTCTAGAGTACCTGTGATGCCTAGTATTTAAATAATTAAATAAATTTAAATGACACTGTAAATTCTTTTTATGTAAATCATCTAACAATGAATGATATTTTTTAATAAAGTGATTGTTCCAGGAAATTGTGACATGTCTAACTTGTCACTATTCTTCAGAATACATTTGCTAGAATTTTGCTCTTAGAAAATCACAAAGTAACATCATATTTATAATCTTTTGAATTACACTTACAATTTACTCTTGTCCCTGAAACTATTGTTAAAGTGCAGCATCCTTAAACCTTGCATGTATTTCTTGCAATTTTGAATTCTTTTCTATGCAGAGTTGTTGAACACTCCTATTATTTGTCATAAAATTATTATTGAAGAGCAGGTAAAATTAGAGTTCCATGAAATACTATTGAAATACTATGAAATATTATTGTTTAAACCTTCTCTATAGCAGGATAAATCTATTGGAAGTCCATCAATTAGATACAGAATTAATTACTTAGTAATATTTTTAGAGTCATGCATTTATGCTCAAGCCAAACAGAAAAATCATAAAATAATTTCCTGGAGAAATTTTTATTTGCTGATTATCTAAGTCTTATGTCTGCCATGATTATCTTACTAAGTGGCTATAGGCTTCAGCTTTTTAACATGAAATGTTATGTGAAAATATTACATAGAATTATGGAACTTTTGAGCTGCCAGAAGCTACAGAATTGATCTATTTCAACTTCCTCATTTTTTCAAATGAAGAGACTGAGGTGGGAGTTAAGGTAGCTGAAATGAGGATAGGCTTTGAGAGTTCTTCAAGGCAATTTATAAACTTTTATCAGATGATGTTGTATCTGGGGTATATTTTTTGACTCTATTTCCTATCATCCCCTTCTCAGCTTAAATACCATGTCCTCCAAACATCCTATTTCTTTCCCTTTATAAATTTATGTAAAAATGTAATCTTCATACTTATTTTTTAAAATTTAATCAGTCTTTTGCTTGTGAATGTGAACTCCATGAGGGTGGAAAATTTGCCTACCTGTTCACCACCATATTTCCAATGTAGAAAACAGCTTGGGCCTCATTGGATACAGATTTATCATGTGAATGGTGCTGTGGACTGAATGTCTCCCCCAAACTCATTAAAACTTAATCCCCACTCTGTTAAAAGGGTGGGAAATCCTATTTTATGGTAACTGAAAGGTAGAACCTTTAAGAAGTGATTCGATTGTAGGGACCGTGCTCTAGTGAATGGATTGATCCATTCATGCAGTGATATGTTGATGGTTTAATGGGGGAGGTCATGGGTGTGGTTGTAATGGCTTCATCAGGAGAGTGAGTGAGTAGGTTAGCTCTCTCTCTTGCTCAGCCATTCTCAACATGTGACACCCTGCAATGCTAGTAGAATCATCACCAACAAGAACAAGGCCCTCACCATGTGGGTTTCCTGGACTTTGGACTTCTCAGCCTTTAAACCCTAAGCAATAAATATTGTTTCTTTACAAATTACCCAGTTTCAGGTATCCTGTTATAAGGAACAGAAATAGACTAATACAAATGATAAATAAAAGCTTAAAATATGGGTTCTATTAAAAGCAATGCATTTCTTTATATTTCTTGCTTTAGGTGGCTTATGTTAGGTTATAGAAAGCTGTAAGACTGTCTTACTATTTTGAGTAGGCAAATTAGCTCCACAAAAGTTGTCACCATAATATCTATTTTTTTAAACCCATATATATTAATTTTCTTCCACAATATCCTGAACATATCTCTGTGTTTCCCATATCGTTAAGAAGTTATAAAACCCAAAGTAATATACAAATTCAATGCAATCCCCATCAAAATTCCTATGACATTTCTCTCAGAAATGGAAAGAACTATACAGTCATTTATCTGGAATAACAAAAGACCACGAATAGCCAAAGCAATGCTGAGCAAAAAAAATAAAGCTGGAGGTATTACTCTACCTGACTTTAAACTATACTACAAAGCTATAATAACCAAAACAGCATGGTACTGGTATAAAAACAGAGACACTGATCAATGGAATAGAACAGAACACCCAGAAATCAACCCACGCACTTACTGCCATTTGATCTTCGACAAAGGCATCAAGCCTATTCACTGGGGTCGGGACTCCCTCTTCAGCAAAGGGTGCTGGGATAACTGGATATCCATATGCAGGAGATTGAAACTAGACCCATACCTCTCACCATATACTAAAATCAACTCAAAATGGATCAAGGATTTAAATATACACCCCGAAACAATAAAACTTATTAAAGAAAACATAGGAGAAACCCTTCAGCAAATAGGGCTGGGCACAGACTTCATGAATATGACCCCAAAAGCACAGGCAACCAAAGGAAAAATAAACAAATGGGACTATAACAAACTAAAAAGCTTCTGCACAGCAAAAGAAACAATTAACAGAGCTAAAAGACAACCAACAGAGTGGGAGAAAATATTTGCAAAATACACATCCGACAAAGGACTAATATCCAGAATATATAAAGAACTCAAACAACTTTACAAGAAAAAAACAAGCAACCCAATCAAAAAATGGGCAAAAGAACTAAGTAAGCATTTCTCTAAAGAAGATATGCAAATGGCCAACAGTCATATGAAAAAATGCTCAACATCACTCAGCATCCAGGAAATGCAAATCAAAACCACACTGAGATACCATCTCACCCCAGTTAGGATGGCAAAAATCCAAAAGACGCTGAAAGATAAATGCTGGCATGGTTGCGGAAAAAAAGGAACTCTCTTACATTGTTGGTGGGAATGCACAATGGTGCAACCCCTATGGAAAATGGTTTGGAGGTTCCTCAAACAGCTGAAGATAGAGCTACCATACGATCCAGCTATCCCACTACTGGGAATATACCCAAAGGAATGGAAAACATCAAGTCGAAGGTATACCTGTTTCCCAATGTTCATTGCAGCACTCTTCACAATAGCCAAGAGCTGGAATCAACCCAAATGTCCATCATCGGATGAGTGGATACGGAAAATGTGGTATATCTACACAATGGAATACTACTCAGCTATAAAAATGAAGGAAATACTCCCATTTGCAACAACATGGATGGACCTTGAAAGAATAATACTGAGTGAAACGAGTCAGGCAGAGAAAAAGAAATACCACATGTTCTCACTTATTGGTGGGAGCTAAAAAAAAAAACAAAAAACAAAAAAAAGGTGGGGGGTTTGGGAGAGGAAGATATAACAACCACAATTTTTTTTGAAGTTCTTACAACAAGCAAATGGAGGGGACACACTTGGATGGGAGGGGGGAGAGGGAGGAGGGAGGGAGTTTCCAATAATGGGACACAGTAATCAACTACATTGTATATTGACAAAATAAAAATAATAAAAAAAAATTAAAAAAAAATAAAAAGAAGTTATAGTTTCAGGAGGGAGACAGAGACAGGGAGGGTGAGAGAAGTGTGTAAATTGTTTACATTTATTAAGCATTGTGTACTGATGGTATACACAGTGTTTCTTTTCATTCTCATACCAGCTTAATATGGAGGCACTCAAATATTTATTTTATAGAGCAGGAATTTGAGTGTCAGAGAAGTAACTTCTTCAAAGTCACATGGCTAATATATTAGTCCATTTCTGTCACTTACAACAAAATTCCTGGAACTGGATAATTTATGAAGAAATGAAATTTATATGGTTTTAAAGGCTGGGAAGTCCATGGTCCAAGGGGCACATCTGGTGAGGGCCTTCTTCTGGGTGGCAATTCAGAGTATCACATGGCAAGAACGGCCTGAGAAAGAGAGAGCTAAACTTAGCAGTGTTAACAATGGGGGTCAAGCTCCAGTGAGTTTTGGGGAGACATTCAATCCACAGCAGCTAGTACATATTGGTATTAGATTTCAAACCCTGTTCAACTCCAAAGCACATGGTCATGTGTCATGAAACATAGTCCCTGTGATTCAGAACTTCTCTCCCTCTATGCAAAGTGGGTTTCACTGCCTCATCCCAGGTCATTGCTCCCTTCAGTCAAATACTCCACAACTCATTGCTTCTGGAACCAACTTTTCATCCATAAAATGTCATTTAGTAAAATTTACTTTCCTTAGGTCTTTTCTCTTGCTGATCCTTATACAAGTACATTGTGCCCTGTGGAACAGCATTTTAAATTTACAACTCCCCTTTGCTTTAAAATGATTTCACATCATTTCAATATATCATCTTTAAAACATTGCTCTACTCAGAAGACACTGTTTTCTAGATAATCCTCCATTTTGAGAGTTTCATTCTCACCTATACTCCCAACTCCATGGAATAAAGTCACTACCTGCCTTAAATTAATTTACAGAATATATTTGAAAGAACCATACAAAATACAAAAGGAAAAAATAAGTGTTTATTGTTTGGTCATTATTCTTATTATCTGTGTGGAATATGTCAGAATATTGACCAAACCTATCTCCCTCTGTTTTTTAACATGTGAGGCCCTGTCTAACCTTTTCATCCTCCTGGCTCTATTCTGTAAGACAGTAGTCTCAAACTTTCTCTCAGGTGCATCGAATTACCTGAAGGGCTTGTTAAAACATGGAAGGTGATGAGTATGTTAATTTGTTTGACTGTAATAATCATTTTACTAGATATATGTATAGCAAAACATCTTGTACACCTTAAATATAGTCATGCTTCACTTAACAGCGTGGATACATTCTGAGAAATGCGTCTTTCAGTGATTTCATCATGTGAACAACACAGAGTATACTTGCACAAACTTAGATGGTCTAGCCTTCTACACACCTAAGGCTATATGGTGTAGACTATGGCTACTAGGTTACAAATCTGTACAGCATGTTACCGTACTGAATACTGTAGGCAATTGTAATACAGTGCTAGGTATTTGCATATCTAAACATATTTAAACCTATCTAAACATAAAAAAGGTACAGTAAAAGTCTGATATAATGTTCTTATAGGACCACTGCTGTATATGCAGTCCATTGTTGACATAAACGTCCTTATGTGGCACATGACTATATATATAATAAAATATTAATTAAAAAAGCCTCTCCCTCAGAGTTTCTGACTTAGATGTAGGGCCCAAGAAATTGCTTATCCTGCAGCGTTTCAGATGATGCTGATGCTGCCAATCTGAAGCCTGTGCTTTGAGAACCACTGCTTTAAGAGAAAAATTCCATTGGCCCAAATTACTAGAGTCCAGCTCTTGGCCAACCTCTTTATCAACCCATTCTCTCCTGTAAATGACATTTGTTAGCATGCAAGTTCTTAACTTACCAGAAGCCTTGACCTCTTGGTTAATATTGTTGTGTAACATCATGGAACTCGCTATCATAAAATACTGCTCCCAATCACTCTGAAGTATCAAATTCATATCTTTTGCACATTTTCTTCTCTCTTTCTCTGCTGTAACTGTTAAAAAATGTTTTCTACTTTGAGAAATACATCATTATTCACCCCAGCCCTCTGTTGCTAAAATCAGGCTTTTCTCATCAGAGCAAACTTGGCTCCTTTCCACCTTGTATTAAGTGGTCAGCTGCCTCAGTGCTCCTCCTGCCAGTATTTTAGATTCCTTTGAGGGTCCTCCCCAGGTCTAGCCTTGGACTGCTCCGTGGTGAGCCTTCTGCTTGCAGCCTGCAGAGTGCTGCTGGAGGAGGCCGTGTGGACTGGTGCAGCTGACTCCCTGGTGCAGCTGGCTCCCCAGTACAGCTTCAACTTGGCCAGCTTCTCTGCTCAACACTCCTTCTATTTATCCCTCATTGACTCCCTGGATCATTTTCCACAGAAGCTTTCCAGGCTTTTGCTTTATTTCTCCCAACCTTCAATCCCAGAGTTCTCTCATCTTTTGTTGAATTGATCTGTTCCTGTATTTATGTTCATTCTTCCCTCACATCTCAGAGCAAGATATTTTCTTCTCTCAAAAGTTAATGTCTGATATTGCAAATGGGTTTTCCTTTGTTTTTATATCTTCGCACTTTATAAAGGAGCTTGTTTGATTTCTCTCTTTACAGCCTTACCCTTTAACTTTTCCTACCTTATCCTAATCTTCCCCTTTTTCCAGTTGGGACTTCTTTTCTTTCTGCCTTGAAAACTGCCTTAGTTTTTGCTAATAAAGTGAAATTTTTACTCCATCCTGCTTTCCTTTCTTCATACCATTCCATTTCTGTTATTAATTAGGGTCTTGGATGAATGGTCTTATTCAGTTGAATTTATGAGTTTCCTCACTAACATCTTTCCTCTTCAATTTTTGGAAATTTGAATGGGGACACAATCATGCCATGAAAACTCTCTGAAGTTAGTAACAGCTAACTGTATCTACCTCCTCTCCTCCTGTCACAACTGACCTGAATGCCTATTTTCATTGTTAATTTTTGATTTCTCTGCTGCAATTGCACATATTTACCTTTCCATTAAAAATATATATATATTATTTTCTTGATATCTGAAACACCATATTCTACATTTTCTGGTTTTCTGTGTCTTATGCTATTGTACTTTTCTTCTCCTATTTTCAATCTTTCCTCTCCCCACCTCATTTCCAGTGCAAGGTTAATCTTTGGCTTCCACTTTCCATGATTCTTTTGAGAACATTCCTATCGTGTCTAGGCTTTTGACCCTGTAATTCTCAATTTCGGTTTCAATCCCTAACACTTCTAGCTGCCTATAGGACTTTTCCTTTGAATATGCCAAAGCTTTGTTTTTTCTTACAAAAAAAGTCCCCTTCCTCTCTTCTCTCCTCTTTTCTTTCAGAGCGGCACTATTCACAGGGTCAATATCTTGGATGGCTTTTTGACTCCTGCTGACCTGTATCTTCCACAGGCTGCCAATCACGGGCTCATTTAGTGTATTAGGGACTCTAAGTCTTCCTTTCCTTCCCAAGATTGCTGCCTAAGCTCTCACTAGCTTGTGTGTAGTTTTCTCTAATGGTCACCTGACAATGAACATAGTGTATCTTTTTTTCAACTAATATGTTAAATTTCTTTTCATATTACTTGTATTATATCCTTGAACTCTAAAAATCCATAATGACGCTGTTCCTCTTGGAGATCAGGTCCATCAGACTGGACAAGGCACGAATCAACTGGCCACCCTCTCTTGTTCGCAGAGTGTCCTGAGAGAGCTCTCTCACAAGTAGCTACACTGGTGACCAGGATTTTATGCTTTTGTCTTACCACCAACTTTTACCAACATCCCCTGTCCCAAATTACACTGCTTCCTTTCTCCCTTTCTCATACTTTCCTTGATAATCAAATGCCTATGCTTCCTTTAAGACTGGTACTCTTTTCTCCTGAAGACCCACACCATTTTCCTCTCTATACATATTTCTATACCTTTTTTAAAGTCTAGCATTTAATTATATACTCAAGTGAACTTTTTTTTTGAGATTTCATACATGCATATCAATTTCACAGTGAAATGATCAGTACCATATTCTTGAATTCTATTTGCTGCAAGTGTGTATTGAGCGAGTACTCTATGGCTTATTCTGTAAAGCTGTGGTTCCTAGCTTTATGTGTCATACAAAAGGAGCCCAATACGGGTTACCTTGCTATTATTTAGAAAGACAGAGAGATTTACTTCCCAACTCCCAGTAATTTTTATGCATTTGCAAATTTGCATGCTTGACACTTTAAACTACAAAGTACTAATTAATCATTATTTGTAGTTAGTTCTTAGCTTAACACTGTAATATAGATAGCATTGTTATTATCAGAAACTCAGCCTAAAGAACTAAATAACTTGCCTCAAGACACAAAAATTTATTTTGGAGGCTCCATCTTTCATCACAGGCCCAGAGATGTAGGGAGACAGAAAGGTATGATGGCCCTCCTCAGGCTTGCTGCCCAGGGCCACCTCAGGATACTGCTCCCCACACTAGCAGCTTCAACTGTTCCAGCCATGGCTCGATTGGCCCCAGGTGTGGCTGTACCCACAGATTTGGAAGCTACAATCCAGAAACCTTGGTGGTGTCCATGTGGTGTTAGGTCTGCATGCTGGCAGAATGCCAGAGCTCTGAAGGCTTAGGAGCCTCCACCCTAATTTCAAAGGATGTATGGAAAAGCCTGGGGGCCCCAGAAACTATTTGTCATAGGGGCAGATTGACGGCATAGAGCCTTCACTAGAGCAATGCCAAGTGGAAACATGGGGTCGGAGTTGCAGCAGAGAACCCCCATCAGTGCCCTGTCAAGTGGAGCTGTGAGAGTGGGACTGCCATGGAAACCCCAGACCTGTGGAGCTACCAGCATGCAATGCCAGCCTGCAAGAGCTGAAGCACAGTCTCAGAAGAGGAAAGCCATAGAAGTGGAGCAACCAGAAGGCTTGGGGACACAACAACCACACCAGCATGCAGAGGATAGGGAACATATAGAGTCAAGATATGTGATTTGCCAGCTTTGAGATCTAATGCCTGTCCTGCTAGGTTTCAGACTTGTTTAGGACCTGTTACTCTTTTCTTTTTGCCTATTTCTCCCTTTTTGAATGGGACTATGTACCCTATGATTGTCCCACCACTGTATCTTGGCAATAGATAACTTATATTGATTTCACAGATGGGACTTTGAACTTTGGCTTTTGAGTTGAAAGAAGTGAAGACTTTGGGAACAAAATGAATGTATTTATATGCAAAAAGTACATGAGTTTTGGGGAGACAAGGGTAGAATGTAGTGGATTGAATTATGTCCCCCACCCAAACTCATTGAAGCTTAAATATTATCCCCCTAAGTTCCAGGTATTGGAAACTTAGTCCCCACTGGGACAGTGTTGAGAGAGTGGGAAATCCTATTGTGATGATTGAAAGGTGGGACCTTGGGTAGGTGATTGGATTGTAAGGGCCATGCCCTAGTTCCTAGGTGTGGTTATGAGGGCTTTAAAATGAGAGCAAGCAAGAGTCTCTCTTTCTCTGCTCTGCCATTTTCTGCCATGTGAGACCCCAGGGTCACTGTTGCCACCACCAAGACCCTCACCAGATATGTTCCCTGGATTTTGGGCTTCTCAGACTCCAAACTGTAAACAATACATTTCATTTTCTTTATAAATCACTCAATTACAGATATTTATGTTATAACCAACAGAAACAGACAAATACAGAAATTTGGCACCAGAGAAGTGGAGTGTTGCTATACAGATATCTGAAAATATGGAAGGTAGTTTGCTGTACAATACATATACAAAATACCTGAAAATATTTTTAGGGTTATACAGATACCTGAAAATATGAAAGCTTTGAACTGGGTAATGGGCAAAGATTGGAGGAGTTTAGAGGACTCAGAAGAAGACAAAAAGACAAGGGAAAGTTTGGAACATCTTAGATTGGTTAAATGGTTGTGACCAGAATGCTGATAGAAATGTGGATAGTAAAGGCCATGCTGATCAGTTCTCAGATAGAAATGAGAGCTTATTGGGAATTGGACAAAACATCACCCTCGCTATACTGTAGCAAGAACTTGGCTGCATTGTACCTATGTCTTAGGACTTTGTGGAAAGAGGGACTTAAGAGTTGAGAACCAGAGTATTTGTTGGAAGACATTTCTAATCAGCAAAGCATTCAGGAAGCTGTATGGCTACTTGAGGCAGCTTATGCTCAGTTATGAAAGCAAAGGTGTGACATAAAGCCAGAGTTTATCATTAAAAGGGATGCAGAACATAAAGATTTAAAAAATTAGCAGCCTGACCATGTGGTGGAGAATGAGAAAGCATTTTCAGAAGAAAAATCTAATGGTGCAACAGAGGGACTGGTTGCTAAAGACTTTAGTGTGACTATGAGGCAGCCAGGTGCTGAGAGCCAAGACAATCAGAGAATGGTCCTGAAGGCATTTCAGAAATCTGGAAGGGCACCCTCCCATCACAGACCCAGAGGCTTAGGAGGACCAAGTTGTTCAGGAGGACAGACCTAGGGTGCTGCTGTTCTGTGCTACCTCAGGACACTGCTCCCTCCTTCTCAGCAGCTCTGACTGGAACAGCTGTGCCTCAAACAGCACCAGGTGTGGTTTGTGCAGCTCTGGAGAGTGCAAGCCAGAAACCTTGGCAGCGTCCACATTGTATTAAGTATGTAGCTGAAAGAACGCAAGAACAGAGGAGGCATGGCAGCCTCCAGTCAGATTTCAAAGGATGGATGCAAAAGCCAGGCGGCCCAGGCAGAGACCTATCACAGGCATAGTGCTACCCCAGAGGGCATCTACTAGATCAGTGCCAAGCAGAAGTGTGAGGTTGGAGCTCCCACAGAGAGCCCCCACCAGAGCAATGTTTAGAAGAGCCAAGGCAGTGGGGGGGCACCAGTCCGGAACTGTAGGAGCACTGGCAATGTGCAACACTCTCCTGAAAAAGCCACAGGCACCAGTGCAGCCCATGGCAGAGCTGTGGTGGCAGGGCTGCCCAAGGCTTTGGGCCCCTCCTCCCCCAGAACTGTGCCCACGACGCAAGACTTGGAGGCAAAGGAGATTATTTTGGAACTTTAAGATTTAATGTCTGCCCTGCTGGGTTTCAGACTTGTTTGAGGTCTCTTTCTCCTTTCTTCTGGCCTATTCCTCCCTTTTGAAGTGGGACTGTGTACCCAATATCTGTTCCACCATTGTATCTTGGAAGCAGATAAATTTGTTTTTGATTTTTACAGGTTCATACCTGGAAGAAGTTTTGTCTTTAGTCACAGATGAGACTTTGGATTTTGGACTTTTAAGTTGGTGCTGGAACAAGCTAAGACTTTTGGGACTGTTGGGGAGGAATGATTGTACTTTGTATGTGAGAGTAATAACATGAGTTTTGGGGGGCCAGGGATATAATGACAGAGTTTGGGTATGTTGTTCCTCCAAAGCTCATGTCAAAATCTGATCCCCAATGTGGCAGTGTTGGGAGCTGTTTGGGTTGTGGGGGTGGATCCCTCATGAATTGATTAATACCCTGGAACAGGAGTATTGAGTGAACTCTCACTCTATTAGTTACTGCTAGATCTGGTCTTTTAAAAGAACCCTGGCACTTCCCCTCTCTCTCTGCTCTGCCATTTCTGCCATGTAAGACCAGTGCATTGCCATAAAGCTACCACCAAAGAAGACCTTCACCAGATGTATTCCCTGGACTTTGGACTTTCCATCCTTGGAAGCTGTAAGCAATAAATTTCATTTTCTTATAAGCCACCCAGTTCTGAGTATTTTGTTATAAGCAATAGTAATGGACTAATACAGTAATCATTATTTGTGTTTAGTTCTTAGCTTAGCACTGTAATATAGATCAACATGTTATTATCAGAAACTCAGCCTAAAGAACTAAATAACTTGCCTCAAGGCACAAAAATTTGCAAAGTACATTTTGTTTCTTCAGTTTTTTTGAAACCAAGCAGCAGTCTGATTCTTCAGTCCCTGAATCTAGCACCTGAGGCATAGTCAGACCTTAATAACCATGTCTTACCATAAACTTTCTTCACTACATTCTAATAAAATGTGTTACATTTAAAATTATTACCTCAAAAAAACCTAGCAAGAACAATATTAATTGTTTAGAAAAACACATACCATTAATAGTATACTGGATAATTTTATTTAAATAAAAGTATGCTAACGTAAAGATGTGTGAAAACAGAATACTATTCAATAGCATAAGCTGTGTCTGTTTAGAACTCTTTAAACAGCTTTTGTAGGTTAAATATTCTTAAGTGATGGGAGATAGTAATTCCTTAACGAAAGTGAATTAAAATAAAACTAAATGTAATAATCTTTATTTTTCTAATATAAAAGATAGTTTTGATTTTGAATCTCAAAAGATCAAGATATTTTATTACACTTATGTTAAAATGACCAGTTCATTGAGAATATACTGTTTTTCCTGTGGTCTTGATAAGGGGTACTTATTAAAGACACTTCTGGAAAGATCTGAAATCCTGCCACTGACCTGTCATGGCCACTGGATGTCACTAAGACCAATAATATGGATATGAGCCAAAATGTTCATGAAAGATTAAATGCTAATATTTTACTTTATTTCAAATTTAATTTATTCTCCAAAATGGAACATTTAAATTCTTACAAGATACAATTGATTCATAGAGAGACAAAGACAGGAAAAATAGAACTATATTACAAATGGTGAAGGATAAATGAAGATGTTGATTATGACAAATCTCAGCATGACTCCAACAGATAGGTTTAAGTCTAGTAGGGGAGATAAAGCTTTGAGCATTCAAGCTGTCCTGCTTAATGAAGAATCCAGACATAAAATGCACCTTATATCCATAAGGAGTTCTTGTTTTCTTGAACAGGGTTCAGTCCATTTCAATTGATGTCTGTTATGGGTCGGATTGTGTTTCCCTCAAACCTCCAGCCCAAATTTATACGCTTATGTCCTTAACTTCAGTACCTCAGAATGTGACTTTATTTAGGGTAGGATCTTTACAGAAGTAATCAAGTTAAAATGAGGTGATTAGTGTGGACCCTAATCCAATATAACTGGTATTCCTATAAAAAGGGAAATTTGGACACAGAAATATGCATAGAGGAAAGATATTGTGAAGAGACATAGGGATCAGAGGACCATCTGCAAAGCAGTGAGACAGGAATAGATCAAGTGCACAATGGCAAGGAAGTTACTTGATGACACAAAGTTCTTAATATACTCTTGTGTTTTATTCTTTGTGGGTGTCAGATTCATGCCCTTTTGTGGGGGAAATAAAAGGATGCACATGCAGGGAATCGTAAACTACCATTGTGCACATAAATGTCAACATTATTATTTGTGATATGATAGACTAAAAACCTTCTATATGAACTAAATTATTAACAATAAAATATAAATAGTCTTGTGCTTTTGGGCTTCCAATTAAAAAAAAATGGGAAAAGTTTTCCTAATTACCAGAATTATACTTACTAAAAAAAGATTGAGATGATAGTACAGGAAATGCAAACAGTTCTGCCTTTGCAATTTTACTGCCTACTATGCCACCTGTTACTAACTTTGATGCCAACTAGCTAAGTTTATGCCAATGTGCAATCCACATCAGACTTTTCTTGCAAACATAGCAAATTTAAGCATCTGTGAGTTCTTTCCTTTAACTCGGACAAAAAAGTAGATTTAGCAATGGACTCAGGTTTATAAGACTGCATATTCGTATATGCATATATTTTTGCATTTGTATACATTTTTCAATAATGCTTAAAAATCATAAATGAAGCATAAATGAATTTGCTCAGAAATTCTCAAAATTCTTTTACTGATAAAGAGAAAATCTCAGGTTTTCTGATATACAGGGTTATCTTCTGTCTTAGGTTGATTTGATATAATTGAATTTTAACAACTTGGTCTCATTTACTGTTATTGGTAGATGTCTACTGATTTTTCACTTTTGCTACTTTAAATGAGGGTAAAATACAAATCATGTTCTTGAAACTTTGTCTGGTTCCACAATATATTTCAAATTGTTATCAGTTTCCTTTAAGCTGCCAAACTTAGAGTCTGAAGAGTTGTTTGATTTCCTTGGGAGGCAAAGTGTGCTGTCCTCAATATCTAATGGAAGAAAAATCTCATATGGATGCTTTCAGTTTACAGGGATCAAAAAAGAGCTTGTTATTTGGGGATTTTGAATAAAGTTCAAAACATCAAATGAAAAATTTTGTTTCAATAAATATGAGATTATTATTGTACATTTGTTAGTACTCTGAAAAGCACACATAGAGATATTGAGCAATGGATGAGATTGAATACTTTACTGTTCAAATGTTGTGGCAGTTGTTTTTGTTTGTTTGTTTGTTTCAGAGCATTAGAAATGCAGCAGTGCTATAGATCCATTAAATAAATGAGCAAGCCAAAGAGAAACATGACTGGACACACTACCTTTATTAATATGAAACTTAGGAGGTCCTGTGATCCTAGGGGCTTTACAGGGAAGGTGACTTTAGGACTACGGAGGAATCTCTCCTTTTTATGGGGCTCAGTCAATCCCCCAGAGAAGGATCTGTGGCAGTATGCTCTGCTGTTCAAGGGACAGCATGTTAGCATGTCCACACTGAAGAGGGATTTCTATTTTATTTAGCCCACAGCCCCTCAGCTGAAATCCTCACCTATAATTACTTTTTACCCTGGATGAAGGAATTCAACCCTTCCTAAAGAAGAAAGAGAAATGAAGAGAAGGGCGAGGAGAAACAGAATGATAGTTTATTAGGAAAAATATCAACCCTGGAAAAGAGTTTTTGTTTTTTGCTTTGCTTTTCCCCCTTTAATTTACTAATGATGTGTTACTGTTACTTGTGGGCCTCAGCTCCCCTACCTGAGAAATAAGGGGGTTGGACAAAGTAATCTTTAAGACTGTTTCCAATTCTAAATTTCTATGAATTGTTGAAATGGATGATGGTGGAAATAATTTTAGAATCTGAAATAAAAGAAATGGTATCAAACAAACTGATTTGTGAGTAAAATATTTACTACTCACAATTAAATCCAGAATCTTCCTTATCTCTCCATATCTGATCATGTGTGAAGCTGTGAGTTTCAAAATTGGCAAAATCAAGCAAACAAAAACTTCACTTCACAACTTATTTAATAGAAGCATTTCTATTTATTATTGCATGAAAAGATCTATGCATTTTATAAGCATCTTTTAAATTTATGTAATATTATGAAATGGTTTATTTATTCAAAAAACTTTTTGTCTGGCAACGTGTTTACATTTACTTTTAAAATATTTGAAACAACGGAGATGATCGTTACATCAGAAGCATATAGGGTAGTCATTTTGAAAATTAAGCCCTACGAAATTAGTTTCAGCTAAGTATAATTTCATTTTCAAGGATAAATTAATCAAGAGTCACTAGTTAGTGAGTATACTTAAATTTTAGCTTTTTCAATCATTTTCATTTTGACGGAATGCTACGTATTATCTAGTAACATATTTTATGTCTCAATAAAGACCACACATATTTTAATTCTAAAATGCCATGCTTTTGTTGACTGTACCACAACTAAAATCAATAGACCACTAACAGAAACATTACTATCAGCCTTTATACTTTGAATTAAATAGTGCAATTCAGAATGAAAAATATGACTCTTTAAAGGGATGGTTTATTTAAGTTTTTCTTTACACTAAAATAAATGGATGTGACTAATAACAGGACTTGTCCAATTACTTTTTCGGCATCTGAATCTAAGACAAAAAAAGTTTAACATAAACACAAAATATATTTCATATATCTTTACAATGTAGTTTATTCATTTGTCTAAGAAAGCCCTTTCAAATAGAAATACAAGAGTCACATATATACTTTAAAATTTTCTAATAGCCAAGTTAAAAAAAATAACAAAATTAAATTTAATAATGTATTTAACCCAATATATTTAAAATTTTATTATTTCAACATGTAATCAATATTAAGAAGATATTCTGCTTTCTGTTTTTTTGTACCAAGTCTTCAAACTCTGTGGCACATTTTATACTTATGTCACATCACAACTCAACACTAAATTTTCATGTGTATTAAGATTTCATAAAATTTGCAGTAGAAAATGTAGATTCACATACCTAATTTGTTCCAATAATACTTAAAAGTTTTCTAACCACTGAACCAAGTATTAAGAAAGCATTTTTATTTAATAGCTGCATCCATGTTGACCAAGCTGGTTCATTTTTTTTAGAAGAATTGATTTGACTTTAAAGCTTTAAAACAAGGGCTGGCCAGTCAACTCAGTTGGTTAAAGTGCCACCTTATAACACAAAGGTCAAGGGTTCAGATGCCCATACTGGCCAGCTGCCCCCCCAAATAAATAAATAAATAAATAAAATAAAACTTTGAAACAGAAGACATTAGTTTCAAAACTGCATCTAAGTTTAGTAAATTTATTAATTTAGTATTAATTATATCAACTTCATGCAAAGGGATATTGCACACATTAAAAAGCAAGTCGAGATTTATCAGTATCAAAAACAAATTCTTCAGACTTTTCTTGTAGTTTTTGTAGCCTATTTACTTAACATTATCAATTATAATAAATCTTCTGCTTATTGACTCATGTTAAACATCTGGCAAATTATTATTTATTTGCATTATAAAATGTTTCAATTTTAATATAAATTCTTATATTTATGTGGCTAGGTCATAAACAAGCTTTTCTTTTCATTAAACCTTCAAATTTAGTTAATCTATATGCAGTGTGAAATATTAATTTATTTTACCATCTCATCATAAAAAATGTGCAAGAATTCAAGATGTTTATGGTTGTCCAAAATTATAAGCTCAGATCCTATTAGAAAAATCATTAAAAATTTTTTAAGCCTCATCATTGTAATTTTAGGCAACTAATTTTGTCAGTTTATTTTGGAGTAAACTTCTTATTAAATTAATTAATAATTGCTGAAAATGTCTTTACATTGAAAAGTTTATTATTTTTAAAGACATTTTTATACAACAACCACAAATATTTTCAATTTTGCCCTATTGTAAAAATTTGCAATTGTCCTTCATCAAGAAATTTGTTTTTTTAGTTAAATTTTATTGAAACATATTGATTGTACATATTTATGGGGTATAGAGTTATATTTCAGTACAAGTATACAATGTGTGATGATCTAATTAGGGTAATCATGATATTCATCGCTGCAAAACAATCATTTCTTTGTAATGTGAACATTAAATCACAGCGAGATAGAAAAATAAGTTCTAGTGGTTTACAGTCAACTCAGGAATCTATAATTAACAATGATTTACTGTATATTATCAAACAATTATGAGAGGACATCAGGAAATTTCAACACACTTTCTAGACTACTTTTCTTTACTGATCCAGTAGGAACATAAACTACATTTTCACATGATTATGCATCAAGAGTTTGCCTTTGTTTTAAATTTAAAAAAATTCTATGTACATATTTTAATTAGAAAATACTTTGATAATTATAATTATGCTAATAAACATTCAACTCAACTATAAATTACAATTTACATAGGTATCACTGTAACTCCTTTTTTATTATAAGAAACATTTCAATAAGCACATTCCCATGTTTTATTAGTGTGTAGAAAAAATATTCCAACTGAATGAATCTGTTGATACCAACTAGCTTGTTGATGTATTTATGGGGAATACTAGATATGAAGCACATGCCCTACTCACACACCACAATAAAACAACAATATCTAGTGTGATTCAACTTTAACGTACGATGTATATATAGTCCTACTGAAAAAATGACATTGTGTTTACCAGAAAAAAGTTTTAAGTGCTTCAGTTTTTAAATTTAAATTTATTTAAATTACATTGAATTAAAAATTAAATCACTTATTTGGACTAGCCATATTTCGTGTGCTCAATACCCAGTGTTGCTAGTAGCTACTGTGCAGAACAGTGCAGATCAGTGCAAATCAGTGCAGATCTAAGAGTACTGGTAATACATGTATATTATTATACATTATAATGAATTTTAATATTGAAAATATGGAATAATATTAAAGTGCTTCATACTCTTTCTACTGTGCTAAAATATTACATTTACTTTATGAATAAAAATTCAAACATATGGCTTTTTTAGAGTCATGCATTTTATTTTAAGACATCTGGTAATATTAACTTCAAAAGCATATTTCAGTCTTTATTTTTTATTAAACAAAATTAGAAACTATCCTATACATTTGAAAAGAATATAATAATATTTAATTAATTAGAAAGAATATCTTGTTTAAATAAACTAAGGAAGAAACTGAAAGCATTGAATAATGTTCTATTTGAGAAAGTGCTTTACCGCTAATCTCTTTTACTGGTGAGTGATTAGCATTCCTGGCAGTAGGATAAAATATACTAATAAGTAGCTAATATTGATTATGTGATCTGTCAGAACTTTATGAATGAAACTAAGGTTATCTTTGTATTTTTAAAGAACTTTATATACATGACATTGTGTCTATATTTGTAGAATGATTAATTCAAATTATTTTTTATGAAAGGTGACAGTGGGATCATTGTCTTAATGATAGAACTGTTAAATCAAGGCTATCAAGTGTTACTATTGTTACTAGCAAACACGACACATTAAACTTTTTTTTTTCTGTTTAGGAAAAAAAGATAAAAAGAAAAATCTAAACGTTTGCATTCTAAAAGTTAAACCTAGCCTTTGGATCAGACATGGCAATTTCAGCTGGTACTCGCTGTTGTGTCACCACAACATTTATTAATCACAGGCTGATTAAAAATATCAAACTAAAAGCCTAATGTTATTGATGAGATATTACCTTAAGGATACATAACAGTCTCTGAAAGTCAACATTTACTAGAGCCATCTGAATGTTGAAAAAAATAATTCAAGCTATAATGAAATGACAACTAATGCTCATCCAGATTTTAACAAGTATCTGGATGTTTGGCATCACATATGAAAGTTCCAGATGGTTCGCTAGATTTCTCACTTTTCATTTGGATGTTTTTCCCAAGAGCTTCATTCAGTTTTAATGTTCATTCATGGAGACAATTTGTGGCAGACATATAACTTTCAGGGATAGTCCTGTCTTCCACTAACAGCACGTGGGTCATATTTGGGCACGCCATCTTTCAGCAAGTTAAAATAATGTTAGAACACAAGTAAGTAATCTGCATATTTATGTTTCTTGATCTGAGGGGAAAAAAGAAAACTGATTTTCCTCTCTACTCTCACACTCAACACAGAACACTTCTGTGACCAGGTGTGGGGGGGATTTTTCCTCACACACCAAGCAGTTCTCCAGTGGATACCATCTAGGTGTTCTATATCCTAACTCAATTCTGGCAATATCTACCTGGGGTTAGCTTCGGATTCCACAGATTAAGGACTCAGTCCCACAAGACTGCCCTCCACTTCTGATGCTAATAGAAGCCTAAGGATTTGATCTGTACTTCTGACCGACTGGCTATAAATTGGATGTTCCTACAACCCCCTCCTCAGGTTTGACTAATTTGATAAAGTGGTTCACAGAACTCAGGGAAACACTTTACTTATGTTTACCCGTTTATTATAAAAGATATAACAAAAGATACAGATGAACAGCCAGACAAGCAGATGGAACAGATGCACAGAGAAAGGTATGGGAGGGCCGTGGATCTTTCATGCCCTCTCTAGGTGGACCAAGCTTCAGGCACTGCCACATGTTCCACAATCCAGAAGCTGTCTGAATTCTGTCTTTGTGTGTGTGTGTGTGTGTGTGTGTGTGTGTGGAGGCTTAATTACATAGGCATATTTATTACACCATCAGCCACTGGTGATCACTCAACTTTCAGGTCTTTCCCCTCTTCACAATTTGGGGTTGGAGCTGAATTTGCCAACCCTCTAACCACGCTTTTTTCTTTCTGGTGATCAGCTCCCACCCTGAAGCTATCTAGGGGCCCCCAGCTGTCTGTCATCTAATTAACATACAAAAAATACATTTATCATTCTGGAGATGCCAAGGGTTTTAGGAGATGAGCCATGAACCAGGGGCAGAGACCAAATATATATTTCTTCTTATGTCACAATATAACTTTTGGTAACCACTTTAAACTTACCCTTGTACCTTACAATGATCTCAAAATACAAACTGACTTCATTTCAGGTAGTATTCAGAGTCTAAATGATAGTGAACCCTTAATTAGTGTTTAATATGTACATAAATAACAACAATTGAAGATACTTTTAAAAGAAAAAAACCTTAATAAGTAAGTCTAGAGATCTTTAATTAAAGGGGGGAAACTTACAAAGATACAGACAAGATGTATGAAGGAAACCCAAATATTTGAAACACCAAGTAATATGTAGGCATGTTAGTTAGTCTGATTTGCATGATTTTTCTCTCTGACTATGCTAAATAGTCATCGACTTTCTCTGTTTGCTTTTTGCTGTGAGGTGGTAGGCATGGCATGAAATCCAGCAATCTGGGGGGGGGGTCCACTTTACTTTCTGGGGTGTTGGCTGACAGCAACTGGATTGGGATCTTTTTTAATACCGGAAGTGAAATGTTGACAGTTTATAAATATTATTTTTCATGGGAATAGAAGTGATGTAAAGGCAGCTCCCTTTTATGTCAAACTTTGGATGTGTTAATAAACATGGTAACACAATTTAGAATGTGTTTGTTTAGAGATGATAATATAGGTTACTGAATGGGCATTGGAATTGGAAAACCAGGTTCTGGGCAAAATATGAAACACTTCTAAGTATCAGTTTCCTTGTCATCTCTAAGTACTAGGAACATGTATACATCACTTCTAATGTATGCAACTTGTACCTATCAAATGTGTGAATATTCTTTAAACAAATCCAACATTCAAGCTTCAGATGTTTATCATTAATTTGTACAATGGTATAATTCTCTGCACTGGACATTCTACTTAATTTCCCTCTAGACTAATTCTGTGAGGATAAATAGAGGAACTTTACAATTGATTGGTCCCTTCCACTTCTGTTTAAAGGGCCCGTACATACTGATATGCAAGCATCCTCTTTCATGCAGAATGGCAGCCAGTAGTGGGGCAGCTGACTGGCAGTTCTTTCCAGCCAAAGGCACACTTGCAGAGCTAGTCATAGTAACTGGCTCTCACTGGATGCTTAGCTGCCCATCTCACAATATTATGTTTTGTTAATTAATCATTGACACCTCTTGCTAGCTCCTGAGGTTTGGTGTTGCCCTAATTGGCAGCCAAGAATCCCACATTTCAACATTTTGGCTGTTAACTCATCACATATGTTTTTGGCATTGTGAACTGAGGAAAGGAAAAGGTACAGATTGGGCTGCAATTAAACCAACACTGTAGAAAGGAGTAATGTATAGACTTTTATTTTAAACGTCAAAATCACTGATTTTCCTGTCTGTGGGTTGAACAGCAAATGCAAGCTGCTATTTAAAGACATTTAATCAATATATGTCCTGAAAATTTGTAGTTTTCTTTAAAAGTGGGAGCTGAATCTACTTAATTTAAAAGCAAAATGTAAAATACAGTAATACAATCCTTGGAGACTCAAGAACAAATGCAAAAAATAATATGCCTCTGGTATTTGCTAACAGCAAGAAGAAAAATCTGTAAAAAAAATACAACTGATAAATATTGAATAAGGCTATCTTAGAAAAGTTATTAGGGGACTGAGCCCATGGCACACTCGGGAGAGTGCGGCGCTGGGAGTGCAGCAGCGCTCCCGCCGCGGGTTCGGATTCTATATAGGGATGGCCAGCGCGCTCACAGCGCTCACTGGCTGAGCGCAGTATGGCTGGTCTCAAAAAAGGACAAAAAAAAAAAAAAAAAAAAAAAAAGAAAAGTTATTAGGTTTGGGAGTGGTAGTCAAGAAAATGACATGTTCAAATTAGCTCATCGTTATTGATAGTGGTCAACTAAAAACAAAACCATTGCACTAGTAAGTTATAAAATTTTTCATTTCTGAAAAAAGGGTCGAATTGTCATAGTAACATCCAGCAAATACCTTAGACAGAAAAGCAATAATCAACAGGGACTCTTCCCTTTTTCCCACCCTAAACCATGTGCAATCTGACATGAAATTTGTTCATGCTTGCTTCTTTAATAGCTCACCATCTTAGTCCATTTGGGCTTCTATGACCAAATACCATAAACTGGGTAGCTCATAAACAACAGAAATTTATTTTTCACAGTTCTGGAGTCTGGCAATCCAAGGCCTTGGCAGATCTGGTGTCTGATGAGGGATAGCTTTCTGGATTATATATGGTGCCTTCTTACTGTGTCCTCACATGGCTGAAGGGGCAAGGCAGCTCTCTGGGGTTTCTTTTATAAGCTCCTAATCCCATTCAGAAGGGTTCCACCCTCAAGATCTCATCACCTTCCAAAGGTCCAACCTCCCAATACCATTTCATTGTGTGTTATGTTTCAACATATGAATTTTGGAAGGATACAAACATTGAGACTGTAGAATTCAGTATTTGTTTTTACTCTTAACCATTTTTACTATTGCTTAATTTATGTTCATCTTCTACTTGCAGGGCTCCAACAATAATCTGCAACTGCTATTCCTGGTCTCTTGACTTGCCCTTCATACCCCATCCTTCCTCTAAAACCATTTAAATTCAGTTTATTCATTGTTTTAGCAGTGGGAAAATGACATACCATTCCTCTCATGATTTTTCTCCTCACCATTTTTTCAACTTTATCACTTGCTGCCCCTTCTCCACTCATTTCCATTCAGCCTCATCCTTCCTCAGCCCTTCTGTGACCTTCTGTGTATCAGCCAAGGGAAAACACTTACAGTTTCCTTCTGTGTGACATGCTCTTTTGTGGAGGTCTGTGCTCAGGCTACTCCGAGAAGTGGAATTATTCTTCCGTTTTGTTTACCTGGTGAATATGTACTCTAAGGTCATCCCTCTTATACAACCTTTCCTGATTCCTCACTGGTAGAACCAACCATATTCCTGTCTTGTATGTTCCATTGTACTTTGTATTCATTTTCTGCACTTATTTATTTTAGCTTCTGTCTCTTACTTTCATTAAACACGTAGTGGTTGAATGTTTGCTATGAGCAATACACCACCTTATTCGTCTTTGTATTTCTGGCACTGAGCACAGTCACTGGCATGTAGTAGATACTGGATGAAAGTGACACTTGAACTGAGAAGGGAATGATGACAGCAGTCCATTAGTCACAAAAGAGAGCAGAATGTGACATGAGGAAGGTGAGATACATCAATGGGGAGCTAAGCAGAAGTCAGAGAATGGATGGTTTTGTGCACATTGATAATGGTGCAGACGTATTTCTGTAGGTTATAGGGAAGATTTTCCAAGAACATGACCAGTATTACATGGGGCCTTACGGAAACATCAGTATGGTGGACGTTTTTGAAGTGGGCATGTTAGGGAGAGAGCATGGAGAAGCAAATTGAGATGCTTAGGTATAAGCAAAGATAAGAAGCAGATTGATCAATTAGGAGCCCATTGCACCATTCTAGGTGAGAGACGATTACGCTTGAGGTAAACTAATGGTAGTTGAAATAGAGATTAGGGATGGGTAAAAGTGATATTTAGGTGGTTGAAAATTCATGCCCAGGTATGTGCTTTGTTACCATAATTCTTGTAATGATTTTCGTGTTCCTAGATCCATGGAAAATAAGAAGCCCTTTATAGAAAATTGGAAGTAAGGAAGAAATAGCAGCCTTGGGCAAAGAGATGGATTGAGTTTGAAGAATATTGACTTACAGATGCTTGTGTGACCACTGATTAGATATATTTACTACTCAATGAGGATTTATTGTTGAGAGATTATGAGAAAGAGTTGGGGTAAAGAAAAAGAATTGATGTGCATAGAAGAAATTACCTGGGGATAACTTAAAATGTTAGAAGAAGAGAGGGTTGAAGATATAACCTTGGAGAATATATTTAGAGGCAAAGTAGATATGAAAACGGAGACTGAGAAGTCCCTATCTCTGACAAAGCTTAGGATCCAGAAAATATTGGTTTTAATAAATAAAAATATATTTTTAAATAAATGTGTGATTTGCAGTCAAAAAATGCAAAAACACAAATTAAAAAAAAAGAAATTGAAAAAAGTCAATTAGATTTTGACTAATTGACTAATCAGGCACCCTGAGATTTTACAGAGCAGTTTCAAGGGAGTGGTTGAGATATCGTCCCTATTTCTTGAGCTGAAGTCCAAATGGTTGTCAGGTACGAGACACCTGTAGCAAAATTTTATTTTCTAAAAATATTCCTGTAAATAGGAGAAATGGGTGATAGCTAGGGATTTAAGGTGTGTGAAAGGAGGCATACGTAAGGTCAAATGAAATATTCCTCTCTTGACAGCGGCATTGTATTTTCCTTCTTACGTTTTCAACTACCTCCTTATCTATCTAATTCGCTGATCTCTTTTCCTAAAGGTATGACAAATTATTTTCATCTTCAGTTTTATTTCTTTCTCTACTAGCTTTTCTTTCAGAGTTTTCGCACACCCGCAGCTTTCCTCAGTATGATCTTCTATTTTTTTTTTTTTTTTTTTTGTCTTTTGTCTTTTTCCGTGTCAGGCAACGGATCGCAACCCTCAGTGTTGACCCCGCACCGGACCGGGGACCGGCAACGGGATTGCAACCCTCGGTGTTGCTCCTGCACCTCGCTCAGCCAGTGAGCGGGAACTGGTCTGTATGTGGGATCCGAACCCTCGGACGGGAGCGCCGCCGCGCTTCCCAAGCGGCGCACTATCCAGTGCACCACCGGGCCGGCCCTGATCTTCTATTTTTTAAAAAAGTTTTTTATCTCACATTCTTGCTCTTGATCCTAGGCTGCTTCTAATTTATCTTATGAACATTTACACTTGGATAACATTTTGGCAGTACTAATGTAGCAGTTATTAAATGGAACTCACCATTTTCCTCCAAGACACCTGATCTACCACCTATGTCACTTTCTTGGTTTGGGAATAGTAGTTATCTTTCCACTGCTGCCAAGCCACTAGGTTCTGTTTGTTCTTTGCAATGACTTCTCCATCTGTCCCATTCTTTCTTTTTTTTTTTATTGTCACTATCTTATTTACTTTCTTATCTTCTTTGCTGGGATACTGTAATTACCTCCCTGACAACAATCTTGAAAAAAAAATCTGAAAGATTTCCTGGCCTCTAATGCATTATTTTAATCATATCTCTTCCTTATTAAAAAACCTGGAATGGTTGACTATCTATAGTATTGTGTACATTAAGATTGACCTTCCAAAACATTAATTACATTCAATGATGGAAAAAGGGCTTTATAAGTAACTTAATCAGGAAAGAATCATGACCTGCAATTAGTGAATTAGTCCCTAGGAGAATCATCAATAACTCAGGCTTTAAATAAGCATCTATTTAAAAGGAAAAAAAAAAATATTTGTCTCGGATAATGATTATTTACCTGTGATCATATTACTAGGCACAAAGAATTATAAAGATTTCTCTTCTGCTGGCAATTAGATATATCTCATATGATTAGTTTATAAAAAACTGCCAGACAATCCTCACTGTCAAAAAACCCCCAAAATATTAAAATATGTTCCTGTGAATATCTGGGTCTTCACCCTTTGCTGTTTTAGTTTCCTCTTCATGTTCCCTGTGACACTGTTTTCTGAGTTTAGCTTTCAAATAAGACCATGTTTAGGTATAGGCACTTCCTCTTCATTCCTATTACTTCCTTTTAACTTGAACTGCAGTATCAGCTCCTTCCTGAGTCTCCTTCAACTTGAACTACAGCACTGTCTTTTCTGTGGTTTACTACCCTGCCAAAACACCCTGTAGATTTTGGACTGCCAGCCTCCTTCATCACATGAGCAATTCCTTAAAATAAATCTCTTTCTATGAATATATACACACACATCTATTGGATCTGTTTCTCTGGAAAATCCTGACTAATACAGATTTTGGTAGTGGGAGTCGTTCTAGATGCATCTTAAGCATGAGTTTTCTGAATTGGTTGTATGTTTCTGAAATTGGCTGTATAATCTGATTAGATTTAAAGACACCAATGACTCTGTTTCCATTAATAAAGAGAGCACCAGTAGTCCATGGTATGTTGGGGCAGCAGAGATACATAAAAAAATCACCACTGGATATTCCTATTCCTAACCAAATACTTATAAAAGGTAAAGATCTGGGTAACCATCTGTACCATGATACCTTCAAATATTTTTGTCAGACTGATGAGTAATGAGATTGGCTGCTTGTTCCTAAATTTGCTGGACATGTGGGAAAAGAAAAGAATGAATTCTTGGATTTGAATTTCCAGCTCAAGTGCTGCATAAATGACATGAAATCATATACCCTGTAAGAGACCGTTATCTCCAATAGATGGAGAGCTGAGATTTTTGAAATCTAATCCTAGAGTCTCATCTTTCCAGTGGCTGAAATACATCATAAATTGAATTTCCAGCATTGTAGGGTGTCTACTGTTAATTTGAGAGCATTAACTAGGAAAAAATGGGATCCTGAATGTTGGAATGAGGACACGTGAGAAGACCCTGATGAAGCTATAGACATTGAGCCTCTAAATTCTGATGAGTCTTCATTGCTAGTAGAAGCAGCCTCTACACCTGCATTTGAGGAGATTAACCCTGCACTGCCTGAGAAAGTGGCAAAGGCTTCCCCTAAGGCAGTTGCCTTGAAAGACCATGGTCATTCTCCTCAGGACCACCCCTACTACCCATCTTTACTTCTAGACCTATAACTAGGCTCAAGTCCCATCAGGTCCCTAAAGGTGAGTTGCAAAGTATGATTCCTGAAGTTATGTGTTGCATTTCAAAAGAACTACATTATTTTTCTATTTTATACAGATAAAAATTCTGAGGAAATGTATGAGAATGGATATTAAGGGTGTCTGATAATGGTGGCAGTACATAAAGTTGGATCATGCTGAATTTATTGATATTGGCCCACTAAGCAGAGATTCTGCATTTAATGTTGCAGCTCAGGAAGTTAGAAAGAGTTAGCGTGTTCTCAGTTGTGTGCAGTCATGATAGCTGTATCACGTTAGGTGGAGGTATGACCTTGTTGCCATATTTATTTGGACATTAAGTATGGTTTAGGGAGATGCATGCAAATGGAAATTTACGAGGGGTGTATTTAGGATGGTTAATTTTATATATCAAATTGGCTAGACCCTGGTGCCCAGATATGTGGTCAAATATTACGGATGTTTCTGTGAGGTAGTTTTTAGATGCGAGTAACATTTGAATTTGTCAATCTTGAATAAAATGGCTTTCTTCTACACTTCTAGATTCTTTGGTTGAGCTGCAAATTAAATTGACATAAGGCAGATGGACAGGAGAAACTCCCCCCTCACCGTTTTTTGCTTCTTTTTCCTTTTTCTTGTATTTTAGATAACATATTTATTTATTTTAATTGACACATTGTAGTTGTATATGCTTATGGGGTACATTTTAATTATGCATGAACGCACAGGAGTCCACAAAATATGAGAGTCAAAGAAGGGTTATGAAGCGTATATAGCACCCTGAGCTACAGAAAAGAATAGAGGCTGGGGGCATTGATAGGCAAGGGGGTTGGCAATGCAAGTTATGGGAGGGTGAGAGGAAGGAATACATGGTGAATAAAGACTGTCTTGTTATGCAGATAAAATGTCTCTCAGGTAATAAAAGTGGTCTGGGAACAGGTCCCCGAAGAATAGGTGATTGTCTGGGCATGGTGTCAATCTGCAGTCTCCTCTCCTGTAAACTGAGTTAATTTTTCCTGGTTGATAAGACTCCCAAGGAGGGGATTCATCCAAATTGAGTTCTTTTGGGGGTATATGTCTTTAGGAAGAAGAGGGAGCTCAGAGAAAGCCTCTGTGTGCAGCTGCTGCTCCCCAAGTATCCTCAGTTGAGAGTAATCAGTACACCAAAGTGGCATATTTTGGGGTGCCATTTTCTGAATTTCTTTCCTCTCCATAATGTGGGTGGGCATCTTCCAATCAGGTGAAGGCCTGAATAGAACAAAGACTCACCTCCCCCTGAGCAAGTGGGAATTCTGCAGAAGATGGCCTTTGGACTTGAACTGCGGCGCCCCTCTTCCCGGGGTCTCTAGCTTGCTGGCTCACCCTATAGATTTTGGACTTGCCAGCCTTTTTCATCTCGTGAGCCAATTCCTTATAATAAATAAATGTATGAATATCCATTCTATATTTCCATATATATATATATATATAATCTCCATCCTACTGGTTCTGTTATTCTGGTTAACCCTGACTAATACACTAAGCAAGAGATGTTGCCTCTTACCAGGTAATGTTAATGCATGGAATCAGGTATGCACAGGGACTCCATGCCACACTTATAATCTAGTTTGTTCTGGGACAACAGTAATAAGATAGAGATGTAAATCAAAAATTTTCTGCGTTGGTATTTTCTGTCCTTATTCTCTGACCTTGCCTTTTCCAATCCATCTTGCACATTGCAGCCAAGAAGCTTTCCAAAAGCACAAATATATGCATATCTTCAAAAAGTTCATGGAACGATTCGTATTATCTTTGAATTTTACTTTCCACACACTTGTTGTAATACCCTTGTATGATGCTATTGTCTGCATTGTAAAATTCTAAAGTTAGTAGCTCCACATAAACTTCCAAAAAGAGCCACACTCATCAGTATGGTCTCCAAGGCTGTCTGCCTTTTCCTGTCTCTCCCCTCCCCTCCTCGTATCCCATGATCCAGCCAGGGAAAACTACCTGTTGTATCCCACAGCTTCTGATTTTATTTTTACATTTGTAAACCCTTTTTCTTCCCCCCAAGCTGTTGTTTTTCCTGTAATACCCTCCTCTGATTTTTCTACTTGGTGAGGACCCACTTATCTTTTAAGTTACAGCTCAGGTAATCCAAATGACATCCTTTCCTTATTATTTGGCTAACATTGAATATTTGGTACTCTGTGTCCTCACAAAGTTGTTTATAGCCAACTGTGATGTGTGGTATCTTGATTTCCCTCTCCCATCTTATTTTTCCATATTCAACTCTAAACCGTGTGCTAGAAGTGATGATCAACACTTATGTTTTCCACTGCCTAGGGACACAACCTGGGCACTCACCTTGGCCATGGTTATTTATAGAAACTCTTACTCTTGACTGATCAAGCAGAGGCAATCCATATACCACTGAAACAAGCAATAATTTAAAAGAAGGCAATCTGTATGTGAGAAAGACAGGAAAATACATGGTGATATAGCAAAGAAAAATGTTTTCAACTTAAGCAAGGAACATTGAATCATGTTAAGGGAGAACTGCTTGTTATGACATCAGAATTCAGGGTGAATTGCAGGTATCATCACAGAAGATTCTAGATGGGATCCCTTATGATCCTTGTTCAAGAAACTTCCAAGTTTGCAGTCATCTGTATATTATTCACTCAGAAGCTTTGCAAGATTTCCTCCCACTTTTTTTTGTTAAAAAATGTTTTTCTCTAAAAGAATGACAACTCTCTCAGAAGGGAATAGTGCCTGAAAAGAAGGATCCCTGAAGAAATGTTTGTTGAATAAATGAATAAAAGGATGGAAGCAGATAATAAAGGTTTAACTAATAGACTTTGGTTGATTGCAATAGTAATCGAGAATCAGCAACATGAACCGCAGTAATCTGCAGGGCCAAGAGAATAAAAGAATGGGTATTTCCCTGTCTCCTGTTCATTGTCTCCTCTTGTTCTGTCTTGGCGAGAGACACTTAAAATTATCTCATTTGGCCTTGATAATAAATACAAGGGGTAAATATTATCTTATTTTATAGATAAGACAAATCAGGCTCCAAGAAGCCAAATAATTGTTTAAAGACTCACATCTAGGAATAGCAGATTTCTGAAGCTCATGTTCCTTTCAGTCTGTTTTCAAAGACTAGTCCACACCTGCATAAAGTCCTTCTCCCAAGTTGAATGAATCCATTTAATATCTCTTGACTCTGTAGTCCTCCAGTCCTTTGTCTCTATTATTTTCTGCCTCTTTCTACCATGTCCTATCTCCTTCATCCTGCAGCACTTCCATAAAATGCTTTTTATGAAACAGCCCAGCTCTAGTCTAGGGTTTCTCAAACTTAGCACTACTGACAGTGTAAGGCAGGCAATTCCCCATTGTGGGGGACTGTCCGGTGCACTGCCCGATGTTCAGCAGCATCCCTGGCCTCTACCCATTAGTTACAAGTAGCATTCCCCTCTCAGTTGTGACATCCGAAAATATTTCCAGGCTTTGCCGAACATCCCCAGGAATGCAAAATTGCCCCCCAGTTGAGAATTCCTGTTCTAGTCTATCCTCTCCTTCATATTTCTCTAATCTCTCAGAGGCCTCCTTGAGAGCCACAGCCTTCATTGGTACTCTCTTTATTTGCAATTAAACATGCACTTACTTAAGTCCTCTTTTTCCTGATTTTCTTTATATGTTTAGTGTTATGTTGCTGTTTAACTTTTCATGTGTATCACTCTGTCTTCAACTTTTCTAAAAGTTTTTTTTTAAATAGAAATAAAGTCCTTACTAAATCTTAATAAGCCCTTGTGTTTTCCACAGAAAGACATTTAATGGCTTAATTATTTTGTGGCATGAGAATTTGGATCAACTTATTATGTGAAATTATTTAAAACTCCTAATGAAGCTCAGCAACAGCTCAAGTCACAGTTGTTAAATCACATGGGAGGAAAATGACAGACACCATCCACTGTTTAGTTTCTTTCTGTGCACTGAGTTAATACCTTAAACAAAAACAAAATTTTGAGTTTCTCCCTAGTTTTTTTTATTATGTTGGAAAAGGCAACAGTTAAAAAAATTGAGGTGAAATAATAAATCGTGAGATATTTAGTGTTTATACCCTGGTGCAAGAGCAAAGCCACTGTTTGCTAAATAAAGGCAAGGAAAAGAGTTTTTGTAAATTTCCAATTGGTTTTTTTTTTTTTTTTTTTTTTTACCTTACTGGAGAGCACATTAACCTTTCATCACTTTTATAGCTGCGAAAACCAAGCAGATTCTACAATCTTTCAGGTGCTTGGGCTCATGGTCCGTTTTAGGGATCTTGGGTTAGACAGTAATTGTGATTCTGTGTTCTCATATAAACACTTTTAAGTACTGTTAATGTGAAAATTCCTTCAGGGTGGACTAGAAGACCTCTATTAAATTTATTTATTTTATTTAATTGTGGTAAAATATACATCACATAACATTTACCACCTTAACCATTTGTAAGTGCAGAGCTCAGTAGTGCTAAGAACCTTTAGATTGTTGAGTAACCAGTCTCCAGAATCCTTTTCATCTTTCAAAACTGAAACTATTCCCATTAAACAAATTTCCACTCTTCCCTACCTCTAGCCACTGGAAGTAATCATCACTCTACTTTTTGTCTCTCTATATTTAATGACTCTTGGTTCCTCAGGTAAGTTTGATCATATAGTACTTGTCTTTTTGTGACTGGCTTATTTCACTTATCATAATGTTTGGCAGGTTCATCCATGTTGCAGCATGCCAGAATTTCCTTCCTCTTTAATGTTGAATAATATTCCATTCTACGAGTATACCAGATTTTGTTTATTCATTCAACCAATGATGGACACTTGGGGTGCTTCCACCTTTGGCTTGTGAATGATGTTGTTTTGAACATGAGTGTGCAAATATCTCTTTGAGATTCTGCTTTCAATTATTTTGGATATATACCCATAAGTGGTATTGTTGGGTCACATAGTCATTCTATTTTTAACTTTTTGAAGAACTTCCACGCTCTTTTCCATAGTGGCTACACTATTTTACATCCCTACCAACAGTGCTCAAGGGTTCCAATATCTTCATATCCTTGCCAACACTGGTTGTTATTATTTTTGTATGGTAACCATCCTAATGAGCATAAGGTGGGATCTCATTGTGGTTTTGATTTGCATTTCATTAATGATTAGTGATGTGGAGCATATTGGTATGTGGCTGTTGGTCGTTTGTAGATCATTGGGAAAATGTCTAAGTTCCTTGCTCATTTTTCAAATGGGTCATTTGTTTGTTGTTGTAGGAGTTCTTTAGATATTTTGTATATTAATTCCTTTTAAGATATATGATTTGCAAATATTGTCTCTTTTTGCATATATTGCCTTTTCACTTCATTGATTGTTTCCATTGATGCACAGAAGTTTTTAATTTTGATATAGCCCAATTTATCTATTTGTATTTTTGCTGCCTGTGCTTTTGGTGTCAGATCCAAGAAACCATTGCCAAATCCAATGTCACAAAGAACCTCTATTAAATTTATCTTTTTTTACAGACACTAGAACTCATAAATTACTTTCTTGTTGAGTGACCGAATGATTTAAATGTTAACCACCAACCAAATCTTCCTAAAGTTCTCCCACTACAATTCTACAATCTCTATAAACTTTTCTTAACTGTAAAACCTGGGGGAGTTCTTTCTCTCTTTCTCAAACTATCTTACTCTTTGCTCTAGCTTTGTGCTCTTTTGCACACTGTCTACTCTCTTATTTTCTTTTAATCTTATAGAACTAGTGTAGCTATTTTGATGAAATCTGTGGCACTTTATGCAAAAAAAAAAAAATTGCACCAAATAGCATAGTGTAGTGGTTAAAATCTCAATGGAGTTTGAATCCAAAATCTGTCACCATATCAAGGTAGGAATTATGTCTGTCTTGCTCACTGACTACCACATATTAAGAGCTTAATGATTATCTATTAAATGAATGAAAGTGTAAAATGGGTAAGTTACTTAGACTATGTAGTTCTTACCTGTAAAAGGACTAATAATATCACTCTTATGTGTAAAAATAAAATAATAACAGTCATATCACCTAAAATTTTGTGAGGATTAAATGAAGAAAAAAGTCTATGTGTAGGTTTGGCAATACTCAGTAATAGTGATTACTGATGAATTATTACTTAATAAAAAATTAGACTCACAGGACCCAGAGAGTCCTTAAAATATGCAGTACTGATAAATATCTGCATGACGCTGCTAGAAGAAGGAAACCATGTGAGGGTCTTATACTGACTTTGGGAAGACAAAGTTTGATAAAAATATGTACATAAAAAGAAGCATGATCACCAGTGATAGGAGCAAATATCGAAGCCTGTTGGAGTTTCAAGCAAGAGAGGTTACGATGGAACTGGGTAGCACAGAAAGCTTCATAGAGAAGACATGCTCGAACTGCTTCTTGATGGACAGCTGAATTTAGACTACAGGAGAGGAAAAGGAGGACGTGCCAGGACAGGGAACATTTGAAGTAAGGTTAGTCTATCAGTTTGCTTTCAGAGTGTGAAAGCCCCTAAATATCATGCTACGTATTTTGTACATCATCCTATAGACAAGTGTTTGGCCAATTTGTTAGCTTGTTCTGTCAAAGATTGGACAGTAAATATTTTAGGCTCTGTGGTCACAAATGGTCTCTGTCACATATTCTTCCTTGCTATTTTTTTTTTTTACAGCCCTTTAAAAATGCAAAAACCATTTTTGTCTCTCAGGCTGTGCAAAAACAAGCCGCAGGCTGGATTTGGCATAGTTCGCTGACTGTGAGGCTGTATCAAAGATTTTTGAGTGGTTACTTGATGTGACCAGAGGGACATTCTAGAAAAATAGCTGGGGGCAGCGAGAATCACCTTATACATCTCTCTTTATCTAGACTTTGTATTGTCAGAGAAAACATGTTGCATTAGTTCTACCAGAGGGACAAAACTTCATATTTTCTGTCTGTGTATAAAGAGTAGAGAATTCTACCACCACCCAGAAGATTACAGTACACAGGTTCTTTAGGATAATATTTTAATTGCACCTCACTGCCTTCTCGCTGGCTAGAGTTGGTGTCATAATTACTATTAATAACATTGCAAATGGGTGCATTGTGGGCACTTAATGACTACTTTAAGAATTGAATTTAGGAGGTGAAAAAATTTTATGGACTCTAATAAATAAGTTTTATGGCAGCTAGCTAAGAAACAAATGTTATGAGAAGTTCAGATTCTTCTAGTATGTACCATAAAGTATGACAGCCTTTATGCTTGTAACTTAATTCTATAAGCCTTGTGCATTTGTGTTTAAAGGTATTTCCATCAAAATGAAGATATGGAGCCAAAGACATACATTGTCCCTTTACTGATCTGCTTATCAGTGATTAAGGAAGAGAATTGAGTCAACCTTACAGGAAAGCTGAGTATTTTGTTATATAAACAAAAGAAAGTTTCTTCATCTTTTAAAGCAGTATAGAAGAATTCAAATACTTGAAGTGTGTGTTGGTTAATTTTATGTGTCAATGTGGCTAGGCCACAGTACCTAGATATTTGGTCAAACATTATTCTAGATGTTTCTGTGAAGTTTTTTTTAGGAGAGATTAACATTTAAATCAGTAGAATTTGAGTAAACCGGATTACTCTCTATTACATGGTTGGGCCTCATGCAATCAGTTGAAGGCTTTAGTAGAAAAAGTCTGACCTCCTAAGCAAGAAAGAATTCTGCCAGCAGACTGTCTTTGCACTAGACCTGCATCGCTTCTCGGGGTCTACAGGCTGCCAGAACCCTGCAGATTTTGGACTTACCTCTACAATTGCATGAGCCAGTTCCTTAAAATCAATCAATCGATCGATCTCTCTTCACACACACACACACACACACACACACACACACACACACACACACACACACACACGTAATCGGTTAGTTCTGTTTCCCTGGAGAACTCTAATACACTGTGTGTGTGTGCATGTGTGTGTGTGATTGTGCATGTGGGTATCTAACTTGGAATATAGGTTGTATGGCATATACCAAATTAAATTTTGGCAATGAAAGGGTGAACTGGCAGGTAAGAAGAAATCTCCCAGAGTGACTGAAATTGAAGTCTGCTGGTGAACAGATGCTGGAGCACTACAAGCTTTGATATGATGTCAGATATCCCTCTTGGGGGGTAACTAAGTAGTGTGCTCTTCAGGGAGTAGTGGCAAGATTTTTTTCCTTGATATGTTAGTTTTTATTTTTTATTTTATTTTATTTTATTTTTTTGTCTTTTTTCCGTGTCCGGCATCGGATCGCAACCCTCAGTGTTGCCCCCGTACCGGACCGGGGACCGGCGACGGGATCGCAAGCCTCGGCGTTGCTCCCGCGCCTCGCTCAGCCAGTGAGCGGGAGCCGGTCTGTACGTGGGATCCGAACCCTCGGACGGGAGCGCTGCCGCGCTTCCCAAGCGGCGCACTATCCAGTGCGCCACCGGGCCGGCCCGATATGTTAGTTTTTAATGACTCTCCAGTAAACTTAAATTTTTTTACTTTTTAGATTTACTGCCATTTTCAAGGACAAAATTTCTCCATCAATGATGCATAGTTATGAACTTGTTCAACCAACATTTACTGAGTAACTAGTATGTGCTATTACTAGATACTGTCCGAAGATGAATAAGAGACAGTTCCTTCAAGAAATATAGCTTCATGGAGGTTCATAACAGCTCTTAAGATCTTAAAAGAACATTGACATAGAAACAATAAATAGTATAAATCATCTAAATATATAAATCTTTCTCAGAAATAGGAAAATATTTATTTTAATTTCAGTGTCACATAAATTCTTTAATAGAGTACATAAGTGAAAGTTACTCAGGGTTGAATATCACTGTTTGACATGTTTTGTAGGAAGAGAATTTGGGACAGGCATGCATTCATGAAGAAGACAGAAAAAAGACTTGGCAAAATGGCATGTTGAGAATAAGAGACATGTGACAAGATTCGTGGTGGGGACAGTAGGCAGATAGGGATGGAATTGAGTCCCAGAAATTGTGCAAGGATGAAAGAGCAGAAGTATGCTGCTCAAGATACTTAACCTTTTTTACAGTCTTGTCTAGAGTCCTTCCAATAGTTTTAGTAAGCAGCTGTTTGATAAATACCCAAATTGTCTCACATGCAGCCTAAATTATAACTAATATCACAAAAGGGAGGGTTATAGTTTAGTGCTACTTTTTTTTCTTCCAAAATGTCACTGTGTTTATGATTTTCCATTGTTATCTATCCTTGCTTCTTATGTTTTATAGATTTTCTTTTTTAGTTAGAACAACCAAATCTCAGTGACAGGCTCAGGAACACTTAAGGGATTTTTAATTAAAGAACTACCTTTTGCATGATCATCTTCAAAAAGAAAGTAACAGCATTTTGACATTTTACATTGTGAAAGGAGGAGCAAATTTATTTGTTAGAACACCAAAGCTATTGGCCCCCACCACTATTCTAAAATAAATTGTCTTGCCATTCGAATCATGGTTACGATGACCTATTTTCTACTTCTGTTCAGAGGGAATTCAAATAATTGTGAAGAAAAAATATTGAATGTCAAAGTGCATTTGCCTTTGCAGAAGTAGTATGAGGTGTTATTAATGAGGATCTGCAAAAAACCACAATTTTGCACAGCTCAACATTCATAACTAACTACTGGTTAAATCAAGGGAACAATTTTGCTCCCATTGTGTCTTGCATGTGAGTATACATGTTATTTCAACATCAAAGTGTGTATAGTTCTACCAAAGGAAGGAATCTGATCATAGCAGCTTTTTGAGCCACAAGTTATCAGTAGATCACTTAGTGGTATGGCAGTGTTCCAACCAGGCATAGTTTCTTTCATGATGCAAACAAAGGTTGTTCTTTTGCCCATGTTTGAAATCCACCCTGATGTACATAGTTTTTTCAGCTAGGCTGCTGGGTGATTTAAGTAGATGAATATTTCTTTTAATTAATATTGTGAATATACATTATGAATATACAGAAATATATACATAATATAGTTATATAATGTATGCATTACACATATTACTGTGAGAATATATATATATATATAAAATGTTCTGAAAGTTTGTGCCATTCCAAACTACATGTTGAAGTTCTAATATATCAAGGTGATGGTATTAGGAGATGGGGACTTTGGGAAGTTCTATGGTCTGAGTGTTTGTGTCCTTCCACAATTCATATTTTGAAATCTAATCCCTAATGTGTTGGTATTAAGGTGGGGCCTTTGGGAGGTGAGCCTACTTGAGGTCAGAGCCCTACTGAATTGGATTAGTGCCCTTTAGAAAGGGCCTGAGGAGCTTGTTTGCCCCTCTACCATGTGAAGATGGTGAGAAAAGGTGTCATCTTTGAAGCACAGAGCAAGCTCTCACCAGATCCTGAATCTGCTGACACCTTGATCTTGAACTTCCCAGGCTCCAGAACTGTGAGAAACAAATTTCTGTTGTTTATAAATTAACCAGTATAAGGTATTTTGTTCTAGCAGTTTGAATGAACTAAGGTAATACACACACACACACACACACACACACACACACATATTTATTTATTTTTTTTAAATCAATGACTTATAGGTAACAGTTCTTTTTTTTTTTTTTCCTTTTTGTCTTTTTTCGTGACTGGTAACGGGATCACAACCCTTGGTGTTGGGCCTGTACCGCGACCAGCAACGGGATCGCAACCCTCGGTGTCGCGCCCACACCGCGCTCAACCCAGTAAGTGGACTAGTCTCTATATGGGATCCGAACCCTCGGCAGGAGTGCCGCCGCACTCCCAAGCGCCGCACTCTACCGAGTGCGCCTCCGGGCCGGCCCTAGGTAACAATTCTTATTTGGTTGTATTCAGAAATCTAGTTGGTGGGTGGTAGGGGATGGTTCTCTTTGTATAAATCAAATAGTGATGATTACTTTTGTTAAATCTCCCCTTTTAGTACTACTTATAGTTTAACATTTCAAGCTAGAAATAGGCAAAGACCAGCTCCCATTAGTAAAAATGATTCTGCTGGTGGCCTAAGGTATAGCAATTTAAATCTCCTGCAAATATACTCAACCCAAAATGGATAAAACACATGATTTCTTTGGATGGATTCTTGCTATTACCAAAATCTGAACTTGAGTGAGATATTACAGAATACTGTAATATTTCTAACTTGAACTCCCTTTACTAGTTTTTACTTTTGATTTTATTTTTCTCTCTTTTAATTTTTACACATTATTTTCCAGACTTCACTGCCAGTAATAATGTGTTGAGCCGTTGCTTGAGGCACAGGCTGCAGATCATTGAATAATGCAATTATAGTCTGCTGGCTGGGCTTTTAACTCCTTCTGCAAGCTGAGCCTCCCAAAAGTGGTGACTCATGGGTATAGTGCTGTCTAGTGGGCTATAGAAGATTCAAAATTTGATCTTAGTATTTGTAAAATACTTAGTATTTTCTGAAGCATTCTTAGTATTTGAGCTTAGACTTCATAGCATTAAGTAAAGATTCTTAGCATTTGAGCTTAGATTTCTGATGAAATTCATATTTAATAAGTTCCATTTATAAGCATTTAACAAGAAATGAAAAACTGCAGAGCTATGTGGTCTCACATTTTGATATCATATAACTGTATAGGCAATTATACAGCACTAGAGGATATTTTGATAATGAAAGATACAGTATTTTGAATAAAAATAAATTCTTCAGAAATTCTTGGTAAATTTTACAGAAGTCATAAAATGCTCTTTTGAACTAGCCTAGATATATTGGCAAGAGTGATTCTGAATTCTACTGCCTTTCTTTAAATATTTAATGAACATTTACTGTGTACAAAATTTTAGACATGGTATAATGTTTTTCTGCTCCTTAGAGAAAACTTTGGGGTGATCCAAGCTTTATGCTCTTTACCAATGGATTTTTCCACTCATAGTCTATATATGAAACTACTTGGAATAGGCTATAAACTATAGTTGAACAAAGAACTGTATCCATTTAGGAAGTTGAAATGGGTAAACATTTAGAGAGTAAAGTAAATTATGACATTTATATTATAAATATATAAATATACATCAGTTACTATGTAGGTGGCCTAAATTCAAGTCAGTCCCATATAAGCTTGCATAGTGTTCTGTAATGAGAACTCAGCCAAGTGAAATAGTCGGAATCAATGGCTGAGATAAAGGTAAATCTGGTTAACAGAGAACCAAGATTTTAGTTGTGATTTAAGTGAAGTTTTTCATGTTGTTTGGTGCCAATGATATTTTACCATCAACTAGTAGGACCAAAATAGAAACAAGAAACACCAGGCTTTCTGTGACAGTTCTTCAGTATTTTTTAGATGTTCCATGGTTTGATGGAGAACTTTTTTTTTGTCTCCCAATATAATTTATTTACATTGACACATAGTGCATTGCATTGCAACCAGCAATTTTGTACCTTAGCAGCAGGGCCATTGGCTTTGGTTGCATTTAAGATTGCACATAAGATTTTTGTTGTTTTTTGTTTGTTTGCTTGTTTTTATTTTAAATTTTTAAATTCATTATTAGCATATTCATTCTTACAAATCATGATATTTCTTTATGCCCTTTGCCTGACCTATCACTTCCCAAACCCCTCCTTCCCTCCCCCCATCTCTAGTATCCTTAGGTTTGTTTTCTTCTTCTGAAAGTTCAACACATTGTTGTGGTCTTTTCTCTTTCTTTCTTTCCTTCATTCCTTCCTTCTTCCCTTCCTCTCTCCTTCCCTATCTTCCTTCCTTCCAATCAGCCAGTTATGAGTGAGAACATGCAGTATTTCTGTTTCTTTGTCTGGCTTATTTCTCTTATTATAATTTTCTCCAGATTCATCCATATTGCTGCAAATGACAGAATTTCATTCCTTTTTATGGCCGAGTAGTATTCCATTGTGTGTGTGTGTGTGTGTGTGTGTGTATACACACACACCACATTTTCTTTATCCAGTCATCTGTCAATGTACACTTAGGTTGGTTCCATATTTTGGCTACTGTAAATAGAGCTGCAATGAACATGGGAGTGTGAGTATCCATTCAACATGATTTCCATTCCTTTGGCTACATACCCAGCAGTGGGATTGTTGGATCATATGGTAGATCTATCTGTAGTTGTTTGAGAAACCTCCGTACTGTTTTCCATAATGGCTGTGCTCGTTTACAGTCCCACCAATAGTGTAGAAGAGTTCCCCTTTCCCTGCATCCTCACCAGCATTTGTTATTCTTGATCTTTTAAATAATGGCCAGTCTAACTGGGGTGAGATGATATCTCAGTGTGGTTTTGATTTGCATTTCCCTTATGACTAGTGAAACTGAGCATTTTTTCATGTACCTGTTGGCCATTTGTAGGTCTTCCTTTGAAAAGTGTCTATTCATCTCCTTTGCCCATTTTTAATTGGATTATTTGGTTTTTTGTTTGTTTGTTTGTTTGTTTTTTACTGTATAGTTGTTTGAGTTCTTTGCATATTCTGGATATTAATCCCTTGTCAGATATATAGTTTACAAATATTTTCTCATTCCATAGGTTGTCTTTCTGCTCTGTTGATTTTCATTGAAACCCTGTAGTACACTTTTGTATAGATACATTTTTAAGTAGATGTGTATTTCTACCTTGCAGATTTCACCTTTCCAGTTTTTCTTAATGTTTTTCATTCCTGCCCATCAAGAAGCATGTGCCATGTTGTCTAATGTGCTACTTATACGAACTTAGTTTGCTACTTATCTACTAATAACAATATCAAGGATAATAGACTGACTAAAAAGACACTAAAACCAGCATGAATAGGAATCTTGACATTTTCTTAACTTTTTAAAAAATATTGTTATAGCTTGGTCTACTATGCAGACCAATGAATTTAAAATGTTATAACTTCTAAGGAATCATTTGATTTGGCTACCCGATGGGTGGATATTTCTGTGTTTAAAAAAAAAAAGCACAGAATAATCTAGGATTTATTAGGCTGAATGAATATAGTTAGAATGGCTTCAGAGTTGATTTTAACACCTAAGTTAACATCTAGGGTTGTAATATAGAAAGGTGAATTGAGGAAATTTAAAGAGCATGATTTGAATGAGATTTTCTAAGAATGGCTCAAAGGAAATCAGGGCACATTGAGTGGGGATTCTAGAGAGAAAGAATAAAATAAAATTTAAACTATAAAAAAGACCTTGAAGTGGATAGCTCCTGTACCCTTTAGTAATTTGAGGTTGAAATCTTAAAGGACTTTAAAATTTGGGGTCTGCTTTAGCAGCATCAGAGTAATATAATTTAAAGGAAAGAGAATATATGAAATTTGTAAAACTCTTTTTGGAAAATGGAGCAGGAAGCTAGACTAAAATAAGCAATGCATGTGTCCTCTTTTAGCTGTAGGGTGTGGCAATCAGGAAGGAAGCATGTTGGATTCAGGAAATAATTAGGTCTTCACAGGAAACTTGTATCTATTCTCTTAAAATGAGACGAGTTAATGTTATCTGGGGTTCCATCTGCTAATTTTAGCTCTTCTGTCTCTAAGAATATTTTTCCTTAAGGGATTCAGGGATTTTTCAGGGTTCAAGGATTTTTCTCTTGAGATTCTGATTTTCTGTGAAACATATCACCTACCATGCATGCCAGTTTCATGTGTTTGTGGACATGTGTGCTTTTTGGGAGAGAAGTCTATCATCAGCTCCTCAGAGATATCTGTCCACACCTTACAAAACTCTGCTGTATAAGATGCAGTTATTATATCTGAGTTTGTCCAAGGTGACAAAACAAATTCTTTTCATTAATTGACTTCCTGCTTTTATCTGTTTCTTAAGCAATTCAAGCAAGACAACTTTCTTATGGCTTCCCAATCTTTTGTGACCAAGTATGCAATAGAATGATAATTCTCAATCCTACGTAAACATTTGTATCACCCAGGAGACTTCAATAGATAATGGTTTCTGGTCCCATGCCCAGAAATTCTGAATAAATTAGTGTGGGGGTTGGTAAGTGGAGGACAATCAGATATTTTCAAAAAGCTTCCCTGGGCTATTCTAAAGTGCACCCAGGGTGGAGAGACACTGACCTAAAATGTTATGGAGCTTCACATTTTAATTAGCCATGGTAAATTGGTAGCAATTGTAAAAATTAGCATGAAAATGTCTTTCTCTGCTACTTATGGTAATCAGATTTGATTGTGAAGATAAAGAAAAGTGAATGAACCTAGCTATTGTTTATATATTTCTATGATTAACACTTGCCTATGTCACCTCCAAATTCAGGGTAAAACCCAGGTAATGTGAGGAACTGTATCTTTTATTTAATAAATCCTGTGTAAACAATAAACATCAATACAGATTACAGAAATACAGTTGTTGCAGAAGAATTTAACCTAAGCATAAGTATTGAATTATGCATGTTAGTCATGAAACATTCATCAATAAAACATAACCTTCTGCATCCCTTTGTAAGGAATCTGACCAGTTTTCAAATTAGGCCATCGACGTATCTAGTACAACTATTTTGATGCTTTTAAAATGACATCTTTTTATATTTTGTAAGTAAGCTTCTTGAATTGTGAATCTATTCTTTACTTTTTCAAGTTTTAGGGTTTTAGTCTAAATTTCTCTCCTTCTTGTCTTTATGCAAAATCTATATTTACTTTTAAAATCTAATTAACAAGGATTTCTGCTTTATGAAGGATAACTTTTTCTGTACCTCATCCCATTTCCATTTCTCTTTGATTTTTAAATCAAGATTCAATCCAAGTCTTATTCATTGATGAGCTAAATAAACTGTTCTCTAGCAAAGAGGCTGCTTTCTAATTAGCTGTAGGATATAATTAGTACATTCTTTGGGCCAGTAAGAATGGGATTTACCAGATGCCAGAATTGACAATCTGAGCAGTATTAATGGTAAACAGGTAGAAGTGTGGGTAGGGGAGCGGGAATAAGGAAAGAGTACCCTTACTTCAGGGTAAGTCAGTCCCATCTAAGCTTGCATAGTGTCAGGGGAATGAGACTGTCAGAGTTGAAGTGTGAAAATTTTGACAAGTCAGGCACTTGTACTATTAAATATGTTAAATCTTCAATTTTCAAAATGCGAGACTACTAGACCAAAAGGAACCACGGAGGATTCTGCATCAACAATCGTGTATTTCAGCAATTAGTCCACGAAGTTCAGAGTTGCCATACATATAAAGCATCTTAGCTGAAAACCAGAATCTTGGCTCTAAGTCAGAATTTAATTTTTGATAAAAGCCTATAGTTGACTTCAAGCTTTGTCTAGCACCAGGGTACCATGGACCCGTGATAAAATTATATTATTTCTTAATAAGAAACCAGACCATGAGATGGTTTTCCTCATTTCCATGAAGTTCCAATTTATCTAATCTAATTTCAGACACATGTATGTAGGTCCAAATGAAGATCTAACAGCATTTTGAGCTATTTTTAAGACCCTCAAATAGAAAGCATCATATTAGATTTTATTCTGAAATAAAAATACAGTACTTATAAATAAAGCAAGTTTCATATTTTACTAAATCCTTTCATAAATCTCATGTGAACAGAAATGTGCTATGAAAAGGGGTATTGCAATTTTACATGAAAATAATCCCCAAGGCCCTTCAAACCCATTTTACTTGAACTTTTTATCCAAAATGGGGAAATGATAGCTACTATAATAATTTAAAAATATTCAGAATTGCCTAACACTCAAAGCAGAATGGCAATATCGATATGTCATAAAGCTTTATTAACTCTAGCTTTATTATTGTGGAATGGATGAAAATAAATTTACTTAATTCACATCACAAAATTTATAAATTCTGGATAATCAAAAGGCTTTGTCCGTACATATATATATATATATATATATAAATTTTAGTTAGGAGCCAGGAAATGCAGACAACTGTAGTTCCAATATTCTGCACAGCCAACTCTGGATTATTCAAATTGAAAGTTTTGGAAGTGATTCAACATAAAAAAAATGGTTGAAGGAACTGATAATGTTTATCTTCAAGAAGAAAGGCTTATAAGACTGTAATAGCTATCTTTGAATATTTGAAGGCCTTTCATATGGAGGGTTAATAAGGCAGAACTAAGAACAGTGGTGAAAGCTTAAAGAAAGGATTTCAAACTCAGAATGAAAACCCAGTCTAATCACTGTGGGGCTAAGACATAGACTGCTCGAATTTGTTTTCGTACTTTCTCCATTTACTAGTTGCGTGACCTTAAAAAAGCTACTTTACCTCTCAGACATATAACGATAAAATGGGACTGAAATTACTAGCTAGTAGGGTCTTCATGAGGACTCAAGGAGTTTTACTCTACAGTGCCCAGAAAATGTGCTTAGCACATGATCATCCCTCTGCAGGTATTACCAGGTTTTATTATTATGCAATTTAATTCAATTATTTTCACAATGAAAAACCTCATCCCAGAGAATTTAAGGGATTGGCCAAAGATCACTCTTCACTTCCTACAATTGTCGTGTCCCTTTATCCTGTGTTTGGTGTTATGGCTTGACTTATGTATCTCAAAATATATATGAGGTCCTTACCCTTGGTACCTATGAATGTGTCCTTATCGGAAATAAAGACTTGGCAGATGTAATCAAGTTAAAGTGACGTTGGTCATTTGTGTGGATCCTAACTCAACTTGACTGGGGTCTTTATAAATAGAGGGAAATGTAGACAAAGACTCAGAAAGGGAGAACACCATGTAAAGACACAGAGACATAAAGAGAAAAATGGCATGTGACAATGGAGGAGGCAGAGATTGAAATGCGGCAGCTGTGAGCCAAGGATTGGCAAAAATTGTAGGCGACTACCAGAAGCTAATAAGAGGAAAGGAAAGATTCTTCCATACAGAATTCAGAGGCAGCGTGGCCCTACATTCACCTTGATTTCACACTTCTAGCATACAGTACTGTGAGACAATAAATTTCTGTTGTTTTCACTCGCCTAATTTGGGATACTTTATAATGGCAATCAGAGAAAATTAACACAGGGGTGTTTAATGAACTCCTTGTCATAATAAGGATTTGTATGGAGACTAATACATCCACTGGTCAGGAGTGCTATGGGCAGGAGCCCAACACTAGATAGGAAAGTAGACTAAATCTAGTTGATGCAGTACATTTTTATCGAATGCCCTTAATTTGGGATGTAATGATAAAAAAATCATTGGGTCTGACCTTTGTTATGTTATAGTTTAAATGACTTCTAAGGTTCTCATAACTTAAAATCTTTTTATTATTTTGTTGTAATTAAAGTGTATTAAATTGTGAAATTAAAATGTGAAAATCAAACAGTAGATAAATTTAATAATAAAACCATAGAAGGAAGTGCTTAGTAGAATTAGTCTACTTATCAAGATAGAATTGTTATCCTAAAATAAAATGCCAGGTTACTACAAATGCATCTGTAAATATGATATAACTTTTTTGTATCATACAAAGGCTCTTTCTGATGAATGTCAATGATTATAAAATAGCATGTGCAATAAATTAAATAATACTTATGATTAAGATGTATAGTTTGCATCTATGCAGATGTATGGTTTTACTGTTTATCCTTGTTTACATAAAAGACTTGTAGTTTAAAACTCTGTTACCTGTACAGTTGTACCTATAGTAATTGAGAAAAGTTTAGAATTTAAATTTTAGAAAATTTATCATTGTAGATTAGATATAATTTAACTTGCTCTATATAAATTATTTTGTTTTTGAATTTTTAACATGGAAATTTAAAAATATACATAAAATTAGATAGAATAATGAAATCGATCCTCATGTACCCATAATCCAACTTGAACAATTACCAACCTGGTAAAATATTTTAAATTGCAACTTTGATGATTCAAGGACCGTGAGCCCAGAGTCAAAATGATCAAACTCATTTTAATAAGTTTGTTGACACTTGGGTATTCCCACACCCAGAACAGTGACAGACTCATGTAGACTCAGTATTTTTGAATTAATAATATTGCTGTTTCACAAGTGAGGTTTTTACTTGCTTGTTTATTTTATTTTATATTTATTTTGCTTTTTAAATTTTATTCTATTTTATTTTATGTTTTGCTTTGTAGAAAGTTAAGACAGATTATAGAAAACTACTATTGTGATTACAGTCAAAGTTCACTCACTTAGGATGCTCTTTTTTGTCTCAGCAAGATGAAACATTGTCTTTTCTTTAGGCTGGCACTTATTCAAAGTAGGTTAACATGTAGTGGAACTTTTAAAAGGATCATTCTTTTAAAAATGCTCTCTCCTTCAAAAATTGTTCACTAACCCTAAAAAACATATACATTTGAGTTCCCTTGTTTAAAAATTTATTATTATACTGAATATTTTTCTCTATCATCAAAATTATTTTTCATGCTGCTTAGTTTTTCACTGTATAAACTATTTAATATTTGGCCATTTCCCTGTTATTGGCTGTTAATGATCTTTTCAGGTTTTAGCTATTATATAGAACACTACTATGAAAGGCTTTATATAGAGACTTTAATTGCATTTCTGATTATTTCCTTTCCTGGAAGTGTAGTTATAGGTCAATGACTACTAATAAGTCTCCTAAAGCATAATGCTAAATTTCTTTCCAAGAGGGTTCTTAAGCCCTTTTCTCTACCTACCACAACTCTTCAATAGCAATAGGTATTATTTAAAAAAAAAATCTAATTTAAAGGAAACTGTATGCTTTTTAATGTCAGAGTACTAGTGAGGTAGAGCATTTTTAAATGTAAGTAGAACATTGTATTTATACTATGTACAGGGGACTTCAAATAGTTTGTGGAAAAATGGAATTAGAAGATAAAAATTAAAAAATATAGACTTTATTTCTTAACATAAGATCCATCAGGTGTAAGACAGTTTTGTACGAGTCATTTTAGTCCATCATTAAGAACTAAGGGTCCTGGGAATCTAACCATGTCAATGCAGTCTTTTTTACACTATTAACTGAAGACAAATGGCTTCCCTTTAAAGAATTTTTAAGATTCAGAAACAAGAAGTCAGAAGGAGCCAAATCAGGACTGTAAGGTGTATGACTAATGGTTTCCCACTGAAACTCTTGCAAGATTGCCTTTGTTTAATGAGAGACCTGAGCAGGAATGTTGTTATGGTGAAGGACTCCCTGGCTGAAGGTTTTTTTGGTGGTGGTGGTGGGAAGGGGGGTTCTGCTAAATCTTTGGCTAATTTTGTCAAAAGACTCATAGTAAGCAGATGTTACCATTCTCTGACCCTCCACAAAGTCAACAAGCAAAATGTCTTGAACATCCCCTGAAACTGTTACCATGACCTCTGCTCTTGACAGGTCCTCTTTTGGCTTTGACTGGACCACTTCCATCTCTTGGGAGCCATTGCTTTGATTATGCTTTGTCTCCAGGACTGTACTGGTAAAGCCATGTTTCATCTTCAAAGAAACCCTTCAGGATCTTGATTCCACTTGTTTAAAATTTCCATTGAAAGCTCTGCTCCTGTATGTAGTTGATCTTGGCACAGCAATTTTGGCATCCATTGAGTGGAAAGTTTACTCAACTGCAATTTTCCATCAGAATTGTGTAAGCTGAGCCAATTGAGATGTCTAGGGTGCTGGGTACTGTTTCTGCTGTTAATCATTGGTCCTCTTCAATTTGGGCATGGACAAGATTAATTTTTTCTTAACAAGTTGATCTGGATGGTCTGCTGCTGCAGGCTTCATCTTCACCACTGTCTCAACCCTTCTTAGAATGAGCTATCCATTTGTAAACTGTTGATTTCACTGGGGCATTGTCCCCATGAACTTTTTATAAAGCGTCAATGCTTTCACATTCTTCCACCCAAACTTCACCATAAATTCAATGTCTATTCTTGCTTTAATTTTAGCATAATTCACATTGCTCTGATGGGGTCACTTCTTTTCAAACTAATGTCTCATTCTTCTTAGTGTCTCAAACTTGATCCCGTTCAGACATGTTATAACAAGTTAGTGTGAGTTTATTTTGTTGCAGAAAAAATTGAAATCCATGCATAGTTTTTGCATAATATGCATTTTCCATGAACTTTTTGAAGACCCCTTTCAGTGCAATTCATTTTCTAAAAAACATGTTTTTAGGCTTTTGGCTGTTTTACTCTTGGGGTGCTTTTAAAAAAAATAATTATTAAATAATTATTGATTTATAAATAACACATATACTAAAGATATTTACCCAAAGAGTTATTCCAGAGATATTTTTATGAGTAGAGAGTTTTGATTTTATCCTACATATTTGCAAGTTATTATATCATCATCAAATTGCTATTCAGTTGAGTTCTGTTCCCCCTGGATTAGGCAAAGCTCAATAATTCCCTGCAGTGGGTAGACACTAAGTTTCCTCCTCAATATCTGTACTCCCCTCCCTGCAAGTGTGGCAGCTGAGTGATTGGGTTCTGACTTCCACTCCTGGGGCAGCCCCAGAGTGACTAACTCAATCACAGTAGTCCCATGCTCCTTGCCAGTGATTAATTAGTTCAGGAATCTAGATCTGAGCCATGAAGACATTGATCTGATAACAGGAATTGGTTCTGGAAAGAAAAGTCCAAGGTGAATTAATTTGTGCAAATGAGATGTGAGTTGGGGCTTCCTGGATCAACCTGGAACTGCTTCCCGACTCTTAAGAGTGCCTTACAGAGAGACCAGTTTCTTTCCCCTGGATGCTGACATCCATGGATGTGAAGTCTGCAACAATCGCAGCTGTTTAACTACCATCTGAGGATAGATCCAGCACAGAGAGGAGGACAGAGCCCGAATTGTAGCAAGGAACTGAGATGGAGACTCAGAATTGTCGTCCTCAGAGTGTACCCTTCAGCTGGACTTCCAATTACACGAGATAATCCATTCCTTGCATTTAAGCTTGAGCTGAATTTTCTGTTATTTACAAAGAAATTCTCTTAAATGATACTTATTAATATTATCTATTAATGGAATCTGTATTTTTACCTATTATTGAAGGTCAGTCTTATCTCCTAATACCTCCTGATTTATTACCTGTATACTAGCCATGTTCGAACACTAACAATGCCTTGCTTTTTAAAATTTTAATTGACATATTATAATTGTACATGTTTATGGGGTACGATTATGCCATCATGTTTTTATTGTCTAAAATATTGTTCCTCAATCATAAGTTAGGGAAGCTTAATTATTCTTGAAATTCCAGTTTAAGTCTTATCTCCTCTGTAAGGTAGTCCATGATTACTTCAGCTGGAATTAATCATATGCACGTTTAAGTTATTACAGCATTCATCATTTTATTTTTCTTATTCATTGAATGCCTGTTCTTTGTCATGTATATCATATATCACGTACCATCTCATAAAGTCTGTGGTCTGCCCTACCTTTTCTATAAGATTGTTAGTTATTTGAGGACAAGCATTGCATCTTTTTATTTTAACATTTTATATAATATTTAGCAACATATAATCTACATTTTGTATCCTACCACTCAAGGATTTCCATAAATTTTTAAAAACTTTCTGTGATATGAGTGTCGCTTCTTTCTTTTATTTGTGAAGGTGAAGGAAGAAGAAAGGTATTTCCTAAAATTAACCATCAAGTCAGTGGTTCTACTTTAAATATAATGTATAAACTGGAGGCTCAGTCACTAACAAGAGTAAATCTAAGATGAGAACTGTATCCATAATGCCTTGAATACTGTCCTGTTATATAGTCAGCTTTCAATAAATGTTATTTGAATTTCTGAATGGGGACTAATATCGAGGAAAAAGTGGTAGAACTTTTGAGATTGCCACTGAAATGTTTATATTAGTTCAATGAGCAGATTTAAAAGAGTTTTGACTTTCTTAAAGAACAAAGTAAAACCTCCATGATTTAGAGCTGTTAACTATTTTGTGAGTTCTCTAGCCATGAAATGAATAATATTTAAAATTCCTAAATGATGGAGTCACAGATTCTTTAAATGAGGTTCTGAGGAAGCAAGCAAAGATGTTAGTTTTTATTAGATAGCTTTTACATGACAAGTACTTTGCAAGATGCGCATACATTATATTGAGATAACTGAATTTCTGAGAGCTGTATTGTTTGTCAAGGTCACATGACTAGTGGCTAGTAAGTAACAGAGGTGGGGTTGCAATGAAATTCTGTTGACCTAATGTAAGGAACTTGCTTCTTCCTCTGAGCAACTGCCAAGCAATCTGTGGTGAAGTCTGTTATTTTGGATAGTTTCCCAAGGACAGAGAGAAGGGGCTTTGAGTATGCCAGGCCTCTCTTTCTAACATTTCAACTCCTCTCAATTTGTTAACTCATTCATTCATTCAGTAAATAAGTAGTTACCAGCAGGCCATCATGTGCTAGCTACTTAGCTGTGTGCTAAGCATCTGAATGAGTAATGTACCGTGACTTCTCTGAAGGACCACAGGAGTAGCCAGTGAGTCAAACGTGTAAGCTGCTAAATTTAGGAAACCTGAAGTCTGTGCTACCGTATTTCACTGTTAAGGCACTGTGATTATTTATCAAAACTACCCCTTTATACTTATTAATCATTTTTTCCTGTTCTCTACAATTTGTTTATGTTGGTTACTGTCAAGTTCACATCTACAGCTCTGATCAGCTCCTGAACTCTGGACACTAACAGCCTTCTCCATATTTCCACTTGGATGACCAATAGATAACATTTCTGAATTAGAACTCCTGAATCCTCATCTTCACAACCCCAAATATGCCCTTTCCTAGTCTTTTGTATCTCAGCAAATGGTAATCCTATTAATTCAGTTGCTCAGGCCAAACATAGAGACATCTTTGACTTCTCTCTTTCTTACATGTGTGCCACATCTAAGATGCAAATCATGTTGACTCTACCTTCAAATTATATTATAGTCTCCATCACCACAACGCTAATCCAATCCTGGACTGAGACCAGAGCACCTGCATGTTTCCTGCTTCAACTCCTGATGCCTTGGTCTTTTCTCTAGACAAAGACCAAAGTAGTCCACTAAAGGAAAAGAAAAAAAAGTCAGGCCAAATTACTTTTCAGCTCAAAACAATTTAACTGCTTTCTATTTCACTCAAAATATAATCTAAAATTCTTATTTTGCTTAAAAGGCCCTAATCTGACCTCATGTTACTATCTGATCTCATTTCCTCCACTCTTCCATTGCTGTTTTGGATCCAACAATTGGCCTCTTTGCTCATCTTTGAGCATCAACCTTGAACCTTTGTCTGGACAATCTGCCTGTAATAACTTACATGGATATCCGTATGGACCACTCGCTGGCTTCTCACAGGTCTCTGTGCAAAGATCAGCTGCTTAAACATTTCCGTGACCACCCTGTCTAACATAGCACCTTCTGTCACTCCTGATCCACTTATTTTGTTTTCTTATTCTCCTTGGCAGCTTTCATAATCTGGAGGGTATGTTTAAATAAAAAAAATTTTTTTTTCTGTATTCCCTTACAAAAATATAGAGACTGTGGTGATTACTTTCATGTGTCAACTTGGCTAGGCTACAGTACCTGATTATTCAATTAAACATGAATCTAGGTATGAAGATATTTTGTAGATACAGTTAACATCTATAATTAATTGACTTTAAGTAAAGGAGACAATAACAACAACAACAACAACAACAACAACAATAATAATAATAATAATAATAATAATTTGGATGGGCCTCATTCAATCAATTGAAAGTTTTTAAGAGTAAAATAGTTTTCCCTTAGGAGAAAGAAACTCTATCTGTGGGTTTCAGCTTTTCCTTTAGCATCTCCCGCCTGTCAGCCTACCAGAAATAAATTATGTTTATATCAATTTTGTATTTATGTGTTTAAATAATATATAAATATTTTTATCTATAAATATATGTTTTTTATTGAAACGTAGTTGATTATACATATTTTGGAGGTACAGTGTTGACTATCAGTATTTGCGTACAGTATGTGATGATCAAATCAATATTATTAATATGTTATTTTTATGAATCATAATTATTCTTTGTGTCCTTAACTGCCTTCCCCTCCCCCCTTCCTGCCTCCTGTAATAAGTCTGCACTCTCCTTCTGAAAATTTTATTTATTATTGGGATGTTTCTTTCTCTTTTTTTTTTTCTTTCTTTCTTTCTTTCCTTCTTTGTTAGTTCCCACTTATGAGTGAAGACATGTGATATTTTTCTTTCTGTGCCTGGATTATGTCACTTAACATAATTTTCTCCAAGCTCATTCGTGTTGCTGCTAATGGCAGAATTTCATTCTATTTTATGGCAGGGTAGTATTCTACCGTGTATGTATAACACATTTTCCTTATCCAGTCATCTGTCAGTGGATGTTTAGGTTGGTTCCATATCTGGGCTATTGTAAATTGAGCTGCAATGAACATGGGAGTGCAGGTTTCCCTTTTAACATGATGATTTCCATTCTTTGGGTATATACCCAGAAGTGGGATTGCTGGATTGTATCGTAGTTCTATCTGTAGTTGTTTGAAAAACCTCCATATCATTTTCCATAATGGATGTACTAATTTACAGTTCCACCAACAGTGTAGGAGGGTTCCCCTTTCTCTACATCTTTGCCAGCATTTGTTATTCTCTGTCTTTTTGGGAGTAGCCAGACAAGCTGGGGTGAGGTGATATCTCAATGTGGTTTTGATTTGCATTTTCCTGATGATTAGTAATATTGAACATTTTTTCATGTACCTCTCAGCCATGTGTATGTCTTCCTTCTAAAAAGGTCTATTCAGTTTCTTTGCCCATTTTTTAATGGGGTTATTTATTTATTTATTTACTGTGAAGTTGTTTGAATTCCTTGTATATTCTGGATATTAATCCTTTGCTGGATGAATAGTTTGAAAATATTTTCTCCTCTTCTGTAAATTGTCTTTTCACTCTGTTGATTGGTTCCTTTGCTGTGCAGAAGCTTTTTAGTTTGACATAATTCCATTTGTTTATTTTTTCTTTTGTTGCTTGTGCTTTCGGGGTCTTATTCATAAAGTCTTTGCCCAGTCTTATCCTGAAGTGTTTCTCCTATGTTTTCTTTTAGTGGTTTTATAGTTTCCATTCTTATATTTAAGTCTTTAATCCATTTCAAGTTGATTTTTGTATGTGGAGAGAGGTATAGATCTAGTTTCATTCTTCTGCATATGGATGTTCAATTTTCCCAGCACCATTTACTGAAGAGGCAATCTCTTCCCCAGTGTATAAATTTGTATGCTTAAATTATATATAAATATCAATTATATAAAAGTCAATTATGTATATTATAATCAATGACTGAATGGCTAGGCTAAGTGTTAAGCAGTGACTAGAATATAATTATATATTAGCATATCTATTTAAATCTGTGTGTGTGTGTGTGTGTGTGTGTGTGTGTATATATATATATATATAATCTTCTACTGTTTCTCTGGTAGAGTCCTGACTGATATGGGGACTATGCTGAATACTTCTGTTTGCCTCTCTGGATCCCTTCTTCACAAGTCACCGTATGCTGTGCCCCAACATAGACCTTTGCTGACTACATTGAGTGGCTCCTCTGTTTTCTGCCATCTAGTTGGACTTAGTTGATGGGAAACATCAGTAGGGAATTGAGAGGTAGAAGGGGGATAATTATTCGCCCAATTCATTCCAGCTGGTTACTGCAAATTAGCAGTGACCCTCTATTGAAGGCTGCATCTCTCGTCAGGCAGCCCTTTTCTGGCATCCACTCTCTCTTAGTTCCGGTAACTTCTCCGTCCCATTGTCCCTTCAAACCTAGAGACACTAACTACTTCCCACCATTGCTAGCCTTAGAGTATTGTACTTTCCTTTGTTGGTTTCCCTAAAACCTGCTCATGTCTTTGCAAATAGATGTTTAGGTGTGTCATGTGTTTCCTGCTGGGACCGTAAATAATATAGGAATTTTGTCTTCCTTTCTTTCTCTCTTTCTACTGTATCCCCAGCATCTAGAATCGTAGGATCTCCATGAACATTTGCTGAACTGATGACCAAATGAGCATGCAGACTTCACATTAGTCACCATCTCAGAGGTATCTCGTGCTGTCTCAGTTCTTCATACCCCTCCCAGAACTTTTCTCCTCTTTCCCTCTACTGTGGGTCCACCCACTGAGGTCTAGTTTAATTTTGAACTTCTTCCAGGAAATACTCCCTACGATTATAGGCAGCAGGTTGGTCTTTCATCTCTTCTGATTTCCCACTGAATGCAGAGTCAGTCTATAAAGCAGAAGTTAGTACTTTCTCATGCCTGGTCTTGCCCTGCTTGTTTTGTTCACGGTCTTGTTCTACCCTCCCAAGATGGCTGAACTTCCCTAAGGGCAATGACCAGTTTTCATTCGTTTATTTTATAAAACCTGAGTCGTGCTTATTGTTCATTCAATAATGGCTTAAAATGACACCCCTGGATATTATTTCTAAGGACATGGAATCCTTAAAATTTTCCCTAATGATTTTATCAAAGCAGTTATTTCATCTTTTGTGGTGAGAATTTAAAAAATATACATCTGACAAAGGATTAATATCCAGAATATACAAGGAACTCAAACAACTTTACAAGAAAAAAACAGGCAACCCAATTAAAAAAATGGGCAAAAGAGCTAAGTAGGCATTTCTCTAAGGAAGATATACAAATGACCAACAGACATATGAAAAAATGCCCAACAGCACTCAGCATCCGGGAAATGCAAATCAAAACTACACTGAGATACCATCTCACCCCAGTTAGGATGGCTGAAATCCAAAAGACTCTGAATGATAAATGCTGACGAGGTTGTGGAGAAAAAGGAACTGTCATCCATTGTTGGTGGGATTGCAAAATGGTGCAGCCTCTATGGGAAAATGGTATGGAGGTTCCTCAAACAACTGCAGATAGATCTACCATATGGGCAACCAAAGGAAAAATTAACAAATGGGACTATATCAAACTAAATAGCTTTTGCACAGCAAAAGAAACAATTAACAGAGCTAAAAGACAGCCAACAGAGTGGGAGAAAATATTTGCAAAATACACATCTGACAAAGGACTAATATCCAGAATATATAAAGAACTCAAACAACTTTACAAGAAAAAAACAAGCAACCCAATCAAAAAATGGGCAAAAGAGCTAAGCAGGCATTTCTCTAAAGAAGATATACAAATGGCCAACAGTCATATGAAAAAATGCTCAACATCACTCAGCATCCGGGAAATGCACATCAAAACGACACTGAGATACCATCTCACCCCAGTTAGGATGGCTGAAATCCAAAAGACTCTGAATGATAAATGCTGACGAGGTTGTGGAGAAAAAGGAACTGTCATCCATTGTTGGTGGGATTGCAAAATGGTGCAGCCTCTATGGGAAAATGGTATGGAGGTTCCTCAAACAACTGCAGATAGATCTACCATATGACCCAGCTATCCCACTGCTGGGAATATACCCAGAGGAATGGAAATCATCAAGTCGAAGGTATACCTGTTCCCCAATGTTCATCGGAACCAACCCAAATGTCCATCATCGGACGAGTGGATACAGAAAATGTGGTATATCTACACAATGGAATACTACTCAGCTATAAAAACGAATGAAATACTGCCATTTGCAACAACATGGATGGACCTTGA
>NW_007726153.1:23002-42736 GCF_000696425.1 Galeopterus variegatus | reverse complement strand
CACACACACACACACACACACACACACACACACACACACACACACACGCACACCGGGGTGGGGGGGGGGAGAAGACATAACAACTACAATTCCTTGAAGTTGATACGACAAGCAAGCAGAAAGGACATTGTTGGGTGGGAGGGAGGAGAGGGAGGAGGGAGGGAGGTTTCGGTGATGGGCCACAATAATCAACCACACTGTATATTGGCAAAATAAAATTTAAAAAAATTAAATAAAAAATTAAATTAAAAAAAATCTATACACATCTTGAATATAAAAATCTAAATTTTATTTTAGGATATAATGCTGCATTAAACATTTTTAGTAAGGCCCACTGAAATCTCACCTTTGGTTGCATATCCTTCTGTAGTAATTAAACAACAAAACAAGGAGGAGGAATGAATAGAAGTTAATCAATTATATTGACTAACAGCAAGGATAAACTGCACCATCAGTCCTTTTCTGTGCAAACTATTGTTTTCTGAACATAGGAGACTATATGGCCTGAAACTTAGAGCAAAGGGCTGTGATCCAAGTTTCTGATTTGAACTGAGCTGCTAAATTTTGATGTGTTCCCAGAGAAGTCATTTAATCTTTTCTGTGCTTTCATCAGTCCTGCTAGAGATCATGAATACCTCACAACACAAGAATCTGTTATACAAAGAAAAGATATTAAACCTACTATGTCTGAGTTAACAAATTTTGTTTCATTAAACTTTTAGTACAACTAAAACCTTTACAAGCTGACAGTTATACCATTAAAATGGTAGTATCAAAACTTAACAGGTAAACAAATTGGGTAGTCTTAAATGTAAGGTCACATTCATGTTGAGTAAATAAAACTAGAGAAAACACCCTTTTTGTTCTTGGGCCTAATTTTTCCCCCTGTGAATAATAAAATCACTCCTCTTCCAAAATCATCAGAAGAACTATGTGCTATGGGCTGAGCTGTTCTCTGTAATATGCTTTGAAGGAGAGCAAATGTACTTTGCTGATTAGTTATTGCCTCTTTCCTTTTAAAAATATCAACTTGGGCTGATTAGAAAGCTAGAGAAAAGGAACTTTAACAGAAAAATGGGGACATTAAAATCAATATTGTAGACAACCAAATGGAAGCTATTAGAATGCATTATTTATTGCCCAACCTGGAAAAATATGGTAATTACTCTGCGAATAGCGGAAAAAATGGACTGAAACATCTACTGTATCTCCTCATGTTCTGTGATCTCATCTAACTCTCTCAGGGTAATAAAGATGTGAATGGTATTCTCAGATGAACTTGGAAGTATCCCTATCTCTACGGTGCTTGAATCACCAAAGCTTTCAGAAAACTGCACACAAATTCTCTACCTCAGCTACATAGATTCCAACCTTAACACACCTGGCTTCTTACTTTGTAATGTAATATACTTCTAAGTTGAAACTAGTAAAAATCTGGATGTTGCTTTTGAATATCAATATAACTTCTTGAAAGTCACATACTTAAGTAAGTTATATTCCTACCTGACATTCCAATATGATACCCACATGTTCTCATCTATGCTATTACTTTCTCCCTTATGGTAAACAATATAATTTTAAAATTTTCTGAAAAAATTCTGTGTATTCCTGAACACTACAGTTATATTTCAAGGGTCTGAAATGTCTTTCTGAAGATCTCAGATAATTATCCAATTTGGCATTATTCTGCTAAATGGGTACACCACAAACATATATTGATATTTAGGTATTTCTACTTGTAAAAGGTTTAAGATTTCCAAAGGAGACATTATCAAGTGCCAGACTTTAATACAAATTTCCCCCGTAGTTCCTCTACAGAAAGAAATTTTGGTTGATCGCATGTTGTTAGCAGCACATTTTTCTATATGAAGAGGAAACAGTAAATAGTTGGGAACTAATTTATATTGGAAGCAACAGTAAGTGCATCTTCCTGGATTTAAAAAAAAAAAAAAAAAAAAAAGCATTACTTAAACTTTAGTAAGAGAGATCACCAATTCACTTTACTTCTAGAGCTATCCAAAAGACAATATCTAGCTTGAGAGAGAGAATGACTTTGGAATCAAAGTTAAGAAAAGAGAAGATGAAGAAAACTAATAAAGTCCCGTAATCTTGACAGGTCCACAGAGTGATACGAAACATTCTCCTGAGCTGTAGGGCTTTTAGCCTGACAGCCCTGATATCTCATCCTTCCTGAGTACACACATCTTAATTGGAAATGTGGCATTTTATGCATACTCACGCATGCAGCCAACATAAAAGGGCAATCCATGTCTTAGAGATGATTCATCTTACAGAGATAATATGCATGGAGAAGGAGTTGAGCAAAATCACATCACAAATCACCTTTTTGTAGTTCTGTAAGTGAAAAAGAAAACCCCAGATACTGTCTACTGAGATCGAAGAATTACATCCCCTCTCCCAATGCTTACCTTTAAATGCCTACCACTTTATTAAATAAACAAATATACTTCTGAGAAAAATAAAAATTAGTTTTGTTTATTATAAAACGGTTCTTATGGATGAACATACCCTGTAATGTTCTTTCAGTAAAGCACTTAACACTTTTTGTTTGGAGCACGTTAATTCAACATAAGTGTTTTCCCAGTCCTTTCCCATACTTTTTTTGTACAGAGAAAGATGCAGCGGGTTGTGAAAGAACAGAACCAACACCCTATCTCCAGGACTTTGTTCATTGTCCTGAAATGGCATCTTTGCTTCCATCCATGAAAGGCAGTGGGTTTAGGGTTCATCATGCAAGTTGTTGGGGAGCATTGCAGGGTGGGTGGCCAAGGGTGGGGGGTAAGCCTTATCATTTCACTAGCATCTGCTGGTACAAATGTAGTCCTTGCAAAAACCTGTAGTAATTTAGCTTTTATCTAAGCTACATTGCCCCAAACATCAGGACCAATTATGGCAGGAGGAATAAAGCTGTTGGTTGTAATTCATGCCTGTTCCAATGGCCTTTCTCTCAACACCAGTGCTGCCACCCAGTTATTCGCTTTATGTAATTTGAGAATCATTTCATTGTGTAAGACTTATTACCAATGGAAATGAAGATGATCCCTTGACGTAGAATACTTTTAAGAAGTATGATTTTAGTATTCTCTTCTGGGTTCTGGCCATGAATGTTGCTTTATGAGAAAAGGAAAGATGGGAATTAAAAAAAAAAAGATTATTACAAAAGCAAAATTATGAACTATCTGGAGAAAGTTTAGTATCATAGGCAAACAATTATCCAAATACCACAGCAAAAAAATGTTTCAGACAAATTAGCATTTCTGCTTTTGTCTGAATATCTGGAAAATTGTGTCATACTCTAGCCAGAATTAATCACTAGAAACATAGTCATCCTGAATTTTTGTGATTACTTTCAGTACACTAATTGTTTGACAAATGTCAGCATCAATCTGGCTTATATGCTGACTTTCTACTCTTATGTACCACTCTTCCTTTGTTATATTAATTTTTAGACATGCTCATTTAGATCTGCAAGTAACTTAATTCATTCCAAAAATTATACTCCTGAGATTCTCTTCCCTGAGCTTTACTAAAAGGTCTTCTTTCTGCTAATTCAATCTCCCCAAAGCATTTTCACAATCAACAAGTATGAATCATGCGATAACATTTTGCTAAATCTAATAATCTACATTTTCTCAGTCTTGGATATCATTCACCTGGAATTACCCTATTGCAATGGACTTTTGTAATTCTTACAGAACCAGATAACCAGATTATGTGAATTAAAGTTGGAAGGCAGAGGCCATGTGTTGTGAGAAACAGAACTTAGCTATCTAGGAGATAACATGTTAGAGGTTGATTATACTGAGGGTCTCTGTAAACATTTATACAATGAGGAAATACTAATTACCCACCTTGTGTATTATGTGATGAAGTTGGAAAGGTCCTGATCTTGGGATACTTCCATGTAGTATTCTTTCCTAGTGGGTTTTACTTATGGCAATTTCTCCCAGACGTTATTTTAAAATATCATAACTTACTGTGAGTACAGACTAGTTTTTAGAAGCCAACAAACATAATTTTTCTGTTAAATCATTATCCTTATCCTCACTTATCTTTATTTATTAAAAAAGCTGTTCTTTTCTAGAATCTTTTGTTCCAAAAATGTACAGCAGTTTACACTGTTAGACCTAAACTTTTAATAGTCACGTATTTAATGAGAGGACATGAAAAACATGAATAAAGATAGTGCTATGGTCAATCACAAAATACCAGAATGAGTAACCTGGATTTTGGTTTGGAATTACATCTTTCATTTTTGAAGGGTGAACAACAACAACTTAAAGAAAACATTATCATTTACTGCTTGAACTCTGCTTCCTGGGATTTTGTTGACGCTGTGGTTTTCTGTGTTGAAAAAGCTTGATCTGGGCTTTGTATTGAAAAGCTTCATCTATAAAGAAATGCAGGAAACAACAATTCAAAGATAAAAGTTCAAAATATTTCAGTAAAGAACAAATTTGGCAGTGCTTTTTGCTAGAAACAAGCAACAAATGAAGGTGGTGTGTATTTTCAGAAATATGATTTACTCATCCACTCAGCATTAGACATTTTCTGTATACCATGCACTATGTAGGCTGTGGGGATAAAAAGATTAACAAAAATAGGCTTCTGCCCTTATGGAGTTCAGACTTTAACACAGTGTTCTTGGAAGGGTGGGTTCTTTGCATTAGACCTCCCTGGGATGCTTGCTAAAATTCTTACTTATTTGTAGGAGCTAAAAATAAATTAATAATTACACAAATAAACTGGGGGGTGGGGGGAAGAAGACACAACAATTACAATTCCTGGAAGTTGATACAACAATCAAACAGATAGGTTGTCGGGAGGGATGGGGCGGGGGGAAGAGGGAGGGAGGTTTTGGTAATGGGCCACAATAATCAACCACACTGTATACTGAAAAAATAAAATAAAATAAAATATAAATAAAAATGCAGGTTTCTGACTCCCCATCTGAATTTAAATCTCCAACAATAAAGTCCTGAAATAGGCACCTTTGATACATTTTAACAAACTCCCTTGGCAATTCTTGTGTGCTCCAAATTAAAGAATGTATTGAAGAGACCTGGAATACTGCTCAGGCAGAGGTCAGAAGTGCAGTCCACAGTCCAAATGACTACGATGATTTTATGAGCGTAACTGCTTTACTCTGCGTTAAATTTTTATTCCATAAAATGAAGGTGTATTAGGCTTTTTCTGCTGCTTATAACAGAATACCTGAAACTGGGTAATTTATAAAGAAATAGAATTTATTTCTTCCAGTTCGGAGGCTGGAGAGTGCAAAGTCCAGGGAATGCACCTGTGGAGGATTTCTCAGTGGTGACTCTCCGCAGAGACTCAGGGTATCACATGGCAGATGGCTGAGCAACAGAGAGAGTGACCTCTTCTCTTGCTTTCCTTTTAAAACCATCAGAACCACATTCATTACTCCACGAATGGATTAATCCACTCACAAGGGCATAGTTCTCACAATCTAATCACCTCTTCAAGACCCCACTTTTCAATTACCATAGTAGGATTTCCCTCCCTTTTAACACTGTCACAGTGGGGATTAAGATTCAAATACATGAAACTTTGGGGAACATGCCCAACCCATATCAGAGGATAAAGGAACTAACTTAGATAATATCTGGGGTTCCTTTTGCAGCACAGGCTCCTCACAGGGAAGGGTTGCTGTTTTGCTCTGGCACTCAATGCTGGGTACTATAGTGCCCAGTTTCTCCCCTTTCTGACAGTGTTATATCTACCTGTTATTACCTCTGGAAAGAGATGATACAGCAAAAATGCAAAGAGAGAATGAAATGAATCAGGTGATGTTTGAGTTTCAAAAGCCAACATCCCAGCAAAAGACACTAGATTCAGAGAATATACAAGGATTCAGAGCCACTTTTTCCTTGAACTCCCTAAATCGGATAAAGATTTCATGGGATCACGGGAGACAGACAAAATTACTCAGATTAAAAAAACAGGGTCAAATGAGATACATTTAGTTATAGGAAAATAAGTTTCACGAATCCAGTATTTGTATCCTGGGATTCATGTCTCACTGCACATTACAAATATATTTGCTTGCAAATTCCTACTCATCCTTCTAGACTCATATTAAGAGTTTACCTTTTATGAAGACAGCGCTACATAGAGGAGTTCATGTAGTATCTAAAATGTGTATCTTTTCTTATGGTTGGAACTGATAAAAAGGTGAAACTTCGAGAATCTCAGGAAGTAAGTGGCTAGTCTGTCTGTATCTTTCTGAAGCAGCAATCGTCTCCATGAGCTTTCTGGTGGGAATCTGTTAAGTGTAGATGTTCTGTCTTGTTGATAGAAAGACAACCAATTCTCTTAACAATTTAGGCATTTAGGTGGTAAGGCTGATATTTGATAAAATAATTAGAGCTATATTAGTGTTTCTTATCCGTGGATGTCTGCTGTAGTAGTACCTCCAGCAGGTCCAAGACTTTTCTCAAAGAACCTTTTTAAAGAAGCACACATGCTCTAACACGTAAATCCCAGTGTTTCCTAACATTAAGAATGGACAAGATGAATTTAGCTAAAGGGACTGAGGTACTGCAGATTAGCAGAAGGCTGCCTTCAGCAATACCATGACTTTGGTAAAATATTTCATTATTTGCCGTGATTATGTCACTCATTAGTCTATGAATCAGCCTTCTCATTCATAAATTCAGTGTGTAGTAAATTTGTTCATGCTCACATTTTTACATAAAAGTTCACGTAATTTGTTCTCAAGCATTTTTTTTTAATTAAATCTGTATGTCATTCCTACAACCACAAAGTTTTATTCTGAATATTGGAATAACGATGCAACATTCATACGTTTATTGAGTTGGAGAATAGTGAGAATAAGTTTATTCTTTCTTTTAGCCACTAACGAAGAAGTTCAATAAATTCAGTTACAACAAAAATCCTAGTCATAGAAATTTAGACAAGTAAAAATACACAGAAAATATTTTCAATATAATTCTTAAAAACCTCCCAATATTTAAACTGAAAATACTGATGGGCAAGCAAAAATAAAGTGTGTTTTGATAAAAGTAAGATTTCTTGGGATAGAGGGTTAAAAGACACATAGAATCATCCATGAAAATGTATAAATCATTTTATTAAACAAATACTAGTGGCACTTAATGTCTCTCTACTAGTTATTATAACAAGCTCTTATTTTATTCCTCAAGCTTATGCCTGCCCTAATACTAGTATTTTCTTTTCTTTTTAAATAGGTTTTATTTTTTTGGAGAAGTTTTACGTTCTCAACAAAATGGAGCAGAAAGAACAGAGTTGCCTGCTCCCCCACAGGCACAGCCTTCACTGCTTTTAATATCCTATTCCAGACTGGTACTTTTATTACAATGGATGGACCTAAATTGACACATGATTATCACACAAAATCCATACTTTACATCAGGTTAGTCTTGGTGTGTGTATTCTATGGGTTTTGTAAATGTACAATGACATTTATCTACCATTATATTATCACACAGAACACTTTCAATGCCCTAAAATAATCTGTGCTCCATCTATTCCTCTCCCCAATGCCTTAATAGCTATCAAACAGTAATAATTTTTATTGTCTTTATAGTTTTTCCTTTTCTAGAATGTCATATGGCTGGATTCATACAGTATGTAGCCTTTGTCTCTTGGCTTCTTTCACTTAGTAACGTGCATTTATGCTTCCTCCGTGCCTATTCATGGCTGATAGCTCATTTCTTCCCTAGTGCTGATTAACATTCCATTGTCTGGATGTACCACAGTTTTTTTATCCACTCTCCTTCTGAAGAACATCTTGGCTGCTTCCAGGTTTTGACAATTATAAATAAAGACACTATAAACATCAAAGTGAAGGTTTTTGTATGGACATAGTTTTTCATCTCCTTTGGATAAATAGGAGCAGGGTTTTTGGACTGCATGATGAGAGTAAGTTCAATTTTGTAAGAAACTGCCAAACTGTCTCCCAATGTGGTTGTATCATTTTGCATTTCCACCAGCAATAAATGACAATTTTTGTTCCTCCATGTTCTTGCTAGCATTTGATATCGTTAGTGTTCTGGATCTTGGCCATTCTCATAGGTGCATAGTGGTATCATATTGTTGTTTTAATTTGCATTTCTCTAAAGACGTATGATGTGGAGAAAGATTTATATACTTATTTACCATGTCATTGTATATTTTCTCTAGTGAGGTGTATGTTCAGACCATTTGCCCATTTTTTAATCAGGGTGTTTATTTTCTTATTGTTAAGTTTTAAGAGTTCTTTGTATATTTTGGATAGCAGTCCTTTGTCAGATATGTGTCTCGCAAATATTTTCTCCTAGTCTGTGGTCTGTGGCTTGTCATTTCATTCTCTTGACAGTGTCTTTCACAGAGTAGAAGTTTTTAATTTTGATGAAGTCTATCTTAATAATTCTTTCGTTCATGGGTCGTGCCTTTGGTGTTATACCTAAAAATGCCATAGGCATACCCAAGGTCATCTAGCTTTTCTCCTATGTTATCTCCTAGATTTGTGTTTTACATTTAGGTGTATAATTCATTTTTAATACCACACTGTCTTGATTAACATAGGGGGATATTTTTAAGTAAAAGGAAAAAGGTATGGGAACACAATAAGGCAAAGGTTTCTTCTGAAGCAGAAACTTTCACAAGGATTCTCAAGTGTTAATATGTAGTTGAAATTATAGATGTGTGTGTAAATACCTGAATGGTTTGTTTGTTTGTTTGTTTTTAAGCATAAAAAACAAAAAAATTTAGTGATCCCTTCTCTCCCATATCCGAATTCTATGGAGGACACTTGTCTATACTTACTGGCTTCCAATTCAGCTCTTTTCACTCTTTCTTCCTATCCCAGCACTTTATTTAAGAAAACCGCAAAACAGAAAAGCTGGAAAAATAGTATAATTAATGAGCATATAGCCTTCACTTAGAATCACCAATTTTTAACATTTGCTACATTTGCTTGCTTGCTCTTTCTCTCTCTCTCCACTTCTACTAGTCCAAGTCTGGTATGGGAAGGATGATCAAATTTCTTGTGAGGATGGGAATCTGGGGCATCAAGACATCAGGGTTTTGTGTAGTTTTAAGTATAGTCATGGGCAAAATGATTGTTTAGAGATTTCTACTGAGATGGAAGACTAGGAGACTTTCAGAGTGTTGACAGCTCCATTTTGGCTCAGAATGATCCATGTGCCTAAAGAGAAACGAACCAGAATTTAAACTACGGCCCAGAGGAGTGTGTAAATGATTGGTGGTTTTCCACATTTCTGAGAGTAGTATGGACATTTCAAAGAAAACAACTGATTGAAGAATCCAATTAATCATGAACAAGATGGATGGAGTAATCATCTAGGACTGAAGAAAAAAGACAAACAAGGATTCCTCAAAGAAGAAGGGAACACCTTATACTGACTGAAATTCAGAGAATAGGAACCCAAAGAGAAGCTAATTTTAGGTACAGGAACATAAATTTATATTAATAGATCAAGGGAGTTTATGGGCTGAGGTTTCTATAGGAATGAAAGTATCAATTCTTTAGTGGAAGTAGATAAAAGTCTTTTAAATTGATGCTCAAACATTGTAATAACAAGGAAACTTTTAAAAGAATCATGTCTCAAAATCTCACTACCCTGTTCTGATTCATATTCCCAAATTGTTTCCAGTTCTCAAAGATATACACACATAATTTGACAAGCATGTAAACATTGGGTGGATGCTGCATTGAAACCTGATTTTTATCTTAACTTTATTTTGTAAACATTCACATGATGCACAGTCTTCAGACTTATACTTTAATCATTATGTACCAGTCTGTCACATATCAAAATCTGCTTAATCACATTTTCCAATTTTTATATGTTTGGAATACATATTTTTTGCTGTAACAAAGAATGTTGCATAAGATATTTAGGGCTCTATAACATCCACGTGGTTTATCTTTTATTCTTTTCCTTTAGTACTTATCTTTAGCTTAAATTCCCAGGAAAGACATTAATGTATCAACGTATATGAACATTCTCCTACTTTTGAATGACTAATATTATGGTTTCTGATTTGCAAAATACTTAGTTCTATTTGTTGTCATTAATATTGTTTGAGTAGTTATATTTCACTAACAAATGTTAATAGTAGGTATTATTATTTTAAATATTTGTGTATTAAGTGAAAATCTTTAAACTTTGAAGAAACTGCTTAAAATCATGTTACACAAAGACATGAGTGTGGATCATCATAGAGTAAAAAGAACAACATTTTAAGATAAGGAAAAAGACTACGGCAAAACATACAAAAAAATGAGTTCAAAAGTACTAATTTGGTTTGCTAGATGGCAGGATAGAATACTTGCAGTTCCTAGTGAAGATTTGTGTTGACTTTTGGAAACAAGTGTTTGTCTTTAACTCAAATATCATTTGACTCTTTGGTCTGTGGAAACAGAAGCAAAATTCAGTTGTCATTTTCTATTTCTAGGAGAAATGGTTTATCTTGGTTAGTATTTCTCAAAAGAAATAACCTAAGAAATGAAATAAAACAACACCTCCCTCTTCCTTTCCCCCAAATTCCTCACTCGGAAAATGACTAATGATGACAAAAATATTACAAATAAATATTATATATATACATATTATATGTATGTGTTGTACACACAAAAATATATATGAGGGGGTCTTCAAAAAGCTCATGGAAATGTGTATTTTTTAAATTCCATTTTCCACAAACTTTTTGAAGTACCTTCACAGAAGTTTTTAAAATTTCCCAATCTTGCATGTCAGTTGATATTGACTTGTTTTTTCTGTAATCAAAATTTCTACTTGAAGTGACATCACTCCCTCACCACATTAGAACATTTCTTAGATTAAGACTATAAAATTTGTGGACTCTGTCAGTCTACTTAATGAATTAGTGATTCAAAAGGAGATTGTATAGGAAGAAATCAATACTACTGTTGATCATTACTTGATTTTTAGTCATAAACTAAAAAGGGACACTTTTATTGATGTGGATGGTTCAAAATTTCTGTGTGATAAATTGTTTGCGATGTTAACAGCACTTCGAAAGTAAACACCTTCAGATTAGACTTACTAAATAAATCACAGTTCTATAAATAAAAGCTCAAATATTTCATTTCTCTAATTTTGGTCCATGTCTGTTGGTTAATAAAGGAAAGAGATCCTACTGCCAAGTGGCTGGTAAGTTTTTATAGCACTGTTATGGGTTGAATGTATCTCCCAAAGTTTCATGTATTTGAAACTTAATCCCCACTGTGACAAAGTTAATAGGGTGGGAAATTCTATTATGGTAATTGAAAGGTGGGCCCTTTGAGAGGTGATTAGATTATGAGGACCGTGCCCTAGTGAATGGATTGATCAAACTCATGGAGTAATAAGTTGATAGTTTAATGGGTGGAAATGAGTGTGATTCTGACAGCTTTTTAAAAAGAGCAAGGGAGCAGGTTAGCTCTCTTATTAAAGGCATTTGTCATGAAACACCCTGCATTGCTGTGGAGTCACCACCAAGAAAGTCCTTACCAGGATTTTGTAATTGTATTCCCTGAACTTTGTACTTCTCAGCCTCTGAAACTGTAAGAAATAAATTTCATTTCTTTATACTTTACCCAGTTACAGGTATTTTGTTATAATCAACATAGATGGACTAATACAAGCATCTTAGAGAATCAAGAAGTTTGATATGCCAAGCTCACACCACCTCTGGCAATAACTCAGTGAGGGAGACCAGAAAGGCAGGTGTATGCCTGGTACAATTGAGGGGAACCACGAATAACCCAGAACCCATCCTTTGAATGTTTATCTTATGCTCTCATTTTGAACAGTAAAATCCAACTGAATAATTGCCAGACATACTACCCAGTCTTCTGATTTTTTCTTCCTCCTTAGGAGGTAAGAACCAAGTGTCTTCTATGAGCAACTGGCCCATGTTATAAAAGTAAAACATAAGTAAAGCTATTCCAGATCAAAATCATTGTTGGCCACTGATATGGATTGATTGAATTGTGTCCCCTAAATTTCATATATTATACTCTTAATCCCCATTGTAACTGCTGAAGATAGGAAGTCTTATTATGGTAATTGAAAGTTGTGGCCTTGAAGAGGTGATTAGATTGCAGGACTGTGCCTAGTGAATGGATTAAAAATGGTGATCATGGGAATGGTTTGGAGGGCTTCAAAAAGAGAATGAATGAGGAGGTTAGTCTCTCTGCTCTCTTGCTCAACCATTTTCACAATGTGATACTCTCCCATCACTGTCATCACCATCAAGGCTCTCACCAGATGTGTCCCTTGGACTTTGGATTTCCCAGCCTCTGCACTGTAAGCAATATATTTTGTTTTCTTACAAATTACCCAGTTCTGTGCATTTTGTTATAAACAACAGAAATGGATTAATACAGAGACTTGGTACAGAGAAATGGGATGGTACTAATAACAAATACTTGAAAATGTTGAAGCAGCTTTGGAACTGGGTGTTGAGGAGAGGCTGGATGAATTTGGAGAAACAGACTGGAAAAAGCCTACATACTGCTGAAAGTTTAGAAGACAAGAAAACCAAGGAATGTTTGGAGCTTTTTAGAGACTGGCTGAATGGTGGTGAGAAGAATGCTGATAGAAATATGGACACTAAAGTCCATTCTGAAAAGATCTCAGATGTAAATGAAAAGGGACTTGTTGGAAACAGGGACAAAGATCAACCTTGCTATGAACTGGCAAAGGACTTGGCCAAATTCTGCCTATGCCATAGGTCTTTGTGGAAGTTGAAACTTAAGAATTGTGAACCAGGATATTTGGTGGAAGAAATTTTTAGGCATCAAAATATTCAGGATCATCAAGCTACATGGTTACTTCTAACAGCCTACTCTGAGTATGACAGCAAGGGCATGACATAAAGCCAGAATTTAAAAGGAAAGCAGAGTGTAAAGATTTAGAAAATTTGTACCCTGGCCATGTGGTAGAGAAGAAGAGAACATTTTCAGATGAAAAATGCAATGGTGCTAAGAAGATTATTAGTACAAAAGAAAGGGATTATCAAGAGAAGGGGAAAAAGGCCTGGAAGGCATTGCAGAAGCATCAGGGGCCAACCCTTCCATTTCAGGCCCAAAGGACTAGGGAGACAAAATGGTTGGGGAATAGGACTGAGGTGCCCTCCATGGGCTCGCTGCCCAGGGCCATCTTGGAAAGCTGCTTCTAGCACCAGCACCCCAAATGCTTTGACTGCTCCAGCCATGGCTAAATTGGTTCCAAGTGTGGTTAGACCTGCAGGTTTGAAAAATGTAAGCTGGGAGCCTTGGCAGCATCTGTATGATGTCTTCAGGCTGGCATTGCCAGAGCTGTGGAGGCTTGGGAGCTTCCACCCCGATTTCAAAGGATGTATGGAAAAGCCTGTGGGCCCAGTAAGAGATCTGTCACAGGGGAAGACTCACCACAGACAGCCTTTGCTAGAGCAATTCCAAGTGCAAAGTGGGGTCAGAATTGCAGCGGAGAAACCACAACAGCATCATGCCTAGTGGAGCTGTGAGAACGGGACAGACATGGAGACCCCAGAATTGTAGAGCTACCAGAGGGGAACAACAGTCTGGAAGATCTGAAGCGTGGCCTCAGACCTGGAAGGCCATAGGAGTGGAGCTGCTGGAAGACATGGGGACCCAACCCCTGCACCAGCATGCAGAGGACCTCAAACATGGAGTCAAGGTATATGATTCGCTAGCTCTGAGATTCAATGCCTGCCCTGCTGGGTTTTGGACTTGTTTAGGACACGTTACACCTTTCTTATGACCTGTTTCTACCTTTTTTGAATGAGAATACATACCCTATGTTGGTCCCACCATTGTATCTTGGAAGTAGATCACTTCTTTTTGATTTCACAGAAGGGACTTTGAACTTTGGACTTTTGAGTTGAAATGAGTTAAGACTTTGGGGACAAAATGAATGTATTTACCTGTGAGAAGGACATGAACTTTGGGGCCAGGGCATAATGCTGTGGATTGATTGAATTGTGTCCCCAAAATTTCATATATTATACTCTTAATCCCCATTAAGAGGATTGCTGAGGATGGAAAATCCTATTGTAATTGAAAGGTGGGGCCTTGAATATGTGATTAGATTGAGGATCATGCCTAGTGAACGGATTAAAAATGGTGATCATGGGCATTGTTTGGAGGGCTTCAAAAAGAGAGTGAATGAGGAGGTTAGTCTCTCTGCTCTCTTGCTTAACCATTTTCACAATGTGACACTCTTTCACATCACTGCCATTACCACCAAGGCACTCACCAGATGTGTCCCTTGGACTTTGGACTTCCCAGCCTCTGAACCGTAAGCAAAAAAAATTCATTTTCTTTATAAATCACCCCGTTTCAGGTATATTTATTATAAACAACAGAAATGGACTAATACAGCCACATCATAACCCATGTGATTATGGAAACAAGAGTAAAATCCAGTTGGATGCTTTTTTATATTTCAAGAAAAATATTTTTTCTTTGGTAATATTTCCCAAGATAAGAAATTTGAAAACAAACAAACAAATGGTATCCCTCAATTCTTCACACTAAAACCTGTGATACTAATAAATATAGGAAATAGTTATTTTTGAATATACATAGGCAAATATATGCATAGATTGATATAACCCATGACCTGTTTTACTTACTCACAAGGACAAAATAAATTAAATTTGTATAATATTTTTTTCCGACAAAATAGCAACATTAAGCTGCACTGCTTTTTAACAATCTTCTTCATATAAATAACCCCTATTAGATGATATTTTATTCTGCAACTCTATATTATGGGAACTAAGGAAGAGGATATTTCAGTTTGCTCTTGCTACATGACAAACCATCTCCAACATTGGGGGCTTAAAACAACAACTTTTCTCACACATTTCTGCAGATCAGCTGGGCAGGTCTGATCCGGGTCAGCTTGGTAGGGCATGGATAATCCAGGAGGTTCCTACTCACATGTCTGCAACTTTAGTTGGTACATCAGGGGTGGCATTCCTTGCTTGCATGGTCTGTCATTCCAGAAGAGACCAGTCTGGGCCAATTCACATAGTGATGAGAGTTCCCAGCAGCAAAGAAAGAGCAAGCTCCAAGGTACAAGCAAGAGTCATACTCTGCTTAAATCCACTTTGTTATGGCCTCACTAACCATAGTAAGTCACATGGCCAGGCCTAGACTCAAATGGTGGAGAAATAGACTCCATCTCTGGAAAGTAGTGAATGAAAAATATTGTGGGTGTTTTTCTTCAGTTTGGTTCATTTATTAAAATCGGTTACAAACACATGTTGGAAGGGAAACAAAGAGCTGAAAAGCTACACTTCAACTTTTCTTTTTCTTAAATATTTAGGCTTTTCTGTGAATGGAACTGACATGGCTTTGGGCTAGGAAAAAAGAGTGGGAAGATTCTCTGGGCTGCAGCTGTAAACAGAGATTCCTGATAATCTGTGATTCAGTGAAGACCAGGGAGTCAGCTCCTGAATTAAAGTTTTAAATTGCTACAGTTAAGGAGAGATGTGTCTGCTCCACTTAATGCCACCATATGGAAATTACATCTTCCACAACATAAAGTTTCCCTTGGTAGGCAACATCAAGCTAGATCTCCAATGGATTCTCAGAGGCCCTTGCTGCAAACCCCAGGAGCTGACATCTTCCATTTTTTTCCTGTTGCTCAGTACACCATCAAAATAGCCCAGCACTGCTAAACTCATGACTAACCTGGCTGCACGGATCAGGAGATGAACAGGAATGCTTCTGCAATGGCCAGCTCTTCATAGGAAGGGGGTGAGGAAGAGCTGCAGGGTGGCCAGTGTATTAGTCTGTTTCTGTTGCTTGTAATTGAATATGTAAAACTGGGTAGTTTGTAAAGAAATAGTTTTGGAAGAAACAGTTTTGGAAACTGGAAATTCCATGGTCCATGGGACGCATGTTGTGAGAGCCACCCTCTTGATGGGAACTCTCTACAGAGTCCTGTGGCAACCAGGGTGTCACACAGCGAGAATGGCATGAACAGGAGCTCTCCCATGTGCTCTCTTTGTAAAGCCACCAACCCACACTCATGATAACTCATTATCATCAACCCATTATTCAGTGAAGGGATTGATCCATTTACAAGGGCAAAGTTCTCAAGAGCCAATCACCTCTCAAAGGCCACCTTTCAAATATCGTAATCAGATTTCCCGCCCTCTTAACACCGTTATGGTGGGAATCAAGTTTCCAATACATGAACTTTTGGGAGACACATTTGAGCCATAGCTGCCAGTGAGTGTTCTGCATCATAAAGCCTCTCCACTACTCAGCCTTCCCTTGGCCGGACTGTGGTGAGAATTGTAAGGTAGAGAAGGAAGGTGTGTAGGATTCAAGATTTTTGTGCATCAATACATCTACACAAGATACATAAATGTTTGCTCTATAAGCATGCCTTACAGGTAGGGACAAAAAATATGCTTCTCATTTCTATCCAGAAGTCATACTGGATTGGCTAGGGTGGAAGTTGGATAGAAAAGAGTATAAGAAGAAATCTGACTTTAGGGCTTTAGGTGTGGAAGAGGTCTGGACAATCTGGATAATGACCATAAAAAGAGAGTGGTGTCAGCATTTAGTATGCCCTGTTCTGGGCCAGGGGATATAATTACACAGAGCCATTTAATCCTTCCTATAAACCAGAGTGGTAGGATTACTGTTCATGGTACACGCGAGAGATTATATTTGGATTGTAGTGTGGGTAAAATATATAGCAGCTACACTGAGACTTGCGTGTGAGCATCTGACACTGCCTGCTGGTCCTCTCTGCAGGCTCTTTTCCCCAGAGCATGAGTGATTTTGTCCCTTAAGGCTCAGGGTTGTCTCAGTTCAAAAAAAGAAAAAAATCACTTGATGTAGTGTCTTTCCTAGATTTTTACCATAGTTATATAAATTAAACATGAATAACCAATCAATTATTTAGTATAAAGACCAAGCTTCTCATTCTTGTATCTCATTTCTAGTACTTAGGGTTCTACTTTGTTCCCTGACTCTGTCTTCCCACATTGTAATCTGTCTGATGCTTTGACCCCTCCATGACGGGAGTCCCACCCCCTTCAGAGACTAGTCTCTGTGTTCAAACTGAGGCCCAGTTACTTGCCCACAAACTTCTTTGAACACTTCTGCTTGATTGCCTTGGATTCTCAAGATACCTAGATCCTTCTATCATTACTCTTTTCAGGATTTTTAAAACATCATTGCATGCCAGACCTCCATCGAGAGAGTCCGTTTTCCTGACCTATCACTGTTTGCAATATTTATCTATTGTCCAGATATTATCAATATGCTTTGTCTGTAGGATGAGACTCTTTCTAGCATCCACAGCTCGGTCAGCTCTCCTATCACCTCCCTCATTCTAGTGTCAAGTTTGAGGGGAGCCAAAAGATTGGGTCTAGTTCCAGGTCTCACATTTGCCCTGTCTGTCTGTTCTTGCTACAGTGGTTGTCAAGATATACAAGCACCACATTTATGTCTTTACTAGTTCTATGCATACAAATGTTAATGAAACCAGAAAAGTGTATTTTGTAGAGAAGTGGAAAATGGGAATACTCAGAATACTAAAAAAACCCAAAAGAATTAGTTTTGAATCATCAAAGAGAAAATGTTTCCTTCAAAAAGTATGTAATAATACTGTTAAAAAGGTGTTTTTTCCTTTTCAAAAGTTCAGATGGAGTATTTATAGTAAACCTGACCAATTAAAAAACTTTAGGGGATTCTAGCTATTAAGGAGCTTGTATTTTACTTTACTAATTTTGCATAAATGCCTGTTTCTGATCATTTGTGACCTCGAAGAGTGGCCCAAGGTATTTACAAATTGAATGGATCACTTGTACACCATTAAAATGATCAACGTTGCCTTGACTTCTTTACTTGTTCCCATGACTACCATATAAATTTCCCAAAGCAATCATTTAAACGGCTGCATAAAATTTTAGATGATTTCCTTTGGAAGGGTAAGAGACCTTGAATTAATAGGACCACTCTTCTGAACATTTAGGGTATAAATAAATTATTCTGTCTCCTTCTTGAAATTATAAAACTTATTAACAACTGTGTATCTTATATATAGCCTTATTAAGGAATGTAATCGTGCTTTATCTTGGACACCTTTTTTTTTTAACCTTATAAAAATGGGCAAAAATGCTGAATTCTGTAAATGTGGAGAGATCTATCATAGATCTCACAGAAAAAATTATAATTATGACCTTTTATCTGATTTTAAAATTATCATATTTTAGATAAATTAGCCAGCCAAATGGTACTGCAAATTTTGCTTTTCATTTTGTAATTACTTCTATAAAAATCTTATGTAAGGAGTTTAACATGGACACAATTTTCTCCAAAATGTAAATATAAAAATGAGTTTATTAATCAGAAATTCTAGTTCAATAGTGCAATATATCATTGTTAATCATTTGTAATACTATAAAATTAACTTCTGCTGAACATTAAACATCAAATAATCAACATCTGCCTTATCATGAAATTCCAAGATTTGAGTAAAAACTTAAATCACTCCCAGATTTTTAGAAGATGAAAAAACATTCTAGTAATGAACACATATATTAATATAAAATTTTTATTATTTGGGTGAAATTCCTTCAGGAAAACCTCTATTCAAGAATATTTTCCCAAATGTTAGGTGGACTAAATTTTAAAAAGTAAGGTAAAAAAGCACATTAGGAATAAAAATATCATTCAATACAGAACGATATTATAATCAGCCTTCTAATTTCAATCATTTTAGAATAAACTCAACTCAAATAAATGTTAAATTTTCTGAAAAGGGTTATTGATGCTAAATTCCAAAAGCTATAAATATTTAGGCAATAAACAATGTCTAATTTACTCAAATTTTATTATATATTACAGTTCAGGAATATATAGCTATATATCTGTATATTTCCTGAGGCAGCCAGCTGCAGTTCCTGAGGCAAACATATAATATTAATTCAGTTTGGCCTACTGAATTTCAGGAATTTTTATTCAAACCACATATTATGTTTATTTTATGTTTATAGTTTTAGTCAAAATATTAAATTATTTATTTCTTTAATGGCAGTTTATCTCATTTCTTTTTAGATCTAACATTTTATGTCCTATTTCTATAGCAAATAATGCAAAGTTAACCAGCCTACAGATTTATAGAATCATGTGACTTGGTTCTGATATTATCACAGATTTCCTCTAGGGGAAAAAAATGAGATATTTGTTTAATTTGAATAATTTATCTTTATTATTTTGAGAGAAGCAAGAATATTTTGTGATTTTTGTACATATTTTACAAAAATAAATCCAGGAAGACTGACCATTTTTTGCCAACAGTAACACTTAATTATTCTCTCATTATTCTCCTAATTAATAGAAGACAAGGTATAATAATAAAATTCAATTCCAAGATGGCGACGGGTCTGGAGCGGCCATGCCAGGAGACAGTGCGATCCTGAGAAGTGTGCGCTGTGATACCAGAGTACTAATTGCATTTCCAAGAGCAACAAAAAACGAATAATTCTTTCAACAACGATCCTACAATGACAAACAAGCAACAACAGGTTTGAGGTTTTAGGGCCGACACAAAAGAAGACTCCTGAGAGTGCCCAAGCCCTGCTGCGGGTACGAGCGAGCAGCCCAGACAACAAAGGCCAAGTAAGCCAGCAGAGATGGCACAGAAACTGGCCCAACTCTGC
>NW_007726153.1:22316-22763 GCF_000696425.1 Galeopterus variegatus | reverse complement strand
ACGGCACAGAAACGGAGTGGAACACGCCGGACCGGCCCAACTCTGCAAGCTCTGTGAATCACCCCCAGCCCAGCCCCACTTGTGGGGCGAAGCCCGACTGCTCTCCACCCGCCTGGCTTCCACCTACCACACCAGGCTAGGTGCCCACAACAGAGCTGCCTCCATTTTATCAGGTGGGGGCAGAGACGGCCGGCTTAGTGAGGGCAGGCCAGCCATCTCTGCTTGGCACGACTCTGCACTGAGATGTGCCATTTGCTTACCTCAATGCGGGGCACCCCGGGGCCTGTGGACCAGCCTACAATCCCACTCTCCCCGCGGATCTCAGACGGGGCTGGTAGCGTGGGGAGCCCCTAGCCAGTGTCGGGAGGGCAGTGAAGAGGAGCCCCCCCAGATCGTCTCTCTGCCACACCCTGGGCGTTGGCCCCAGGTAAACTCCCTGTTTCTGGG
>NW_007726153.1:0-18178 GCF_000696425.1 Galeopterus variegatus | reverse complement strand
CACACACACACACACACACACACACAAACAAACAACAACAACAACAACATCAACAACAACAACAACAACAAAAAACCGGGGGGGTGGTGAGAGGAAGATTTAACAACCACGACTTTTTTTTTGAAGTTCTTACAACAAGAAAATGGAGGGGACACACCTGGGTCGGAGGGCTGAGAGGGAGGAGGGAGGGAGGTTTCGGTGATGGGACACAATAACTAACTACATTGTATATTGACAAAATAAAAAAAATAATAATAAAATAAAATAAAATAAAATTCAAACTTTTTACTCATTTTTTCTGTTTGCATTAAGAAATATGTATTTCCTGATCCTAGGATTGGTAATCGTATACTCTGCTAGGCTGGTTGGATTTGAGAAAAGGGGGTAAGGATAATTTGAGGAGTTTTGGAGAGGGAATTGATATTTCAAACTATATTCAGAAAGATGGGAGGCCAGAGAATATAAATTTTATGTACTTGACAAGTTTTCTGGAATCAATTTTCAGTTTTGCTCATCCTTTTTCAGATTTTGCCCATTTCTTGGGTTTTGAACACAGCTCAAACAGGAGATCATTCTCTCCTTATACAGTGATGTCCTTTAACAGGAAGAATTTGCCTTAATTTTTTTCTTTCTTTCTTTCTGTTTTTTTTTTTTTTTTTTGCCATGTGAAGGAAAATGACTCATAGTAAGGGAAGTAGAGTGGAAAGAGATCAGGCGTTGATGTTTGAACACCTGTATTCAAATTTGTTGATCTATGCCACCTAATAGCTGTGTCAGTGGTCCAGTTAGTTAGCCTCTATATTAGTCAGGATGGCTGAGTTATGCTATGGTAACAAATAACTTCCAAATCCTCAGATGTATTTCTCCCTCATGTTATAGGTCCATTGGGTGTTTGCTGCCTCATATTGTCCTCGATCTAGAACCCACTAGAATTTGTCACTAATGGGGCAAAGGGAAAAAGAGCTCAGGACGTTTAGGCACCAATTAAATCATAGAACTCATTGCCTAGAAGTAATTAGATGGCCTCACCCCACCAGAAGGTGGGCCAAGAAGTACAATCCAATCACGAACCTAAAAAGTGGAGACTGCAACTCTGATGAACAGCATGAATGACTGGCACACCATTTCTGAGCTTCACTTTCTTAATAAGTGAAATTAAAATGTTGTGAATTAATCATGATAATGTGTGTAAAACACCTGCTAAAAATAATGCCTAGTACATAATAACTTAATAAAAGTTAATTATTAATTTCATCAGTTATTACCACTAGGATACTTAAGCTCAGGGAGAACTAAGTGTATTCTAATGCATTGTAGAAAGAATTTAAAAGTTTATCAGGCATCTACAATCCATTGCCCACAGATGAGATGCAGTCCACCATCAGTTTTTGTGAATAAATTTGTGTTGGAACACAGTTATGATCATTCATTGTATACGGTCTATGGCTGTTTTCACTCTAAATGGCAGAATGGGGCAGCAGCAACAAAGATCATATAAACCACAGATATTTGCAATCTGCCCCTTTAGAGAAAAGGTTTGCTGATGCCTGTTCTAAAGGAATAGCAATGTGTTAACAAAGTTACTTGTTTTAGTTTGTGTTCCCTTGAAAGCAGAGCCTGAGACAAGGACGCTGGTGCAAATAATTTATATTGGAGATGATCCAGGAAGCGGAGGTGAAGGAGCTAAGGCGAGAAAGAGAAGGAATAAAAGCTACATGTGAGTGTGTTATTATTATTATTATCATTATTGTTGAGGGGGTGGCAGTGTACAGCATTCACTTGATTCTACTAGTTTCTGTTGAGAAGTAGGCAAAATGACTACCTGAATTTACCCAGTAGTTTCTGTCCCCCAGTCAGTGCTAGGGGTACGAACCCGGTACTTCTGGGTTGTGCTTGCCTATGAGCAAGTGGACTCTATAGTGGTGAAGAACGTTCCTGGCAGAAAGTAGAAGTATACATGCAGCATGCTTGAGGTGAGTAGTTGTCAGTGAGAACCTCGGCGGTGCTGTCCACCGCTGCTGAGGCTGAAATTGGACGAGGCGCCGGGGGACATGGTCCTGGAGCCAGAGGACTCTCCTGCTTATCGGACATCACAGAGAGAGCTCGGTTGTCTCTGTTCTTATTTTGCTCTTGAGCAAATTCTATTGACCCTAGTTCTGATGTGCAATGTGTATGAGGTGTAGTGTATGGACGGGTTATGAGAAAAGATTGTTTAGGGACTGGCACTGTATTCGTGTGCGTAATCTCAGTCTAAGGGGGTGATGAAAGCAAGTGCCCAGAAGAAGTGATGAAAAAAATATCATTTATCACTTCTAGTGGATTTTTTTTTCTGTAAAGGATAAGGTAGCATCTATCAGATAATAACTGTTATATACTTTGATCCTTTTAAGTCTCATAGCAATGTTCCTGATAACAAATTTCCTGTTTGTCTCAGGGTTATATAGAGCTGAAATCTTAGAGGGTATCCACTACAGCACAGATAACATCAGCCCTTGCCTGTATTGAAACTGAAACTAATGATCTTCAAGTACAGGGGCTTAAAACAAGAAATAAAAAACCATTTGAAGTCAAACTGAAGATGAGTGTAATGAGGAAAAGAAAACCGGATTGAAGAGTGCATTCACGCTTCATGGAGAGAGACAGACTTTTTTTTTTTTTTTTTTTTTTTTTTTTTTTTTTTTTTTTTTTTTTTTTTTTTTTTTTTTCTTTAACCATCATACAATCTCAGTGAAGGAGATGAAGCCTTAAGTCTGAGTTAGATTATTAAAGGCATTTATCTGCTAAACATGGCCCCATTCGGTATTGAAATATACTTTCTCTTTTTTAAAAAAAAAATAAAGTGACCAGTGTGAAGAAAATCCAGCACTTCTGGATTTTATGGGCTGGTGTCTTACCGTTTATTTAGTTTTAATTCAGACTTTGTAATTATAATGTAGCAGATAAGCTACAGTGAAGAGACAAAAATGCTTTGCTGACAAAATAATTTAATTAAAAATATTGAGCTGGCCAATTATCTCAGTTCGTAGAGTGTGGAGCTGATAACACCAAAGTCTGGGGTTCAATCCCTGCACCGTCCAGCAAAACAAAACAAAACAAAACAAAACAATTACCCAATCATCTTCATGGGGAAAGAAGTAAAAATGACTGAAGATAGAATTTAAAGAAGGTAATAATGCTTCCTAATAACTTGCATAAGTTATTAATAATATTAAAACTTTGTCTATGAAAGGACTATTGCTTAAATTAATGAATGAATGAGCACACAATCACAGATGATATGCAATGTCAAGGAAACCCTTTATAGTTCTTCCATAGTCTCTAGTTAAGACAAAAGCTATTGAGATCTTTTGTACTAGTTAAACACTCTCATTTCAAACATGTTCGTCTCTTCTCCATGCTCTGGGCAACATGCTCATTCCACTGTCTTCGCTGTCTTTTACCATCTTCTACTTGCCTGTCCTTCAAAGTCAAGGTCAATGCCACTTCTCTAGGAGGTCCCACTGTCACACTCATACTGCTTTTGAAATTGATTCTCTAAGTAAATAGTCCAGACATAAAATTAATACTCTGTGCAAGAACTATTACCTAATATTTTTCATGCACTCATGTTTTGTTCCCTTAAATCAATCTAAGTCCCTGGAAGGGAGCAGCAAATTCTTTTTTTTTTTTCTTATAGAAGAATTTTATTGACCATTTCAGTTCTCTCAGTAGAGTTTCTTTCATTTTTTAAAAAAATATTATTTGTTATTAGCATATTCATTCTTACAAATCATGATATTTCTTTATGCCCTTTACACAACCTATCACTCCCAAACCCCTCCTGTCCCCCCCAGTCTCTAGTATCCTTAGGTTTGTTCTCTCCTTCTGAAAGTTCAACATATTGTTGCGGTCTTTTCTTTTTTTCTTTCCTTCATTCCTTCCTTCCTCCCTCTCTCCTTCCTTCCTTCCCTTCCTCCCTTCCTTCCTAGTGGCCAGTTATAAGTGAGAACTTATAACTGCAGACAATTTCTTTTACTTCTTTTGTATCCCCCTTCTTTGAACATATTGCTGTGTTGAATGCTTACATTGGCTTCACTTATGTGCTTATGCTAGCTAGTAAAGAGTTATTTTTAATGAATTAATTGGTCATCTCTGCATTGCTAGAGTTGCCATGTTAACACAAGCCTAAAAGTGCCATTGTCTTGTATCCATGTGCAATGACCAAAAAGTGTGTTTTTTTCTTTCACTTACAAGATGATGAATTTATTTTACTTCTAAAACAGACAAATACACAGTGATTTTCTTTCGATTTGTCTTGACTACCTTTTTAAAAACATTTATTTATATATATTTGTGGAGTACAGGGTGTTGTCTCCATATGTTCATGTACTGCACAATGATTCACATAGGGTAGATGGCATCGTTTTGTACCCATTCCCCGCCCCGCACCCCCTTCCTCAACCCAGTTCTGCTCATCTCTTTCAAGGGCAGCTTGGTGGAAAGCAGTATTTCCCAAACTGACTGTACCTAAAGAAATCACTCTGGAGGCTTGTTTAAAATATGGAGTGCCAATCTCCATCCCAAACCTACTGAATTAGAGACTTCAAAAGGAAAAAGACCTGAAATGTAGATTTTTGTCATATAGCCAAGTTAGTTCTTCTATGTGCACAAACTTGTAATGTATTTACATATGGAAAACTCTTTGAGGATCCTTTTGTAAATGCTAAGGTGGACATAAGAATATTCAATTTGTAGTGTTACAGTGTAAATTGGATGACCAAATAATATATTTATAATATATAAATATGACCAAATACTATATCTATAATATGTAAACATGACCAAATTATATATCTAGAAAAACCCAAGAACCATAGAAAACACTTGATAAACTGTAGTTGAAATTTTCCTATTCTCTTATTATACCATTTTACAAAATCTTAGTTTGGAAATTTATTTATCTATCTATTTATTTGTTTGTTTGTTTGTTTATTAAGATGACCGGTAAGGGGATCTTAACCCTTGACTTGGTGTTGTCAGCACCATGCTCTCCAAGTGAGCTAACCGGCCATCCCTATATAGAGATCCGAACACGTGGTCTTGGTGTTATCAGCACCACACTCTCCCAAGGGAGCCACGGGCCAACCCTTAGTTTGGAAATTTATAAGAGCAATAAGTAAATCAATAACATCCCTATGCCCCAACTTTAAAGTATTTCTATTATTATCTGGCTTTACTGACTCATTCCAACCTTTACTATTTTTTAGCAAAGCCAGTTTCAGTTGTGACTCTTGGACTTCCCAAAGTTGAAGGTAGAGATTAACTCCAGGGGAGGCCTGTGGTTGTGCTTTGTTATTTCTTCTAGGAATTTTAACATCCAGTAATCATATAAGTAAAGAAGATATCAACTAATTTTAGTCTATCAACATCACAAATTAAATTCCGCATCCACTTCCATCATTTCTACATCCTGAAAATTACATTTAATGAGTTCCTCTGGGAATTTTAACAGGAATTATTTTTTCTTATCATTTCTCTCTCTCTCTCTCTCTCTCTCTCTCTCTCTCTCTCTCTCTCTCTCTCTCATCTTTTCACCTTTCAGGGCCATCTGAAGCTAAGAGATCCTAATTGAAATAACATTCTTACTTCACAATCTATTTTATATACAAACAAATATTTACTGCAGATATTTCAGTTATTTATCGATTTTCTGTGAATTCTCTTCAAGGTTTGGCTCCTACCTCTTTTCTTACAGAAAGAAAGACTTTGGTTTTATTTTTGTTAGGTTTCCTGAGGAGGATCTTATCTTGAGTTCCCTAAATATAGACATAAGGTTTAATATTAGAATGGATTTTGCTCAGGTAGATAACTTAATTAACCATGATGAATTGAATGTGAATTCTAGAAGATTTTGGACAAATTGCTTTATTTTTCTGAGCATAGTTTTTTCATATCTTAAATTTTGGCAAAAAACCTACCTTTCAGGCTTGACACAAGGTCTAAAGGAGATAATGTGTAAGTCTAGCTGTCAGTGCACTGCCTGCCATATGGTAATAAATGGATACTGTTATATAATAACAGTGCTTATTATTTTGAAAACCACTTCACCCAACAGAAGAGAATAGAGAATATAAAAAGAAATGCTTTTATGGAAATATTTCGTTGAATATATTCAGTTTTTTTTAAGAGAGTGCTACAGGTCCTAGTTTTAAAATGATTTGTTGCCATTGTGTAGAACTTGCCTCTTTAGTCATTTTTACTCATGTGCCTCAATGAAATGTCATGCGTCCTCTCTAAGTGTCACAGAAAAATCTCTAGAGGGCCATTATTGCTGCCAGGCCTTTCAGGTGAAGGGGATAAAAGGAAAACAGATAAACATGAAGAGATGCATAAAACTTATTGCAGCTTTGAAGACTTGGTTTAATGTAGATCACCTTATAATTTTAAATTAATATGTTATTACACACCATGATAAATGCTAGAACATAATTAAAGTAATACAATTATTTAAAAAGTTCAGAGCATTCACATATCAACTTATTATATGCTTATAATTTTTGTTAAAAATTTGTACCAGGACAAATAGATTTTTATTAGGAGCTGTTAAAGAAAATAAAATCACACTAATTCAATTGATATAGCTTCTGATGAAAAAGAAGAGTAATCGAAGTAAATATCACTATTATTATACTTTGGAACAACTTTCCAAATAACATATATGCCACCAATATACTTTATTTCTCCTCTCAAGTAGTTTTTTAATCATGTTTTTAGACTAGTGATGAAATAATTTGTTGCATTTTAAATTGTAATTAAAGTAAAAGCTTTATCCTTAAAACTTGGTGAAGATCACAAGATCTTTTAAGTAATTTCTGGGTAGAGAAGGTCTATATGTAGCATATAACAGGAAAACAATAAAAATTTGCTGACTGACTAAATCATATATTTTATCACACAAAAAAATAATTCTCATAAAGCCAGAATAAATGCTAAAAAACTGCATAGAAGAAATAAATGTAAAAGAGATAATGTTGGTTGTTTTTATTTCACATTTCTTGTCATTTTTCTTTTTGAGTATCTTTTTTATGGCAGCCAAACACCCTACAAAATAACTTGGGTTGTTTCCAGTGTTTCACCACATGAAAGAAAAAAGTTTAACCTTAAAGGATTTTTGTATTTATTTTCTGAGTTATCTCTTCTACAACCATTTTAGTCATTGTCCAAATGTTAAGTTCATATTTTCTCAGGGTTCAATAAAATGAACAAAATATCACTGAGGACACTTTAAATATTTTTATGGTTTGATTACAGGAGGAAGGTAGAGAGAGGGATTCTATAGTGTCATCCAAACACTGTAGAATGGGAAGTATTTTGAGTAATTTAAAGTGGAAAAATATTAAAGTGTATAAAACTCACTAGAAAATAGAAAGGTCTGATGCTTTTAATATGAATGAATATGTTACAGTCAAGTCAGGACCACCCCTAAACATTGCTCGCAGAAATTTCTACATCCCTTTGCAACAATTCCAAGAAAGATGGCATGTAACTCCAAAGAAAAAAAAAAGAGAAAGGAAGCTTGTTAACAGGGAGTGAAGAAACTAAGGAGAGAGACTGAAATTCTGCATTTCTTATCATATATTTAGGTGAAGCATGAAATAAGTAACCTGAATATGGCACTTTAGGAAGGACATTTATGATGGAAGATAATCTACCTGAAAGGGACATTTAGGAAGAAAAGTAAGGGAATATGGATTATTAGAAGCATCTCCAAGTTTCTGGTTCAATTACCAAGCGAGAAAAGTAAAAATGGATTTTCAAGATAAGTGTTTATTATTGGACTCCAAGTTAATAGACTATATTTTCTTAGGGCAGTTTACCCCTGAATTGAAAGTATAGAAATTGGCTCTAAGGAAATAAAAGGAATTGGAATATGCTTACAGAGAAACATAAACATACTATATATAACACTAATTGTGCTCACATAACTCCGGACCAGAACAAAATCACTTACATGAAATATCTTTGATATGAGTGGGCATCGTTAGGGCTGTTCCTGTTCTCTTTCAGGGCACATGGAAGAATTACATTTTGTCTTTCCTTTTGAAGTTGGATGTGGCCATGTCATTTACTTTGACTGATGAAATGTTAGTATGGTTTGTGTATCATTTCAAGATGCAAGCTTAAAAAATCAGTGCAGGATGACTCTGTTCCCTTTCCCAAGTTTAACACTGAAGAAGCTCATATAAAGTAGGAACCTCTGTCAATTTTGAACTAAGTCAAAAGATGGGTACTACTGGGTACATGAGTGACTGGTAAATGGATCCTCCCACAGACAAATCCCATGAATTTTTAAAATTAACTTCATCTCAGTTAAGTCTCAGAGATCCTGTAAAGTTGATATAGTAGTAGTGCCTACATTATAGGATTATTGTAAGAATCAAAGTTGTTTCATCTTTGGCACTTGATATGATATCCAGTAAGTGTTAACTATAATCATTATTGTTAAAATTTAAAACAATTCATAAAATGCTTAAAGCTCTCTCCAGATGTTTATATTTTTCTTTCTAAATGATACTTTACAAAGTGAACTTTTTGGAGACATCATATTAATTTTATGAAGTTCCCCCCCCTGTTTTACATTGTCAATTGCTTCCAAAAAAGTGTTAGCATGCAAAAGTCACCGAGTCTCCACATTGTGCTTAACATAGAAACCACAATAATAATCTCTTTAGACAGGAAGGAAAGGCATAAAAGTACATGCTTATGCAATTCATCCAGGGATGAATGGCAAAAAGATTGAAGAGAGTTATAGTGGGTTAGCCTCTGGCTGTCCAAGGGGTTTATGGTGTTGTAGGAAACTAAAAGTGAATGGTTAGGAATTATGTTCCCAACGTTACCAAAAAAGCAAGGGAGTTATTTGCTATGGCTTGTAATTCAAATCTAGCTGTACCTCAAAATCATTCAAAGATATGATAAAATAGATAAGATTATCACTCTAGAAGAATTTTTGGCTGTGAACTTTGCAGTTGATAAGAATAGAGTTAACAATTCTTGAAAAGAAGGAGCTCACATAATAAGATATAGTGTAAGCCCAAAAGTGCACGTTTCTTTTCTTTAGTAAATAATTTCAATCTACAGTCTAGGCTTCTAAAAATGCTCAAGGATTTGCTGTAGAATGTACTTGGTCATGAAGCTCCTTTAAATAAATTCTTTCAAGCAGGTTTTTTGGGGGGTTTTGCTGTGCAGAAGGGACCTCTTTAATTAATTGGCATGTCATTAATTGAGACAATAAGACTCAACATAAATTAAAAGATTAAAATGTACAGTGGAGTTGGCTATTTTCATATTGCTTTTAAAGTGAGGTTTTCTGTTAAAATTCAGGCTGCCCACAAGTTATTTGCAGAATCAGGTCTGCTTTAATATTTAGAACTGTCTTCTAAATTCCACTCCACACAAAATTTTCGAATCCACACAAACATTTTACCAGCCCACCCTTCCAGTGAAGATTAATCTGTTAAGTAAGATGAATGAAGCCACCATTTAATTTTATTTGTTGCACAAATAGTTCTCCTCCTGTCTCTAATCTGAAAAGAAAACAGTCTTTAGCTTTAGACTGTTAAAGGCAACCACTAGGCTGGCCAAAAATATTAAAGAAACAGACTTCTCCTACCTTAGAAATCAGCACTTTGGACCTGTGCTATAAAATAGCCTCTTGGCATTCTGGAAACTTCATGACATACAGCTTTATTGCTTAGGGCCAACCTTGCCAGTCACAGTGATTAAACAGAAGCATGATTATTTCTAAGCCTTCATTTAGTTTACAATTCAAACACATACTTGATTAAAAATAAAAGTATCTGAAAATAACCGGCATCTGCTCAGTACTTTGGAGCTTTCTAAAGGCTTTTTTATTGAAGCCTATAACTGTCTTGTAAGTTCAACATTATTACTTCAATTTACATAAAATAACAGAGAGGGTAAGTGAATTATTCATGGTCACACAGGTACAAACTGTAGAAGCCCATGCTTGAATGTGATTTGATTCCAAATTTTCTACAACTTCCAGGCTGCCAGAACTTCTCTCCACAGCAACACAGTCCAACAAAAACATAATTAGTGAGCCATGAATATCATTTAAGCTTTTCTTTATTTATTTCTATTTTTATTTTATATTATTTATTTATTTTTTAACTTAATTTTGATTTGTCAATATACAATGTGGTGGATTATTGTGGCCCATTACTGCAACCTCCCTCCCTCCTCCCTCTGCCCCCACCCTCCCAGCAACCTCATATCTGATCGCTTGTCATATCAACTTCAAGGAATTGTAATTATTGTGCCTTCTTCCCCCCCAGTATATTTGTGTATTTATTTATTTATTTTTAGCTCCCACAAATAAGTGAGGACATATGATATTTCTCTTTCTGTGCCTGACTTGTTTCACTTAATATAATTCTCTCTAGGTCCATCCATGTTGTTGCAAATGGCAGTATTTCATTCTTTTTTACAGCAGAGTAGTATTCCATTGTGTAGATAGACCACAGTTTCCATATCCACTCATCTGAAGATGGGCATTTGGGCTGGTTCCAACTCTTAGCTATTGTAAAGAGTGCTGCAATGAACATTGCAGAACAGGTATGCCTTTGACTTGATGATTTCTGTTCCTCTGGGTATATTCCCAGCAGTGGGATAGCTGAATCATATGGGAGATCTATCTGGAATTGTTTGAGGAACCTCGATACCATTTTCCATAGAGGCTGCACCATTTTGCAGTCCCACCAGCAATGTATGAGAGGTCCTTTTTCTCCACAACCTCACCAGCATTTATCATTCACAGCCTTTTAGATATTAGCCATCCTAAGAGGGGTGAGATGGTATCACAGTGTGGCTTTGATTTGCATTTCCCGAATGCTGAGTGATGTTGAGTGTTTTTTCATGTGTCTCTGGGCCGTTCGTACATCATCCTTTGAGAAATGCCTGTTTAGCTCTTTTGCCCATTTTTTAGTTGGGTTACTTTTTTTTGTTTTAAAGTTGTTTCAGTTCCTTATATATTCTGGAAATTAATCTTTTGTCAGATGTATATTTTGAAAATATTTTCTCCCACTCTGTTGGTTGTCTTTTCACTCTGTTGATTGTTTCTGTTGCTGTGCAGAAGCTTTTTAGTTTGATATAATACCATTTGTTTATTTTTCCTTTAGTTGCCCATGCTTTTGGGGTCTATTCATAAGGTCTGCCTATACTCCTACTTTCTGAAGTATTTCCCCTATGTTTTGTTTAAGGAGTTTTATTGTTTCGGGATGTATATTTAAGTCTTTAATCCATTTTGAGTTGATTTTGGTATATGGTGAGAGGAATGGGTCTAGTTTCATTCCTTACATACGAATATCCAGTTTTCCCAGCACCATTTGTTGAAGAGGCAGTCTCTTCCCCAGTGTGTAGACTTGCTGCCTTTGTCAAAGATCAGATGGCTATAGGTGTGTAGGTTGATTTATGGGTTCTCTGTTCTATTCCATTGATCCATGTGTCTGTTTTTATGCCAGGACCATGATGTTTTGGTTATTGTAGCTTTGTAACATAGTTTAAAGTCAGGTAGTGTTATGCTTCCAGCTTTATTTCTTTTGCTCAGAATTGCTTTGGGTATGTGTGGTCTTTTGTTATTCCATATAAATGTCTGGATAATATTTTCCATTTCTGAGAAAAAGGTCATTGTAATTTTGATGGGGATTGCATTGAATCTGTAGATCACTTTGGGTAATATGGACATTTTCACAATGTTTATTCTTCCAATCCAAAAGCATGGGTTATCTTTCTGTATTCTTGTGCCCTCTTTAATTTCTCTCAACAGTGGTTTATAGTTCTCTTCACAGAGATTTTTCACGTGCTTGGTTAACTACATGCCTAAGTGTTTTACTTCTTTAGTGGCTATTGTAAATGGGCTAGCTTTCTTGATTTCTTTTTCTGTATGTTCACTGTTGGAGTATAGAAATGCTATGGATTTTTGTGTGTTGATTTTGTATCCTGCCACTTTGCTGAAAACATTTATAAACTCTAGGAGTTTTTTTGTAGAGTCTCTTGGCAATTCAATATATAGGATCATAGCATCCACAAACAGGGACAGTTTGACTTCATCTCTTCCAATCTGGATGCCCTTTAGTTCCGTCTCTTCTCTGATTGCTCTGGCTAGTACTTCCAACACTATGTGGAATAGGAGTGGTGAGAGTGGACATCATTGTCTAGTTTCTATTCTTAAAAAAGCAGAAAGCTTTTCCCTCTTCAGAATGATATTGGCAGTGGGCTTATCATATATGGCTTTAATTGTGCTGAGATACTTTCCATCTTTACCTAAATTGTAGAGAGTCTTTATCATGAAAGAATGTTGAATTTTGTCAAATGCTTTTTCAGCATCTATAGAGATGATCATATGGTTTTTGTCTTTGCTTTTATTGATGTGGTGTATCACATTTATTGATTTGTGTATGTTGAAAGAACCTTGCATCCCTGGAATGAATCTCACTTGATCGTGGTGTATAATTTTGTGTATATGTTGCTGTATTCTTTTAGCTAGTATTTTATTGAGGATTTTCGCATCTATATTCATCAAGGATATTGGCCTGTAGTTTTCTTTTTTAGTTGTATCTTTACCTGGTTTTGGTTTCGGAGTGATATTTGCTTCATAGAATGAGTTTGGGAGAGTTGCCTCTGTTTCTATCCTTTGGAATACTTTGTAGAGAATTGGTGTCAATTCCTCATTGAATGCTTGGTAGAATTCTGCTGTGATTCCATCTGGTCCTGGGCTTTTCTTGGTTGGGAGCCTTCTGATAACAGCTTCAATCTCTTTTATTTTTATTGGTCTGTTCGGATTTTCTGCATCATTTTGGCTGAGTTTTGGTAGTTTGTGTGTGTCCAGAAATTTACCCATTTCCTCCAGATTTTCAAATTTGTTGGCATATAGTTGTTTATAGTAGTCTCTAATGATTCCTTTTATTTCAGAGGTATCAGTTGTAATATCACTTTTTTCATTTCTAATTTTTGTTTTCTGGGTCTTCTCCCTTCTTATTTTATTTAGCCATGCTAATAGTTTGTCAATTTTATTTATCTTTTCAAAACATCAACTTCTCGATTCATTGATTTTTTGTATCATTTTTGGGGTTTCGATTTCATTAAGTTCTGCTCTGATCTTAATGATTTCTTTCCATCTGCTAACTTTGGGTTTGGATTGTTCTTATTTTTCTAGTTCTTTAAGGTGAAGTATTAGGTTGTTCACTTGCCATCTTTCCATTCTTCTCTAGTAAGCATTTAATGTAATAAATTTCCTCCTTAGTACTGCTTTTGCAGTATCCCACAGATTTTGGTATGATGTATCATTGTTTTCATTAGTTTCAATAAATTTTTTGATTTCCTGTTTGATTTCTTCTTGGACCAATATGTCATTAAGTAGAATGTGGTTTCATTTCCATGTTTTTGTATAGTTTCCAGAACTTCATTTGTTATTGATTTCTAATTTTAATCCATTGTGGTCTGAAAAATACATGGGATAATTCCAATTTTTTTGAATTTTTGAGGCTTCGATTTGTGACCTAATATGTGATATATCCTGGAGAATGATCCATGTGCTGATGAGAAGAATGAATATTCTGAGGTTGTTGGATGGAATATTCTGTAGATGTCTGCCAAGTCCAATTGGTCTAGAGTGTTGTTTAGATCTTGTGTTTCTGTGCTGATTCTTTGCCTAGATGATCTGTCCAATATTGGCAGTGGGGTGTTCAGGTCCCCTGCTCTTATGGTATTAGTGTCTATTTCCTTCTTTAGGCCTAATAGAGTTTGCTTTATAAGTCTAGCTGCTCTGACATTGGGTGTGTATATATTTACGATTTTTATGTCTTCTTGATGGATGAATCCTTTCATCATTATAAAGTGGCCCTCATTATCTCTTTTTATGGTTTTTAGATTAAAGTCTATTTTATCAGATATAAGAATAGCTACTCCTGCTCGTTTTTCATTTCTGTTTACATGGTAAATCTTTGTCCATCCTTTCACTCTTAGTCTATGTGAGTCTTTATAGATGAGGTGGGTCTCTTGAAGGCAGCATATAGTTGGGTCCTCCTTTTTAATCCAGTCTACCAGTCTGTGTCTTTTGACTGGAGAATTTAATCCTTTTACATTAAGAGTTGTTATTGAAAAGTGCTCATTTGCTACTAGCAGTTTGTTGATTTTTGTTTGGATGTCTTTAGTGTCTATTGTTCCTTTCTTTCTGCTTTACTGTTTGTCTTCTGTATTTGTTGGTTTCTTGGGTTGTAGATAATTTTTTTTTCTCTTCATTGTTGGCATTTTTACTTTACTAGTTGGTTTTGATTTTTCTTGAGTTTTTATGGCAGTGGTAGTTATTTTTCAGGTACCAAACCATTACTCCCTTGAGAATTTCTTGTAAGGGTGGTCATGTGGTAGTGAACTCCCGCATTTTTGTTTGTCTGAGAAATATACTATTTACCCTTCATTTCAGAAGGATAGCCTTGTGGGGTAGAGTATTCTTTGGTGGCATTCTCTGTCTTTTAGTATTTTGAACATATCATCCCATTTCTTTCTGGCTTTTAGGGTTTGTGATGAAAAGTCTGATGTTAATCTGATGGGGGCTCCCTTATAGGTGATTTGATGCTTCTTTCTTACAGCTTCTAAGATTCTCTCTTTGTCTTTGTAATTTGCTAATTTTACTATAAAACATCTTGAAAAAGACCTTTTTGAATTGGATACATTTGGGGATCTTTGAGCTACCTGAACCTGAAGATCTGTGTCTTTTCCTATACCTGGGAAGTTTTCTGCCACTATTTTGTTGAATATGTTTTCAATGCAACCTTCTTTTTCCTCCCCTTCTGGAATACCCATGACTTGTCTGATACCTCTCTTAGATTTTCTTCAGTGTTTTTAATTCTTTTTTTCTTTTATTTTTGTCTGCCTGTGTTATTTCAAATAGCCCATCTTCAAAGTCAGAAGTTCTCCCTTCTGCTTCTGCAAGCCTGCTGGTTATACTCTCTGTTGTGATTTTTATTTCATTGAATGAATTCTTTACTTTGGCATGCTCTGCTAAATTCTTTTTCAGGGCACTGATTTACTTGTACATTTCTTCTTTCAGGTCCTGCATACTTTTCCTCATTTCATCATGTTGTCTAGCTGAGTTTTCTTATATCTCATTTACTTTCCTTAGAATTATCACTTCAAATTCCTTAGACATTTCAAGGGCTTCTTGTTGTATAGGATCTAGAGCCTGAGAGTTATTACCCTTTGGTAGTATAATTTCTTGATTTTTCATATTTCTGGTATCTTTCCTTTGATGTTTAGTCATTGTGGCAAGGGATTTCATGGTCCACTGGTTCATCACTATTGTCTGGGTAGGATCCTGCCAGGGCTGCCATGCCTCAGTGTCTGCTCGGTCACCCACTGGCACCTTCGGCACATGGTCGCCTTGGGTCTTGGGCCTCTCCAGGGAAGCACCTCTCTGGTTGGTGCACACTTGGCGGGACTGGGGATGGGGTCCACAGGTGGTGAGGCTTACCTGCTTGGTCACAAGCTGGCTCTGTAGGGCATATGGTCTCCACAGATTTGGGGCCTCTCTAGGGAGGTGTCTCTCTAGGGAGGTGTCTCTCTGGTTGGTGCACACTCAGCCAGGCTGGGGATGGAGTTCAGTGGCGGCAAGGCCTACCTGCTCAGTCGTGCGCTGGCACCGCGGGGCGCGTGATCTCCAAGGGACTTCCATTTAAGCTTTTCTTGAAGCCATAATACAAAAGGTGTAAAGTAAAAAGTGGAATTAATTTTAATAATTTGTTTTTCTTGATCCAGGACATCAAAAATGTCGTCATTTTAACATATAATCAATTTACAAATTATTAAAGGGATAGTGCACATTTGGTTTTTTGTACCAAGTCTCTGAAATCCAGTGTGTACTAAAGTACATCTCAATTTGGCTGCTAAATTTTTTACCATAAATACTTAACCTGTGTTTAAATTTTATAAAAATTATAGTTAAAAATTAGACTCTTACATCCAAGTTATTCCAAACATAGTTAAATGTTTTTTAATAACTAAGATCAGTATTAGTTTACAAATTTATGTTATACTGAATTAAATTAAAAATTTAGTTCTTCAGTTATACCAGGAACGTGTTGAGTGCTAATAGCCACAGGTAGTCAGTGACTGCCATATTTGACAGAATGACTTTATAGTGTCTGATTATGTATTAGACATAAGAGTTTAAAGTTACTTTCACATTGCTTATTTAATCTTTCACATAGATCAATTATTAAGGAAGAAAAAACGTGTTAAATGTAGCCAATTACATATTTAGACTGACTGATTTTTTCTTGTTTTCTAAGTTTTATGATTTTACATTTCACATTAGTTTGTGATCTCCCCCCCCTTTTTTTTTCTTGAGACTGGCCAGTATGGGGATTCAAACCCTTGACCTTGGTGTTATAACATTGTGCTCTAACCAACTGAGCTAACTGGCCAGCCCATTTTCTAAGTTTTAAATAAGCAAGTTGATAACAGACTGAGACATGTTGACCTAAAAGGAAAAAAAAAAAAAAAAAAAAAGAAAAAAAGAAAAAAAGCACATTCCTTCATAGGTAAATAAAGCAAATAATATTTAAGAAAATACAATTCATTTCCTTTATCTTTCAATCAAAACTTTAGGTGTTGGCAGTCATTTCAAGGGTTATCATTGAAGATAAAGGTATTTTTCCTTTCCCTCTCCACCTAAGCACCATTTTGTAGCTGTTTCCTTCAGGAAATGTGTAATTTATAAGGATCTTTTTGAGATGTTGGAATGTGATAACATAGTGGGGTAGGTGAAGTTTGCCTTCCAAGCTCTAATAAACTTTTCCTCACTCGTCTCCCCATTTGTCACTGCTTCTTCACCATTCATGAATCATGAATCCAGGTGATTTGGGACTAAAGAATCCTCTTTCTTGTGCTCATTTGACTCTCTCTATGTTTACCTTCTCTCAGGAAGGATGCTATAAACTCCTTGGTTTTAAGGGATGATTGCCACCTTTACTAGACATCTTATATATGCTATAAGAATTTCAGGCAGCAGCAGGCTATGAAGAGAATATTTTGGGGGACACAAGATGCATGAAGTCATACCACTTCATCAGAGACTCACTCTGTCTGCCCTTCAGAGGAAGCCTTCTACCAACTTCTTCTGCAGAAATTTTTAATATAACCCAGAATTGAAAAATTATGTCTACTGATAAGAAACTAGCTAAAAATAGTGTTCTGTAGTTCATGCAACTCAATTGACACATCCATGTCCATAAGAGAGTGCTGTAATACCCCATACATTTGGGTTCTGTTAGCAGCTACTCCATGCAGAAATCCATAAGTCATGCCTAATTATTGGACATTCCAAGACCCATCTAAAGAACTTCCCCTTGATTAGTAATTACAGACTTCTGCCAATAATATGCTAAATAAGGTTACAAAAAGGCTGGGGTTGGGCCGGCCCAGTGGCGCACTGCTACAGTGCGCCGCTTGGGAGCGTGACGGCGCTCTCGCCGAGGGTTCGGATCCCACATACAGACCGGTTCCCGCTCACTGGCTGAGCGAGGTGCGGGTGTGACGCCAAGGGTTGCGATCCCGTTGCCGGTCCCGGTCCGGTACGGGCGCGACACTGAGGGTTGCGATCCGTTGCCAGACACGAAAAAAAAAAAAAAAAAAGAAAAAAAAAAAAAAAAAAGGCTGGGGTTGCTGGAAGTTCGTCGGTTCCAAACATTATGAAATATTCTGTTCTAGCTGTGGAGCTGATGTACCATTTCTGAGAAATTATCAGCAGACTGTTATGGCTACTTAGAGTCAGCATGGGAGGATACCTAAATTCTTCTCGAATATTGTGCCTATTAACTGTTAAATAGTTACCAAGAATTATTTATAAAATAGATGCCAGATATCAAGAATAATGATACATAGAACCCATTTTAAGTAAAAGAACATGACTATTGTCTTTCAGTTTCCCAGGGTGTTTGTCAGAGGTAATCACTACCTGAATTGTGCTTTTTTCATTACCTTGTATACCTTGGTTTCTTTAATGGTTTTATTTTTTTTTTTTGAGTTTTATTCCGTATGTTTTATTATTATTTTTTTTTTTTAATTTTTTTAAATTTTTTATTTTGTCAATATACAATGTATATGATTATTATGGCCCACCACC
>NW_007726152.1:1374338-1407733 GCF_000696425.1 Galeopterus variegatus | reverse complement strand
TTATTCGTCCTTTGTTGCTCTTGGAAATGCAGTCAATACTCTGGTATCACAGCACACAGCTCTCAGGATCTTGAAATGGAGTTTCACAGGCTGGAAATTCAAAGTCCAGGGAACACATCTGGTGAAGGCTTCCTTTGGCACATTGCAAGATGGTAGAAGCAGAGAGAGCCGATTCCTCCCAGTTCTAAAATTCTGTGGTTCTATGGGTCTCTATGAATTGTAGTATTTTGAATTCAGGGAGAGGATACGGAGGCGGTTGAACCGCGGCGCCACTCCTCATTCTGGTCCAGCGCGTCCTCCATCACCGCGGCCCGATATGTATTTTCTTATCACTAGAATTACATTTTTTTTTTTTTTAAAGATGACCAGTAAGGGGATTTTAACCCTTGGCTTGGTGTTGTCAGCACCACGCTCACCCAGTGAGCGAACCGGCCATCCCTATATGGGATCCGAACCCGTGGCCTTGGTGTTATCAACACCACATTCTCCCGAGTGAGCCACGGGCCGGCCCTAGAATTACATTTTTATGGCAGGATATTTTAAAGGTAAACTGAACTGTTTCATGCAATGAAAATATATTTGATTATTTACAAAAAGTGAGTTGTTTATACATTTGACATTTCATTTTAAAATATACTGATTACTATATTGTAGAAATGATCTTGATAATTTTTTCTCAGAATATTTACTTTTTTTGTGATTTATAAATAATAGAACCCATATTTTAATTACTCATTTTTACAGTTGTTTTAGACGCTTTCATTTTTTTACTAAAGATTATTTATGTACAGTAAAATTCACTTCTTTTTACTGTACAGTTCTTTATATTCTGACAAACATACAGTTGCATACTAACCACCACAATTAAGATAATAGAACACTACCATCACCCTCCAAAAGTCCTCCCTGTGCCATTTGGTAAAACCCTCCTCTGACCCTTCAATCCCTGGTAACCACTGATCTGTTTTCTGTCTCTATAGTTTTGTCTTTTCAAGTCTGTTATATAATAGTATCATACAGTATTTAGCCTTTGGAGTCAGGCTTCTTTCACTCAGTATAATGCATTTGAGATTCATCTGTATTGTTGTTTGTTTCATTTTTGCCTTTGCAAGAATGTAGTTGCTTCTTCCTGTTATACTTTCTTAGGAGTTTAGAATTCTCCTCTTGTTTTTCATCAAATAGATTTTTATATTTAGCCTGAAATTATATTTTGATTTATAAACAGTTGCTTGGCTCATAAATGATATAAAAAACTTTACTGGTTAATAATTTCTAAGATTTAACCTTAGGGTCTTCTCCATATTTCTCTACCCCCCATTCCACTTCCACCCCCAGTCTTTCTCTCTCTCTCTTGCTCTCATACTTGCTTTCCTTGTTTTCACAGGTATTTATTGTTCATACCTTTGAATTTTTTGTCATCTATTTCACTGATTGAAAGGTGTGAGACCCATTTCGGTAGCTAGTTCTTAGAGAAGAAACAAGCTCATTATCAATTGTTTAATAATGTTCATTCATTTATTCATTTCTCAGTCACTGGGCATCCGCCAGTTCTGTACATGGCAAAGTGAGTAAGAAGAATTCAAGAATCCTAGAGTTGAAGGGAGCCTTTGAGACCATGAAGTTAATTTTTGAATTTCCCTCACAAGCCAGATGGGAGGTAGGAGTAGAGGTTGAGATCCAGGATCTTCCATCAAATTGAATATGGGCTGCAGTGTATGAAAAGAGGGAATAACCAGAGAGGTAAATAAAAACGTCAGGTGAGCTGCTAAGAACAAATTGTCAGTTTGAGGGGGCTAGGCTGAAATGGAACAGAAACCAGGGAGGCAAGAGAAGGATGAAAATAGGCAAGAAGCCTGGAGAAATTGCCTGTGACTTTGCTTTTTTATAGACAGAAAGTGAGCAGTTAAAGACATCTCAATGTGAAGGAGGGAATCCACTACTGCAGTGGTCCTGGCTAGTGTCTTTCATAAACAAAATTGGAGGCATCACACTTCCTGACTTAAAATTATATTACAAGATATAGTAATCAAAACAGTATGGTACCAGCATAAAAACAAACACGTAGACCAGTGGAACAGATTAGAGAGCCCAGAAATAAATCCCCAAAACATGATCGACTAATTTTTGACAAGGGCACTAAGAGGGCACAATGTGGAAAGAATAGGCTCTTAAATAAATGGTGTTGGAAAAACTATATTTTCACCTGCAAAAGAATGCAATTGGACCTTTATCATGCCCAATATACTCAAAATGAATAAAATACCTAAATGTAAGACTAGAAACTATAAAACCTAGAAAAGAACATAGGGGAAAAGATTCTGGACATTGGTCTTGGCAATGATTTTTTGGATATCATACCAAAAAGTGAGGCCCCCAAAGCAAAAATAAATAAATGAGACTACATCAAACAAAAAAGCTGCTGCACAGTGAAGGAAACAATCAACAAAGTGAAATGGCAGTTGATGGATTGGGGAAAAAATATTTGCAAACCGTATATCTGATAAGGGATTAATATCCAAAATTTATAAAGAACTCCTATAACTCAATAGTAGAAAAAAAAATTACCCAATTAAAAAATGAGTGAAAGGGCCGGCCTGGTGGCGCACTGCTACAGTGCGCCGCTTGGGAGCGTGGCGGCGCTCCCGCCGAGGGTTCGGATCCCGCATGCAGACCGGTTCCCGCTCACTGGCTGAGCGAGGTGTGGGAGCAACACTGAGGGTTGCGATCCCGTTGCCGGTCCCGGTCCGGTACGGGCGCGACACTGAGGGTTGCGATCCGTTGCCGGACATGAAAAAAGACAAAAAAAAAAAAAAAAAATTAGTGAAAGACCTGAATAGACATTTCTCCAAAGAAAACATGTAATGGCGAAGAGGTATATGAGAAGATATTCAACATCATTAATCATGAGGGAAATGCAAATCAGAAACACTGTGAGATACCACCTCACATCCCTTAAGAGAGCTGAGCTGTTATCAAAAAGTCAAAAGAGAACCAATGTTGGCAAGGGTGTGGAGGAAAGGAAGCTCTTGTACACTGTTGATAGGAATGTAGATTGGGATAGGCATTATGAAAAACAGTATGGAGGTTCTACAGAAATAAAAAATAGAACTACCATATGACCCAGCAATCCCTCTTTTAGGAATATAGCAAAAGGAAGTGAAATCACCACTTCATAAAGATATCTGAACTCCATGTTCATTGCAGTATTATTCAAAATAGCCAAAATATGGAAACAACGAAGTGTCTGTCGATGAACAATGAATGAAAGAATAAGTTGTGGGGTGTGTGTGTGTTTGTGTGTGTCTATATATATATAAATACATATAGACATACACACACATAATGAAATATTTCTCAGTCCTAAGAAAGAAGGAGATCTTGGCATTTGCCACAACATAGATGAGAATGGAGGACATTATGCTAAGTGAAATAAGTCAGAGAAAGAAAAATATTGCATGATTTCACTTGTATGTGGAATCTTTAAAAACAATCAAATATACAGAGATAGAGATAAAACAGTGGTTACCAGGAGAAGGGGCGGGGTTGACGAGGAGATGGAGAGAGGTAGAGGATACAAAGTAGTAACTAATGAACAAGTCTAGTGATCTGATGTACAAACTGAGGATTATAGGTAGTAAATTTATACTATATTTGGGATTCATGCTAAGTGAGTATATTTTAGCAGCTCTTGCCACAAAAATAAAAAAAAGTTGGTAACTAAGTGAGATGAAGGGTATGTTAATTAGTTTAACAATAGTAACTTTTTATATATGTATCCCATAACATTATGTTGTATAATAAAATATACTAAAAATTTCCATGAACGGAGAACTTATCATAATGTCCTGCATTTGAAAAAATTTAATTGATAGAAAGTTCTTCCTTACATTGAATTGAAATCAATTAGGCATTATTTTTAGCTCTGTGTTTCATATTTACACAGAATATTTTACATAAATAACTTTTTGGATGTCTGAAAAGTTTGTACCCCAATAAATTTTTTCTTTCCTCAGGCTAAAGTCAAGTTTCTTCAGTTATTCTTTATGTACTAAAAATAATCCATATTTACTGAAAAATCCATATATGCTGAAATTTCCCTTTAAAATGTTGTACCCAGAGCTAAGTACTGCACCATAGTTGTGGCTTGACCAACATGGAACACATTGAAAATTTATCTCCATTTTTCTCTAACCTAGTAACAAATTCATTTTTTTGGACATTTTGTTAACAGAACTGTAATTTACCTATGTCATATAACTTGTGATTTACATACGAGTACAATCTGAGTACAGTCATTGCTCTGTATCCATATGTTCTTATGAGAGGAGCTATATTTACTTATGATCATGAACATATTGATAATATTCTATATAATAGTCTTCTGAAGTAAACTCAACAATGCACTTGGTCTTCATAGTTTCTCTAAGAATATTATCAAAATAACTAAAAAATTAACATATGCACATTGCATATTTGTATGTTATAAAAATTATTTTATTTTATCAATTTATTTAAACCCACGATGCAATCTAGATATTATAAAAATTGATCATATAATCAATCTTATCAAGATCCAAAAATGGCTTTCTGTGACTTTCCATGACTTAAACTTTTCAAGAAACCAACTAGGCATAGTTTGTTAGTTTTGTACAATCTGAGTACAGTCATTGCTCTGTATCCAACTGTAGGTTCCACATTCACAGATTCAACCACCTACAGGTAGAAGATATTCCCCCCCCCCAAAAATGTGGCATGTATACTCGATGGAATACTATCTGCTATAAAAAAATGAAATTCTGCCATTGGCAGCAACATAGACAAACTTAGAGAAACTTATGTTAAGTGAGATAAGCCAGGCACAGAAAGAGAAATACTGCCTGTTCTCACTCACAAGTGGAAGCTAAAAGAAAGAAAAGAAAAGAAAAGAAAGAAAGAAACAATCAATCACAATAATACATTGAACTTTCAGGAAAAAAAAGATCTGTGGTTATTAGAGGTGGGAAAGGGGGAGGAGGAGAGTGGGGTTGGTGAGAAACTAGTTAAGGGTCACAAAGATTGATTACATTTTGTAAACATGAGTATACTAATTATCCTGATTTGATCACCACATATTGTACCCTTGTATTGATATTTGATTCTGTACCCCAAATATATATAATCAATTATCTTTCAATAAAAAAAAACTGTCAAAAAAGCATCATGCATACTCACAAAAAAACATGTATACTCGCAAAAAAAATTTCCCCCCAAAATCAACAAAAATAACAATACAACAATAAAAAATAATACAAATAAAAAACAATACAGTATAACAGATATTTACATAGCATTCAAATTGTGTTAGGTATTATCAGTAATTTAGAGATGATTTAAAGTATGCAAGAGGATGTGCATAGGCTACATGCAAATACTATGCCGTTTTATATAAGGGACTTGAGGATTCACAAATTTTTCTACCCTTGGGGGTACTGGAACCAATCTCCTGTGGATTCTAAGAGACATCTATATTTTTAAAATAGGATTTGTATCTGTTAAATTTGTGGTGTTTTTAAAGTTCAGTTAGTTATTCATTGCAACAAGATTTTTAAGAAAGACTGAATCTGTTATCTGTGTTAGCAATTGTGTCACCCATAATTTAGATTAATACACTTTATAGCTCTGTTAAGTTATTTATGAAAATATTGAACAGAACATGGTTAAGAATAGAGTCTTTTTCATTCCTAGTGAGAGTGAGCTCCTTAATTTTTTATTAATCCTTTGGGTGTGATTGTTTAGCTGCTGATATATATTAAAAGTTAATCATAATTATCACTATAATAATGGCTAACATTTACTGAGCAGTTAGTCTAGGTAGATACTTTTCTAAGCACTTGATGGGTATAACTTCATTTAGTTCATAATTCCTTTATAAGGAGTTTATTATTCCCATTTTATGAATGATAAAGCTGAGTCACAGATTGTCAAGAACTGTGAAGGGTCTGAGATTTTACCCTACATGCAAGCTTACAAATTAGCTACTGTTTTGTTGATGCTTGTAGAAGACACAAGACTCCTAAGTCAGAGACAAAAGACTATCACTCAGGGCACAGCAAGCAGCATTAGCTTCATGATATTTTGGTTCTCTTGACCCCCAACTCCCTCAGTGGCTCTGCAGAGTGGTTTGGGTTGATGGTGCACACTTAGTTGCATCACAGATGAGGAACCCCCAATTTAGGAAATCCAATCTTTTATTATGGGCTGAAAGCAAACCTGCCCTTTGTTCCAGAGGAAGACACTATCTCTGTATTTCAAAGCTGTTTTCTATTCCAACATCCACAAAAATATAGTCCAGAACAAAAGTTGGCAGTGCCTCTGCTCGCAAAACATGCAGAAAGGAGAGACCTATGGAAATTTGCCTCTAATCCCAGATGTTAAGAAATTTGCCCAAAGTTACAAAAATAGTAAGTGGACTTACCCCAGACTGGCCATAAGAGACTTTCTCCATAGTTTTCATGGCTCAGATATTGTACAGCTAAGATATTTCTTTGGTCCACTGATCTAGTAACCATGTCAGAAAAAAAAACAAGGTTTGGCATAGCTTATTCTAACAAATCCATGGCAGATTAAAAAAAAAATTAAGTGCTCACAAACCATCTGTTCAATAACCTGTTCTAGAATTTTGTTGGCGAGTAGTGTCAAGTTCACTGATCTTCATTTTCTAGGATCCTTTTACCTTAAAACAACAACAAGAAAAACACTTGCTCCTCTTATGTATTATATCTGTTCTCTTGTTTTTAAGTCTTCCAAGGTTATCAGCTATGATTCTGTGATAATGTTTATAAGATTTTTTTTAATACCTTGAAGCTATAATCCATTGTTCCTATATACCTGAGCTAATTTAAAGTGACTCATTGGCCTCTTATTAATTTCTGAGCTTTGGTTTTCTTATTAATCATATATGATTTTCTATTTCAGCTTCAACATCTTCCTTTTTGGTGGAAAAGGTAAAAACCACCTAGAATGAAAGAAGTTCTGCTTCATCTCAGCTATGTGATGATAACGTAGCACTGTCTCAGTAGGCGCCTCCCTGCCTTAATATTTTTCCCACACCTAAATAAGATATTGAAGTGTCCTTAAATTTTTTCTTTGGTCTGCTTCTTCCCATTATGGGCATTTATTAAAGCTTCGAGTCATGTTTCTAATACTATTTCACCATGTATGTTACTTCTGAGGTTGAATAATCCCTGTGTAACTCATGTGTTTCTTTGGATATTTTCTAATTTTTTCTTTGTTAGTGTTTTCTGAGGTTGGAGGTTCATAATTTCACTTTCAATAATCGATAATTTCATCTCAAGCCATTTTTGATTTTAGAGATTCATGCCAAGTCATCATGTATAGCAGGGGTTGACAAAATTTTTCTGTGAAGGGCTAGATTAGTAAAAGTCATGGTCTTTGTGGACCACAGGTCTCTGTAACAACTATTCCTCACTTCCACTGTACTATAAAAGCAGCTCTAGACAATACCTACATGAGTAAATGTGTTCCACTAAGGTTTATTAATGGACACTTAAGTCGAACCTATATATAATTTTCATAATTCTCAAAATATTTTGTTTTAATTTTTATTCAACCATTTAAAAATATAAAAATCATTCTTACTTGCACACAATTAAAATCAGGCAGTGGGACAGTTTTTGCCAATCACACGCACATACACATACAATTATTTATATAAATATAAATATATCATTTATATATCTCCATTTCTAAAATTCATGCCACATTTTATTCACTTGCTTGAGATTATGAGCTTAAAATTGATATGGACTTCTAAAAATTCTGTCATAAGTTCATTAATGAAATATTCTTTCCCTTTTCACTGCAATTATGTCTAAAGTAGTAGTTCTTATTCCTTCTTAAGCCTTCAGAGAAGAAATTATCAATAAGTCAACAATTTGTTAGATGCTCGACTCTAGGCATTATTAGTATTACAATGTAAATCTGGATAATTTAGTACAAATCAGCTGTCATCAGAGTTTTGGATAGTGAACCAAGAATAAAATTTACATCTTTTTGCCAGAGGTCGAGAAAAAACAAAAATGTTAGAAATGTCTCCAGACAGGTTGAAGAGTCATGTAGCATCATAACTAGCAGAGACAGCACAAAGCATGAGACAAAGCTTTGGCACAATGCAGACCTTTTTATAGTCTCTTTGGTAAGTCAGGTTATGGGTAGGTAGAGGTCTAGGGTACAATTAGGTGAGTGAAGTATCTGGCTGGAATAAGACATTTGAAAGCTGATCACAGCAGGGTACTCAGTCAGCCAGAATGACAATTTAACTAGGTTTTCTTCTGTACCTTATGACAAGGAAGATCCACTACATATATATATATATATATTTATGGTGGCCTTTAGCTAGGTTTTTGTCATTGTTGTTGTTTATATTTTCTAGTATTTATTTACATATTTTAAGATAACTAAAGCCAACCTTGCAGTCTGTCTAGGAGAATGTTTCTGTTCCTACTTTTGATGTAAATTTTGTAGGTGTCACACTATCATCTGGAGGATATGGGGAAGAGGGATTAAAAGATTAAGAATGAGCAGTATTAAAGTTCTTTTCCTTGATGTTCTTTCTTCTTGCTATGGGCAAATTTGCAATACTCAACTAGTTAGTGGGCTGTTTGAATCCTTTCTTTTTTTTTTTTTTTTTCCTAAAGAATATATCTCATTTTGATAGCAGGTTTGATTTAGAGGTAACATGTTACTTTTTTGCTGTAAAAGAGTTGTAAATTGAAAAACATCTTTTTTCTTGGAATTTTAGTATGTTTTGTTTCAACTCTTCAGCATCTTGAATAAGCGATTTGTGATTTTTGACTAACCACTAACCTATGCACATCTCTTCAACCTCCCCTTTTGGACTGATGTTGAATTTTCTTTGACCTAAATGCTCTTATGTGAATTCTATTCTTATTATTTTAAGACTCAGAAGACACACTTCTATCATATAATATTGAATTTCCTTGTGAAATAACTTAGTTCAGAATTACGTGAAATTTATATTTCTGAGTCTTTAAAATTTTGGGTTCATTGGCCTAGGTGGTTGCCATTATATTGAACGAAATTCCTGTTGATGGTGTTGTACGTGCTACTTGACCAAAGTTATGATTAGAATAGCTTTCAGAGAAGAAGGATTTTTAAATAAAGCATTTATGAAAAATACAGGCTAATCTCTTTTAGAGTTAAGACAACAAGAAATGAAATATTTATGAGTCAGGTCTTGGCTGTATGAGAAAATACAGATGAGGCTGTGGTTCCATTACATTACTTACAGTATTTGTGTGACCTAAAAAACGAAAAGTGCAAAAAGACCTAATGCAGTCAGATAGGGGGGCTGCTGAGATATGAATGGCTAATGAAGTATTACAGTCTTCCTCGGAGTGAAGTTCTTTTTATTTTTTAAAAAATGTTAATAGAGGATGAAGAAGTACAACTAGAAGTAAAAATACTGTTTGATGGCATAGGCAATATAAACTGAAGAAATAGTTAATTAAAAACTATTAATATGTCCATTTTGAAGACTTTGTTTCCGTAAACAAAGACGTATCCTGTTATTTCTCTTTTTTAATTACATTTTCCAACAAGAACACTTAGACATTTTAACTAGTTTTTAATTAATTTAAATTTCACCATGAGGTAGTAAAAGTTAAAGTAAATTTACTGTTTTTTTGATGTGGCAGTTGAATTCTTTTTTACAAAGTGCCTACATAAATTATGACAAATCAAGCTAAATACAGTATTAGTTGAAGGAATCACCTTTTATTGCTAGAAAATAAAAACATGTATTCAAATAAAGACATCTTGAATGTTTTAAAGTATGAAGTCTATAAAATGTTATACATGATGCTGTTGAAGAAATATCTTAAATAAAATTTAAATAAGTGAAAAATTCACTGTGATAATTTTGTTGTTCATAAGAATAATTTGAGGAGAACTGTTAAATGCTAGTTCGTAGGTTGGATTTGGATATTCTGTTTTGACTTTCTTTTGCTAATTTAAAAGAACAGAAGTCTGCAATTTCACATATAAAAACAAATTATATAGAGGGAATACTTTTAGCTTTTAAAATAAGACAGAGACAAAGAAAAGAAGAGAGACTGAAAAACAAATAGTTGTGTTGTGGGTGTGTTTAAGGCCTGGGACATTTTAGTTTGTAACAATGTGTGCCTAATTTTTCCTGTGACGTTTAGGTTATTTTTAATCCTTTTGTCTTCATTGATCTCACTTTACACATTATCATAGTGGTTCACTTACAAATTACACAAAATAAAATGAAGATTTAGGAATCATATGAAGAAGTTTAGTAAGTCTTTTCCATTCACACGTAGTTGAAGTCTAGACAGCCTTCTAAAGTTTGTCAATTGGATGTTTTTCCCACAGGAAAAAAATGTTCGAAATATTGGTTAATTTGTGATGAAAAAATTGATAGAAAATTGTGTCATAATGCTAGTATGTAAGACAAAAAAAACCTTATTTTATTTATTTTAAATGTGTGTAGTTCATGCTTACCTAGTTCATGAGACTCTTCCCAGTCAGCCAGATGCTATTTCTTTCACAAATTCTCAATTTCCTCAGAGACTTTCTTCATCACCTGGTCTCCGAATGGTGATCCTCCAGTCCTTTGAGTCATCTCACATTTTTCCCTGAAGTCAATTTCAAATTCGAGGTACAGCTTTGGGTTCGGGGTGGGCTAGACACTTGAGCATGTAGTTCTAATTTTATAAGATCACCAGTGAAGACGTGGGAGAAAAGGAAAAAAAGGAAGGATAGGGAAAGAGGACTGACGGCCTTGCCTAATGGCCAGCAGTAGGCAGGCTACCTGGAGTGGCTTGGCAGGATAGTTGCAGAAAAGGGAAGTGGTTTGGTCATAGATCATGACTTTATACTGCACTAGCTGGAGTCCATGGACAGTGCAGGGAGCAAGAGCCATAATCACCTGGTTAATTTCTCACCTTTAGAGTGCTCACTCTCTTAACAAACCAAAACATAGCAACACAAAAAGGGGAAACAAAAGTGAGTCGGCGGATCCTTTTGTTGCTGAATTCGTACTGTACCTACCTACATTTTTGTAATGACCTGACTATGGACACTTGCAATAGTAACATTTCATATTTGTAAAACATTTTACAGCTAATAAGGCTCTTCTGTTATCTGTTTGAATCTTCGAACTAATTCTGTAAGATATTTAAGGCAGATACTTTTTATGCTCTTTGCAGATGAGGAAATAATAGAAATTATTTATACAGATTATATGGCTAGTGACTAGCAAAGCCCAGAGTGAGTCATCTCCTGGTCTAGTGCTCTTTCTTCTGTATATACCATGCTGCTTCTCATGAACTGTGGGCATCTGAATCTTCAGAATGTCTTTTAGATGTTCTCTGCCTGGAGAGCAAAGGCGATGTCTTCTGTTTTTTTTCTGTAGTTTTTTGCAGCATTGGTCCATACAGTGGAGAATCAGCAGGAATATTTGTTAATGGAGATGTGGACTTGACATCATGGAAAGAGGTTTGGCATAAGCAGATGGTGAGCATATCCTCCACTCAGCCACATCCTGGCTGCATGACCTTGGGCTAGTTACTTAATCTCTGAACCTAATTTTCTCATCTGTAAAATACAGATGAAAATATCTATATCGTAGTATTTTTTGCATGAATTTAAAATATCTGTAGAGATCCCACACAGTAGCTGCCAGATAGTAGATGCCCTCCCTTCAATGGTAGCTAGGATCTAATGACTCTCCTTTTACATAGGCCCCTCCACCTTTTTTTTTTTTTTTCTGTAAGGATGTTTTTGTTTGTTGGCTTTGTTTTGTATGTTTTTCGTTTTAAAAACTACAGTGCCAGTGTTTAAGAAGGGGCAACCCATTTTGCCAGTGAAGCATCCCTATATCTGACCCTGTGAATTGTGAGGAGCTGGAAGAAAAGGAAATATGCAATTTACCAGAAGCAAATATATCATGTTCCTCATTTCTTGCCTTCTTTGGCCAGGCAGTGAAGTTACAAATAACTGATCCAGAAACATTCTTTAGAGGAAAATCTGACTTTGTGGATGTTCTCAGAAGTCAAATATTGTCTCTGTCTGAACCAGTATATCCTTGGAAACTTGAAACCTGAAACTTAAAAATTAATTTTGAATTTTGTTTGTGGTATTTGCAAGTGAAGTTACAATTGTTTATTCATGAAGTTCTCTGAAGCCATTAGATGTGGCAAAAGTAGATGCTGCCCCATTTTATCTTAAGATTGTCTTAGTTTCATAGCATTTTCTTTTTTTATTTATCAAAAGCTTTAGACCTGATTGATTTGCTTTAAATATGATGTTTTTAGATTAATAAATTAATAATTACAATGAAGTCTCATTTTCTGGAGAAATATATTTTATAATTTTAATAAATTAAAAATAAATTTATTAAAATAAATAATTCCAGTAATGGCTTTAGATAAAGCGATTTCCATGTCACTTAATTCAGTGTCATAGTTAATTTCTTTTCCAGCAACCACTGCTCTCCTGTCTGAGGACTTCTTCTTGGGCCTGTAAATAAAATGGGAATTTTACTCTTAACTTGGCTATGTTTTAAATTTAGGAAGCCAATTTTCCTGCTTCTGAAATGGAGTAATTTTCTGTTTATCTAAATAAGGGTAGTTAATTACTAGTTTCTATTGGAATTGAAAATTCTCCTTTGTGTCTAAATACCCAGATCATTTTATTCTATGCTGTGAAGTCTTCAGAGTTCTGTCATGGTCCTGTAATATACTATCCTATATGTACTGTTGACTACCATTTTACATGTGAACATGAGGGAGGTTAGGTTGAAAATATTGGACTTTCCTTAAAGGTTTCAGGCACTAAGGAAGGACTACAGAAGAACATTTTAAAGATACCTTCACACTCATGTCTCTTCCCTCCCCTTCAGTACTACGAAAATACGTCGGATAATTTAGTCGAAGCAGCCCAATTTCCTTTCCCACTTGCCTGGAAATAATTATTTACTGAGGAGATATGTGCTCAGTGGAAGAAAGGTTTGGCAAGTAATACTTATTCTTTAGCTCATTGGTGTTGGGAGCGTATGTTAGTGATCCTGTAATAAAAAGCATATGCTTAAAAAGTGGTTACTGTGTGTGGGTAGGAACTATACTTCACAGTATTGTGTCATGGGAAGGGCCTCATTATGATTGGGAAAAACAGATGAATTTAAACTAATACACAAGTTCTGTAATGGTTTTGTTCTGTTTAGGTTTTTTTGTTTTTGTTTTTTAAGATGTAGTCCAGCCCTAAAGATCTATTCATAAGCTGTAGAGGCCTGGGATTCCATTGTACTTACTTAGAGGTGAGCTTTAGTAAACTTTTAAAGTAAATATATGGTGAAGATGAGTGCTAGCTAAGTAATTTAAATTTAAAGTTAGCAAGAAGAGAAAGATAAAAATAAACTACTTAGACACAGTCACATCACCTGGTAAGAATGTCAGAATATTTTGCTACTTTTTTCCGTATACTTGCCATGTTTATTATTTACTTGACGAAAAAATTTTAAGTATGAGCCAGGTTGTATGTTCAATCAAAGTTTAGCAATGTAATGTTTATTTTGGGGACATAACCTCTGTTTTTGTTTGTTACTTTTAGGGTTGGTCTTTAAAATTAATTAATCTGATGTTATAAATTATTATTTAATTACAATTTAGACATGAACTTTTATTTCAGCACCAAGCCTGTGTCTGGCACAAAATGTGGTGAAGTTCTGAATGCATATATGATGGTACTTCAAAAAGTCTGTGGAGTATGGAATTAAAAGAGAACGCAAATCTCTCCATGAACTTCTCCCCACTCAGAGGCTCCCCTAAAAACAGTTATTTATGTTTTTAATAATTCATTTTCTTTTTTGCTTTTGTTAATACTTTTTGGGCAAGATATTATGATTTCTTTAAAGTTTTAAGAACTATGTTTTGCGTTCAACCTAGTAGCTTAATATTGTTCTTGCCAACATTAGACCTAATTATTCTTAGACGATGTATCTTAGAGTTAAGGTGTTTCGGATTGTATCAGAATGCAGAGTATTTAAATGTATTCTTAAACGTTAGATTTAGAACATAAGTTTAAGGAAAATGTTTAAAATGATTTCATTAGCATATTCGTTTAGCAACATTAAAAAATTATAATATACTTTAGTTTCCTAGTTTTGCATCATAAATTTATCTGTTGGGGTTATATGATAAAATTGTTTTGTTGGCAGATTACAATTTCTTAGAAGACCAATGTTAATCATAAATTAATTTGTATATAAATGCCTATATTAGTTTTAAAATGTTCCATTTATTTGCTAGATTTAATCTGTTAAATCTAGGTTATGTAGAATGATGAACTATATGTAGCAATATTTGTCTGCCTCAGGTTTAGGCATAAAAATAGTCATGCACATTTAACATATGAAACACTCACAAGATTATAATTTAATGAAATAAACAAGAGAATAGCACAACTTTTGGTATTTTCTTAGATTTTTATTTTGAGGAAATAAGCACTCTGTAGTCCTCATCCTAATTGCAAACTGTGTGCAGTGAATTAGACCCCAAAGAGTTGTTAAATTTTTTTTGTCCTGTAACTTTATTTTCCAGTAAAAGCAGGGCTTTACAAAGAACATGGTGAATGTTTTGCTATATGATGATAATTGTTGAATTTATTACTCTATCCTAAAGTAAATTTTGAATTTCATAATATGGTTTGCATATGTCATTGATAAAAGTGGGGAGAATTTCTTTTATAATTAGTGAATACTTTTTAATTCTAAGATCATTTATTATGTTCATGTATATGTCTTTAATATCATGCATTTGGTCTCATCTTCATAATTTGTACCAATAGTCAGAAAAAATCAAAATAACAATATAGTTTTATGGGGAGTGATTATAATCATAAAGCGAGAAGGAAGCATGTTGAAATATGAAGAGTAAGTTTTGAAAGTTTATTTTTCTACAAAATTGAGACTGTGTGAAGAGATGTTATATTGATTTTAGGAAAGAGCAAATAGATGAGTCATCTAAATTTTGTAACTTTAGGAAATCAAGAGCTGTTAGTCACTATAATTTGGAAATGCTGTGTGCTTTATATATTAACTTTTAATTGTAAATGTAAGTGAGTACATTCACTCTAGCTTTTTTCTTACTACTAATTTTACTAAAAATAATGAAAGAAAAAAATCTGTAAAATATTGTGTTTTTTAAAAAACAATGTATATATGTTTTATTTTTTGTTAACTGATAAATATCTGTCAGAACATTTACAATCTTAATTTCATTTGAATGGAAATCTCATATTTTAAGATAGAGATTTTATTTCCATGAGAGCTTTAAGAATTTAGGATTTGAGCATTTGCTGTGGCATATGGTGCATTTTCTGTCCTATTTTGTATACCAGCCCATTAAGGAGAGAAAGTGAAGTAAGTAATCTAAAAATAACTCTGCTGTTGGCCTAATTTAACAACAACAAAAAAAGTCTTCCGTGCATAAGTAAAGTTCCACATTTCGTTTCCCCTAGTGGAAAATCTCTGAAGCATTTTGCCACCTATTCACAGAACAACATTTCATTTGGCATCATAATTGCAGCCAGAAGGGTTGTTTTGACTTTTTTATATAGTTATGTGTGCTAGCCCTAGTCATAATACTAACATCCTTAGTCCAAAAAGACCTACCTTCCTTCATGCTTACAGTTTGTTCACCTCTCAAGTTAGTACAGATGCACACACTTTTTTCCAAAACACATTCATTTTCACAAAAACTTACAATCTTGAACTGAATTGAATTGATTTTTTTTAAAGAATCAAAAGTATTCACAAGAATTAAAACTAATCACAAGAAGAATATAGCCATATCTAAAAGTTTATTTTTTGTGTACCTATTCAACTCATCTTTAAATTATCTTATCATAGGGCTTATAAATAGTAAGAACTAGTAAAATGAAACAAGGTTAATGCATTTCTTTCATTTTTCCCTTTCCCTTGATGATTTTTGTGATTTTGTTCGTACTATTTACTGTTTTTCAAATTGTTAACATTTTTATACTTTTTGGCATCTTCTTATCTTGCTCAGTGGAGTGCTTGGTGTAGAAACCAGAAGATGATGGTTCTTTTTCTAACTTTAAAATTTTGGGCATTTTGGGCATTTTATATGATAATACATTCAGTATTGATTAGAGATGCAGAGTGCCTCAAGAGCTTGAGTGTGGGACACCAGCAGTGGAATGATACATTTCTTCCTGGTGGGGGGAATTACTTGGCCCTGATGTATGTAAAGGCTTTTGCACTTACATGCAAAGGAATTTTTATTCCTTCCATAAGAGCTTTAAGAATTTAGTAGTGAGCATTTGCTGTGGCATATGGTGCATTTTAAATTTTAAAATACTTTTGAATCCTACATAAGCATTCATTCACTGATATGTTGAACTAGCACAAGCTTAGAACACCCATAAAAATACTTTAGATCTTAAAAAGATAAGGTCTGAAGCAGATAGGAAAGAAACTTTGTTAAGGAATAACATGATTCAAGTATTAAAAGGATGGGAAGAATAAATAATATGCTTTTTAGGGAACTGCTGTGGTAATGGCTACATTAATGGCCTTCAGTGAATCACACCTCCTAGGATCCTCATTCTTGCCAGATCCCCTCCTACAGTGGCTCTGGTTTGGGTATGTGATTTGCTTTGGCCAGTGGGACATAAGCGAACGTGGTGCATATGGAACTTGATAAGTTCTTGTGCATTGGAGCTTGCTGTCTTGGAGTGCTGCTGTCACCATGTGAAGAAGCCTGGTCTAGACTCCTTGAAGATGAAAGACCACATGGATAGACCTAGCCCAACTGGCTCAGGTGAGCTGTGCCCCCGGCTGACCTACCAGGTTAATGCAGCTGCATGAGTGAGCCCATGCCAGGTCAGCACAAAAGCCACACAGCTAATTCACAGAATTGTGAGAAATAATAAATTGCTTTCAGCCACTATATTTTGGGGTGTTTTGTTATATAGCAAAAGATGACAGATACAGGAACTTATCCAGATACAGGAACTTAACTTAAAAATTTTTTTCTCTGTCTCCCTTTTATAGCAGTATGCTTTGGTGACATTTCTGTAGTACCTACCATGTACAAAACACTGTCTGGTTGCAGAGGGTTTAATAATAGTTATTCATAACTACCATGTAAAATGAAATTTGTTTCTTTTGATTTCCTGGTAGGAGAGAGGAGTCTGAAAGTGAGGGGAGTATTCATAATGCTTCAAGTTCATACCTATTTAGCATGTTCTGTTGAGCTGCTTAGGTGAACTCTTCACTAGTCCATGTGGACGAGACACTGTATCTTCATGGGAGCAACTCACCATAAGAGAGGAGTGATTTGGGGTTTGTGGGCTATCCCCAGAGCCTTAGATTGCCATGAGAAGAATAGGTTTTTATTTCAAACAGAAGAATTTGTGAATTGCTTAGATGGACTGTTGTTAAATTCCCCACTGCAGAGTTTGTGTCAGAGTCCTAGGAAGGAGAACAGGGGCCCAAAAAAACAATAATACTAAGGTCACTCTCTAAGCCTTTGTGGACATAATGCAGTTATACTTTGTGACTAATGCATGAGAAAGAGTGTGGCACAAAAGGGAGTGGAGATTTTTGCCCTCTCCAATAAAGTGCCTTTATAATTACGTTGGAACACAAAATTAAGGAGTGATCACAGATTGGACATATGAGGTACTGGAACAGTGGGTGAGTGATGTACGGAGTCAAGATATCAGTATCAGAAAGGGGATAGGACCATAGGAGCAGAAATGGGGTCTCTGCAATTCTAATGGCTTACACCTGTTGTTGCTAGGATGTCTTCCACATGGACTGAGGATGCAAGTGATCATTGTCAGGAGTAGGAGAATAGGGAGACTTCAGTGGAGCTTGGATAAATACATAAAGGGATGTCCATAGGAAACCTCTGGGACTTCCTCACTTAGTTGGGAGGCTTTCGAAGGAAGTAGGAGTGAGCGCTTGTGGATGCATGCAGATTTAGTAGGTCTCCTTGTTGGTAAATTGACTTTTTTGCTTCCCCAGCCTGATGTGGCCTAGGAGAAAATGAGTTACCCTTGTATATACAAGTATTGAGCTCATTCCACTTCTTTTGCCTTCAGAAAGAGTGACAAAAAGAAAATGAAACAGTACAAAAAAATTCTGATTAACTTCAGAGTCTTGAGTGTATTGTGCAATTTCAGGATATTGACTGATCCTTCATCAGAGATTGAGTCATCATGGAGGAAGAATTTCAGAACTGTAGAAGGGACTCCTGAAAGACCCAGAATTAACCCTTTAGAAAACAAAATAATTTCCATTCTTCCTTGGTATCTAATGTAGTAGGTAAGTGATTGATGCTATTCAAAGAGCTGATCAAATTGATAGAGTGGAAAAATCAGGAAGTAAAAAAAGACCAGATGTGAAATAGAGTGTTATGGCCTCTAGGGAAACCAAGGGGAAACCACAAGTATGTCCATGAAAAAAAGTAGCATAGAACTTCTAAAACTCTAAACAAAATCACTATTATTATTAAAAATGAGTTATACTTGGCTAAAATTTTTATAAATTTAAGGCAGTGACAGTTAAAAGCCCAACAAAATTGATTTTTGGATAAATAATTTTACCAAATCTAAAACTCATTTGAGACAAAAGTTGAAAAATTTCAAGCCTATTCTTAGAGGAAGGTAAATGAGAGGAGAATGAAACCATGCTACATCAGTGTGGATTTTATGTATGTCCTGTTCCATTCCACGAAGGATTTAAGATAACTCTAATAAAGCGATCCAGTGAGGGCCGGCCCGGTGGCACACTCGGTAGAGGGCGGCGCTCCCGCCGAGGGTTTGGATCCCATATAGAGACCGGTCCGCTCACTGGTTGAGCGCGGTGCGGGCACGACACCGAGGGTTGTGATCCCGTTGCCGGTCGCGGTATGGGCGTGACACCGAGGGTTGCGATCCCGTTACCGGTCACGAAAAAAGACAAAAAGGAAAAAAAAAAAAGCGATCCAGTGAAATAATGATGAAGTAGAAAAGAAAATCAAAACAAAATGAAGGAAAACATGATTCAGTATGGAAAGTCAAAACGAGGAAAGATGTTTACCAAAACAAGAAAGAGAGAGCTAGGGTTAAGCTCTCCTGGTTTGCCTTTGAGATTCCTGGCAGCTAGAATGAAATGTAGTTTATAGAATATCCTTTTTGAAAAAGAAGGAAGAATAGCGTTCTTCAGGAAAGGGAATGTCACCCTTCAGACTAATTTCTAAAAGATTTCTCATGTCAGGCCTTACCTGGGAGTAATGAATGATATAGGGGGCCATATCCTGACCATGTTCCAGCAACAGATTTTCTCAAGGATCTTTTATGTCTATTTCTGTAAAGCCCAAAGATATACCATCAAAGCACAGAGCTTGATTATGAGAGGGACAAAGATATATAATACTCTTCTTTCTTTCATTATTACACAGTTACCTGGTTGGCTTTTTAAATTTCTACAACTTCAGCTAATTTTTTTGAAACAATTCCAAATTTATGTGTTTTTTTTAAAGGCTAGTCAAGGGAAGAAGTGAGAGTGGAAAAGGACTTGGCTGTGATCAGTTAGTTGTAAACAGCACTGCACCTGGATCAGCCTTCAAATTTATGTTTTTAATCACGAATTTCTCCATTGTGTTGCAGACAAATGCTTCCAACAGTGTACTATGCAATCTTCTTAGATACGTTTCCTTCTTTGAGTTTCTTGGTTGGAATGTAAAATACTGCTTTCTTTCAAGAAGGTTAAATTGTGCTTTTCTAGCTCCTCATTGCCTTATAGTTATTGATGTTCAGCTCCCAGAATGAACTTTATAGTGGTTCATTAGCTGGACTTGAGTGTCTGTTTGCCCCAAAATATTGAAGTTATAAACATACTAAAATATTGATTTGTATTAAAGAATCAAAGACTGAAAGCAGTAACCAAATAGAAAGACTGAAGTTAGGGAAGAAGTACTGAAATAAACAACTTATTCAAGAGTTCTCTACTTTACGCAATTGAAAATTTACAAACTTTGGATGAAACAGAAAAGAACATAAATAGTTGCTTTATTTTCTATTTTATTTATTTTTAATTGACACATTATAATTATGCATATTTATTGGGTATGATTTGATGTTTTAATTAAAGTTTGGTTTGTTTTATTTCTCTTGAATTATTAAATTGTAAGTGTTAATTTAACTATCTAATTATCACCTCAGTCAATCTACTTTTCTCCATCTTCAGTACCACTGTCACAGTCTAAGGCACTCTCAGCTATTGCTTGATCTACTGATTGAAGTAGTCTCCTAAAATATGTCTTAGCACATATTTCTGGTGTGTGCTTTTCCTATTTTATCTGTCTCTCTTTTTAAAAAAAATTGTTTTTGCTGTATCAGTGCCTACCAGGGTGCGGGCATATGATAGATACTTAATGCAAATTTGTTGAATGAATGAATGGCTTCTTCATGGAGACTTTTATACCTCTCTAGTCGGTTCTCTACCAAAGCCAGAATGATGTTTATAAAACACTTCTTTTCATGTCATCCCTCTGGTTATAAGGGGCTCTTCATTTCTCTTAGGGGAGTCATCAGAACCCTTAACATCACCTTTGAATTTGCACAGTACGTGACTCCTCACCTCCCTCTTCTGCCCTAGCTCTGCTCTTCAGCACACCGGCATCCATCCATCTGTGCCACCCTCCTTCTTGCTTCTTGTAAGAGCCTTCACAGGAGCTTTCTTCTTTGCCAGGAGTGCTCACTGTCGATCTTCTCACTGTGCTCCTTTACTCATCCCTCATGTCTCAATTCAAATGCAACTTATTCATGCAAGTCTTTCCTAACCCAACTAGTCCATGTTATGGGGTCTCATAACACCTTTTTCTTCTAATAAAGTTCATAATGACACATTTATCATGAGTAGACGATTAATTTTTGCCTGCTTCCATGCCTCAAGTAAACTGTAAGCCCCATGGGGGCAGGTACTTTTGTTTCTCTGTTAATTTGAACCCAGCACCTTTCATGATACCTGGTATATGATACAAATAAAATATTTATTAAATAAATCCATGAATCAGTGAATGAATATTTATTTATTAAGTTATACTACTCTGCCTTTTTTTCAGAAAGAATTTAAAGTAATGTTATAATGGTAACCCCTCTACTATCATGCTTTCCTAATTGTGGCATGAAAAGATGTTTTTTGTCTTGTTTTGTTTCCCCATTTTTGCACCCGATTTCTGTTGGTTACATATTTGGGAGTTATGAATTTTAACATACATGCAGTGGCTCATATAAAACCTAGTTAGTGTGAGAAGTTAACAAGTGACACCACTGGAGCAAATCCAGATGCCATTTGCAAAGTGAGCCTTCTGGCCCTGTGGGAGGGAATTAGTCTGTGTGTCAGCTCTATCCCCGGGGTGAGTAAGGTTCTTCAGAGAGCAAACCAGGACTAGGCTGAGGAATGTGTTGTGGAACCTGAGTAGCATAAGATGAAACAGTTGCAAAGAAAAACACTACCAAAAACTTTCTGGTTTGTAATGACTTTCTTTACTTTTAGCCCCTTTCTGGACTTGCTTTTTGCTGGACATAATAAAGACAAGTCATAAAAAATAATGATCTAGGGGCCTCACATTGTAAGATGGTGGAAGTAGAGAGAGAAAGAGAGACCACCTCGTTTGTTCTCATTTTAAAGCCCTCAGAACCGTGCCTATGACCACCATTTTTAATCCATTCACTACATCTTGGTCCTACAATCTAATCACCTCTTCCATGGCCCACCTTTCAATTACCATAATAGGATCTCCCACCCTCAACAGTTATAGTGGAGATTAAGTTTTGGGAGGACATTCAACCTAAGGCGCCTTTTCACACTCTTTACATACTCTGAATCTCAATTCTCAGTCTAAAGTATCCTTAGAATACCTGCATAAGTCAGGACAGGTTCTTCATTTTTTTTTTTTAAATTTTAAAACAAGATTTATTATATAGACACAGAGTAGATCTCATCAGCTATAGCAAAAGAACATCTAAATAACTCTTTTCCTAAGCCTGGCAGGTGAAAATAATTTTATAGTTTCAAGGGAAAATTTTTACTTTGGTTTAACAAATGTGGATTCTACTTTGGGGCAGATTACCCTATTTTCTATTATTTATTATAGTATTATAATAATGAATGCTTTATGAATATTTACTATATATTATATAGATTATTTTATATTTATAGCCACCTTGTGGGACAAATACTTTCATTATTACCATTGAGAGGGATCTTAAACCTCAGTTAAGTTAAACTCTATTTTAGAGTTGAGGAATATGAAGCCTTGATAAGTGAAGATATTTTAACCAGCTGAGATGAAAACCTGGATCTTTTGATTCCCAGTGGCTTAGTTTGGGCTTCTATAAGAAGTTACCATAGATTGAGTGCTTTATAAATAACAGAAATTTATTTCTCAGAGTTCTGGAGGAAGTCCTAAATCAGGGTGCCAGTATGGTTGGGTTCTGAGGAGGACCCTCTTCTGGGTTGGAGACTGCTGTCTTCTCGTTGTATCCCCACATTGTGGAGAGCAGGGCAGAGGACACGGGCTCTTACGATTCTTATAAGGGCACTCGTGAGGCCTCCACCCTTACGACTTTATTACCCCCCAGAGCTCCACCTCCTAATACCATCACACTGAGGGCCAGAGTTTCAACATATGAATTTTGAGGGGACACAAACATTGAGTCGTAACACCCAGTATAGTTCTCTTTTTACCCTAGCCTCTTAATATATTTCTACTTACTATATCTTGGGTTCACAGTGGTTGAATGTTTTGTAACATTTATGAGCAAGAATGGCAGAAAAGAATGTAAGTTCTAATAGAAACTGTCCTCTCATTCCAGATTAAGAATGAATTAATAGAGAAATTATGCCACTCATACTGTCCTTATGCATAATTTCTTTTTCTGTGTCAAATTTGTCATCATTAAAGCATGATTTTTAAAATGGGAAATATTAATTGTTTTCAAAATTACTGGAGATAGAAAAAGTATGTGATAAAGCTAAGAATAGACAAGTATAGTAAATGACTAGTTATATATCAGCCTAGAGTTTTTTTTTTGACTATCACTTTTTTTACCTAGTCAAAACCAAGCTTTGAAAGATCTTGACAGGCTAGAATAGATAAAAACCCACAAAAATAAATTTAATAGAGATAAACGTAAAGCTGTTTATAGATGTGTAAGTTTAATAGGTTTTAATTGACTCATTGACAAGTTTTAAGACTTTTGATTATGCACCACATAATTTTGCTTAGTGCTAGAGACCCCAAGACCCATGTGTCACATGATCCTCAGAGTGTGGAAGACACATAAATGAACTACACATACACAGTAAGTTCATCTATAGAGGTTTGCACAGAATGCTGGAGGAGGGACGAGAAAGGACAGGTAACCAGAGAAGAACCCTGAAATGCTACAGGAAGTTTGACTCACGTACAAAGGTTGGAAATGAAGGTTGTTCTGGCTCTTTAGAGCAGCTATTCTCATAGTGGTTACCCATCTTCTGATGGGCATGTAGAGTTCATTTTGGGATAAAATTAATCCACAAATATAAATTCATTCTTTAACTCCTATGAGTGGCAAAAATATGAATAGGTTTTTACTATTATGAACAATTAAACATCACTTACTAGTAGCCTAAGTTAGTTATTAAGCTTTATTAAAATATAACAGCCATTAACAAAATTCAGCTCATTACTAGAGCCTACTATGTCTTCTAATATTCTATCAGAAGTCAGAGTGTAACAAAATACTTGTTACGTTATAGAGTTCCAACTACTTGTGCTCAGAAGTGCCTAGAATTATCAATGTTTTCTGACAATGTTTTATTATCAGTATATGAGCTAGGCTGTCTTAAACTGATCATGATGTTTAAATGCTATTATTTTGCTTATGAATTACAAATGATTTAGATTTAACATTATCAATTTTTCTAAGATTGTCTCCTTTTCTTAATGTGGTTAGTAATTCATATTTGTACCAACAGTATTTTTGGCTGGTAATTTATGAGCCCAGTCATCTTTATCAGGGCTTTTCAAACATTGGCATGCATAAGAATCACCCAGAGCTTGTTCCTGGGTCCTGTCTCCAGAAATTCTAATTTAGTAGGTCTGTGTGGGGCTTGATCATTAATATTTCTAACAAGCTTCCAGGTGATGTGATGGTGCTGATCTTCCAACCATGCTTTGAACAGCACTGGTCTGTATCTTTATTGCTAAAGCAGATGTATAGAAAATCCCATGAAAACATTCCTGAATGGTGACATCTCATATAATTTAGTTCTTTTCTACTTGAAGGTTAGGAATATGCATAATGGGGAGAGTAGGTATTTGGGCATCAGAGTCTCAGAGTATTTTGGCCGACACTTCAGTTACTCACTTAAAAAAGAAGATTGAGAGTGTCTAGTTTCAAGCAAATTCAAATTGATCAATGTGGCTAGATCAATCACATGCTAGGAGAATAGAGAGGATGAATTAGTGTGGCTCAGACATCACAGGCTAGGGGAGTAGAAGAGATAAATGTGACTGGAGAAATTTGCTGGATTATCTAGGGTTATCTATGCCATGCTCAACAATTTCCATTTATCCTAAGGACAGTAGTAAGCCATCAAAGCATTTGAAACTAGGGGATGGCATGATCAAAGTTACAAAAACAAGAGTATGACAAGAAGAGAGGCAGGGACGTCAGTTTTGAAGCTGCAACAGTAATCAAGGTGAGAAAAATGAAGGACTTTAAATAAGCAGTGGTGAGAAAGATTTAAAAAAACCCACAGTTCTGAGAGAAATTAACGAGGTGACATTCATGATAATAGCAGCTAACATTTTTTCTGTACTCAGTATGGGATATGGACTGATTACTCTTCTAAGCACTTTATATATATGAATTAATTTAATCTTGACAGTAGTCTTATGAAGAAAGTGTTATTTTTATTTTTATTTTACAGATGAGGAAACTGAGTCACAGAGAGGCTGGGCTACTTGTCCAAGGCCACACAGCTGATAAGAGCATAGCAATAATTTAAATTCCAGAAGTTTGGCTTAGAACCCAGACTGTTAAACTGCATAGTAAATTTGATTGTCAATTGATTGATAGGGACGGGGAGGAGTGTAGGATACTAGTAGATTTCTAGACATTACCAGTCTGTGTACTGACATAGGAAAGTTAGGTGAAGCATTATTTGGAGTGTGATGAAGTAGACAAATGAAGGATGTTATGGACTGAATATTTGTGTCTCTCCACAATTCGTATGTTGAAATCCTAACTCCCACTGTGATGGTATTAGGAGGTGGGACCTTTGGGAGTTAATTAGGTCATAAGAGTGGTGCCCTCATAAATAAGATTAGTGCCTTCATAAGAAGGACCCCAGAGAAGTCTTTTACCCTTTTCTCACCATGCAAAGATCTATGAAGACAGTCATCTGTAACTCTAATGAGTGCCCTCACCAGAACTAGACTTTGCTGATACCCTGACCTCAGACTTCCAGCCTCCAGAACTGTGAGAAATAAATTTCTGTTGTTTTTAAGCCACTCAGTGTATGGTACTTTGTTATAGCAGCCTGAACTGACTAAGAAAAGGGGGAGGGGAAAGGAGAGGATAATTCAACTTTTTACATTTTGAATTTGAGAAGTGTGTAGGAAATATAAATGACTATATCTAGTGAGCAGTAGATATATGGATCTTGAACTGTAAAAATGTAATGTAAACTCACAAAAGCATGGTGGCTAGATTAGTGTGGGGAGGGTTTTGTCAAAAGGATAAACTATATCAGTAGTACTGTATTCAGTTCTGATTGTCACATTTTAACTGAAACTAACATTTATGCAGGGGCAATCATGCTGTTGAAAGATTGCGAAACAGTGTCATAAGAATAGGATAAGGAACTGGGTTGTTTAGTGCAGAGTTAAGGAGACATGGGGAGGTTTGATAATGCGCAGTGTTTTAAAGAATAGTTAGGTAGAATGAGGAATTTATTTTACATTGCCTCAGTAGTCAGAATAGGATCAAATAGATACAAGTAATTCATAGTTACAAGTTATTCATAGATACTGAGAATCAAAGCATATACAATATGAAGTAGTAAGTGTCTATGTAAAGAAATATTGAAATATTGATGAGTTCCTCTTTGTAGAGGTACTATCGAGGTAATTACTGTTCTGCATAGATTATTGAGTCCATCAGAACTTAATAGCATTGTAATTATATGTTTAAGTTTGTTTTATAATTTGTTTTTAAGTTATTTTTTGGTATTAATAGGTTCTATTCTTTTTCTTCACAAAACTTGAAATTGAAGTAAACAATTATTTTTCTTGGCATAAAACACATAAGTCATGACTATCTAAAATGATAATTGCTGGAAATTTGTGAGTAAGGATTTTCTTTAAATATTAATCCACCTTTCATGACTGTTTCAGTCGTTTTGACTGAATGCAGTTGTTTACTTGTAGAAATTATTTACCATATCAATGTTTCAAATAAAGATAGAAGAGTTTTTATTTCCACTTACAACAAAATGTCAAAATAAAGTGTGTTTCTCATTACTGAATTTACAATCTTTGTTTCTTTTGGCCACTGGGAGTTTGTTACCAGCAGTGAAATACATCCTTCATGTTGGACTGTGTAGGATGGATACTGTAAATTTCTGGTCTTGCTTTTCCATTGATCTGGACTGCCATATGGGAATCCTGTTCAGCTGATCTTTATTTCCTGAGTCAGAAATTCTGTTTTACCCATCTTTGGGGCTTTCAGCAGCTATTCTCAGTGGGCCATCAGGTATTGCACATGAAAGAGAAGGTTCAAAGGCATAGAAAGAAGGTTCAGGGCTGAAATGTTTACACTGCATTTTAAAAATTTTTATAAACATTTTCTAAGCTTACGGATCAGCATGAAAGCTTAGTAGATCTAAGACTTTTTATATGCTGTATAGGTAACATTTGAATACACAGAAGTTTTGAGTGGTATGGGATTTATCGTCATTATAATTCATCATCATTATTAATTGATACAAAAATGACTTGTTTTTATGTGATTTCCCCAATAAGGACAATTAACAGCATATGATTAATTTTGTTAAATTTTTGGATATTTTTTTCACAGATTTATCCGCCTGATCTTGTTCTGCTTTGCAGCTGACAATTAGTATTAAAGCATGGTCAAGTGAAATTTAGAATCATAATAAGAAATTAACAAGTCACTAGAAATTCTATAATAAACATTTCTGAGGCTTTACCACTTTTGTGTGGTCAACTACATATATTACGTAGTAATAAAAATGTTAATTTTTTAAGCAAAATTGTAATAAAAATACCAGTATGGAAAAGCCAACAGTTAAGTTTATCACTTATCTGATGAAATATATTTTAATTAAAAAGAGGTTCTTTTATCATCATAGTTTGATTTGTTTGAATATAATCTGGTTCTCTGCAATTAGTTATGTATTACACATTTAAATGGTAGATGGGAAACTTTGCTACTTCTCTCAGACTGTGTACAAACAAAATACTCAGTGTGGAAAATGAAAATTTGGTAAAGGTCTTGAGTTTATTCTTAAGTACATGATAAAATAAAGCATCATAAAATAAGCATTTATTTCTTACCATACACAGCATTTTCTTATTAAATAGATTTTTGACATATGTTAAGCTGTAACAGAATCCATGTTTCTGGGAAGTTTACACACATTAGAAGACTTTTCGACAAGATAAAGTCCGTCTTCTGGTTGGAACTATGGGAGAATTTACAAAAGCACATACAGCTTAGCAGCTAATTTATCAAAATATCTTTTACTTGATTTCCCTTTTATGGGCTTCTCTTCCATTTTTATCCTTTCTTTTCTGTGTGTGTGTGTGTGTGTGTGTGTGTGTGTGTGTGTGTGGTTAACCTGTAAAATTTGCATAATATAAATATATGTTCTGCCCACAGTACAAGTTGTTATTTGGAGATATATTGTTTGGACCTAGGGAGTAAGTAGGTTTATGAGGCAGAGAATGCTGGGAACTGCAATACACAGTTTATCTTCCCTCACTCCTACCTATAAACATAACTGTGATGTTTAATAAACCTAGGGTTATTTTCATGTTAAATGCTATCCATGCCAATTGCCAGATTTGAAAAGTGATAATATAATAACCAGCATGTAAAAAGCAATTGATGTTCATTCTAATTATAAGGCTCAAAAATTGGTTAAAAGTATTCTATAATTTAGTTTTAAAACCTAAAGTTTAAATTTCACAGATTCCTTTGCTGCCACTATAGGCTAGCATTTTAGAATCATGTAATACATGTGAGGTGTAATCCAAGTCCAGAAGAGAAGTCCAGAAGAAGGACTTCATCTTGTCAAAAAAGTCTTCGAATGTATGTAAACTTCCCACTTAAGTGGAGTGTGAATCTTCTCTTCTGGACTTGGATTACACCACACATGTATTACATGATTCTAAAATGCTAAACCCACAGTGGCAGCAAGGGAATCTGGACTTGCCAGCCTAGAAGTGTACAGAAGGGAGAATAACAACGAACTCAAAGATCTTAAAAATCCCCTAAGAAGCCTAAGTCTTTTCTTTTTTTGTTTTTATTTTTGAGTGGATGCCCAGGGTTCCTGGGATTTCTTGTAATATCTAGAGATTCATTGTTCAGTTTCAAGGTGCGTTGCCTTTTTCAGAACTCCCCAAAAGACACTGATTTTAATCTATATTATAATATATGATATAATCTATTGTTGCAGATCTTCTTTCCGATAAACTTCGAGTTGTTTGTGATCTGGGACTATGTTTTATCTGTCTTTGTCCAAAGCCAAGTGGTACATTTAAGAAGCAGTAAGCTAAGAGTATGTTTGGGCTGTTAAAGGCAACATCAAAACAAGGTACATTTTCTTCTCCTCCTCCTCTTCCCTCTCCCTCTTTACCCTCCTCCTCCATTTCTCCTTCCAGTCCCCTCTCCTCTCCTCCCTACTTTTGCTCCCTTCTCCCCCTACCCCATCATATCATTATAGGCATCCTAATCTCGTGTACTGAGTACGTGTGAGACACTATAATTGTTATTATTCATGATTACTTTAATCTTCACTATCATTCTATGAGGCATATATTTTACTGATTTTAAGGATGAGGAAGCAAGGATATAAACATTAAAATTAACTCCCCCAGTGTTACACAACTAATAAGCAGCAAAATCAGAACTCAGACTCAGATCTAATCCCTAATCCTGTGCTCATACCATTATTCTAACTTCAGTCATGGGATCACAGACACAACCTTTCTCTAAATAAACATGCATGCCACAGTATTTCATTTTTATTTTTTTAACCATCTACCACATCACCTTATATCTAGCACTAAACAAAAGTTTGAATAATAGTTTGAAATGAGCGGATGAATGAATGAATCACTGTCACATTTGCATACTATTATATAGTCCATTGATGTAGGCAAACATTTTTTAATTAATTCAGTATTTTAAGGAGTAAGAAGTGCATGGATTTCCTAGCCAATATGCAGGATGAATAGCAAGTTAATGACTAGAAAACATTCTTCTGTCTCTTTAAGTAACTGCACACTTAAGTTCAGTATGAATTTTCTCTTCTGGATTTGGATTACACCTCACATGTACTATATGGTTCTAAAATGCTAACCCATAGTGGCAGCAAAGGAATCTGGACTTCCCAGCCTAGAAGTTTGCAGGAGGGAGAATAATAATTGATGACTGTGGAGAACTCAGAGATCTTGAAAAATCCCCTAAGAAGCCTGATTATCCGATGTTATCTGATGTTGCTGCAAACTACAAAGCCTCACCATAGCTTGGTTACCTCCTGTTTGATGAATCAGGATTCTTGCTCTTCCTACCCACTAGCTTGCTCCCCTACACAAAGTCCAACTACTTTTTAATTTTGGACAAGGGTATCCAGTAGAGGGATTCCCTCTCTCACTGTCAGATTAATAACATGCCAATTTAGGCATATCTGTTTTTCTTATTTCATAAAACATTAATTTATATGTGCTGTGGAAGTTGTATCAAAAATATTTGGCTCTAGTGAAGTATGTTACCTTTCTCTAGTGAATTAATATGAAGACATAACAATTTACTTAAATTTCATGTGGATTAATTTAAGAACTTATTGCATGCAAGGAAGGTACTATGCTATGTTTTCGGGGTATTTAAAGATGAAGAGGACATAGTATTGCTCTCAAGGAGCTTAAAATATAGTGGGAGAAATGTATGTTTAAATAGATAAAGTAAAATACAGGACCAAATGAATTAAATGCTAAATAGATAATCAGCAACCTATGGGAATGTTCTATTCTAATTTGGGCTTCAGAAAAAAATTATGGTGGAGATGGCTCTTGACCTGAGCTTTGAATAATGTCTAGATGCCTACTTGGTTTATTTATGTAAATATTAAAACATAAAAATTTTGTAGTGGATTGAATTATGTTCCCCCAAAACTCCCTGAAGTTTGAATTGTGTCCCCCAAGTTTTATGTTTAGAAACTTAGCCCCCATTGTGACTGTTAAGAGGGTGGGAAATCCTATTATAATAATTGAAAGGTGGAACCTTGAAGAGTGATTAGATCTTAGAATCATGCCTTCCGAACAAATTAAAAATGGTGGTCATGGTTGTGGTTCTGGAGGCTTTAAAAGGACAGTGTATGAGGAACTGTCTCTCTCTTGCTCTCTCTGTTTTCTCCATCTTACAATGAGACCACTGGGTCACTGTCGCCGCCACCAGATATGTTGCATGGACTTTGGACTTCCTGATCTCTGAAACTGTAAGCAGTAAGTTATAAATTTATTTATAAATCACCCAGTTCCACGTGTTTTGTTATAAGCAACAGAAATGGACTAATATACATATAATTCGCAGTATGAAGTTATGTGTGATGTGTGTGTGTGTGTGTGTGTGTGTGTGAATGTAGTCACAGGGGGATTAGCATGTACCTCTCAAATATTTTTATTTTCATGAAATGTTAAAAAATAGAAATGTCTATAAAATATCTTCTCCCTTAATTGATGCTATTATTATATTATTTGGATTTAGATATTGAGTTTAACAACTAAAATGATTTGCATTCGTTATTAAATAGTAAGGTAACCTGTATGATTCTTATCATGTGGACGTGTGCTAAACTGAAACACTTGTAGGTTTTAGAAGAACATGGTCATCGTGAAGGGACGTGTATAATTTTGCAGTGAATGTGTCTAAATCCAGGATTTTGGAAGCTGTATAGTATTGTCAGTAATTTGCTTAGCTTCGATTAGTCTGAATGACTAGGAAGCTATGTGAAGGAAACATCACAGGCCATATATTCCTACCTGAGTAATTTTGAAATGATTAAACCAAAATAAGGCTCTGGTTTAGCCTTGGAAGTAGGTCTTTTAGATTCTCCCAGTTCTCTTTCCCGGTCTCCTTACTTTTTTTGGTTAAGGCCCTTTTAAATTATCTGTTGTGACATAACAAACTACTCTAAGTTAGTGGCTTAAGACAACACATTTATTATTTACATAAACTATATTATAGTTTCTTTGGGTCAGAAATCAGCGTATGCCTTAGCTGGGTACTCACCTTCTGTCACTTACAAGCTGCAGTCAAGGTGTCAGTGAAAGCTGAAGTCTCATCTGAATGCTCAACTTGGAAAGAACATATTTCCAATCTCATGTAGCTGTTGACAGGATCCAGTTCCTTGTGGGTTGTTAGACTGATGGCCTCAGTTTCTTGCTGGCTGTTGCCTGGATGATTCTCTCAGTTTCTTGACACATGGACCTCTCCATATGAAAGTCTATTCTATCAAAATCAACAAGGGATTCAATACAGAGTCTGCTAGCAAGATGGGAGTTACACTCTTATGTAATATAATCATGGTAGTAACATCTCATCACCTTTCCTGTGTCCTATTTATTACAGGCAAGTCATAGGTCCTTCCCACACTCAAGTGGAAAGGATTAGATAAAGGCATTAATACCAGGAAATGGAAATCATTGAGGGCCACCTTAGGGTTTGTCTGCCACGATGCCTAAAATTTCTTTTGAGTGGGGTAGATCTATTCTCTTATGGTAAATAAAAGACTGAAAATTCAGAAGGGTTGAAACACATTAACAGTTAATTTTACTTGTCAATGAACAATTGCAAATGATATCAGATCTTTTTCTTTTTCAATATCTAGAGAATGTAAAGAGACTAAGAAGGCATTGCCTTGATGAAATAGAAAGATGAGGTTCTCCACAAGGTAGAAACATGGAAAGAAAAGAACAGATTTTTTTGAGTTTATAAATTTTACCTAAGATATTCCTTGTTTTCTTCAACTTCATAGAGATCAGTGTTATGCTTGTCATGTGACTACTTGCAGTTATAACTTCATTGTGATTTAAAGAGTTTATAAGCATGATTTTCCCCAGCTTTCGTTTTCTTTTTCCCTCTCCCAGAGTATTCCTTATTTGATGTGTATGACATTAGCTGTATATGTTTGTAGATGGTACTAGGAAAATGAAAATAAAAATAATGTGGAAATCAAATCAACCTATTTCTTAAATATTTCATGAGTACCAAAATAGTAATGATATAAATCTTCTAGCTGATTTTGGCAATGAAATTGACAGGTACATAACACAGTTATCTTCATATATTGGAATACTAGGGAAGGGCCACTAACTAGTGATTAAATTGTTTTAAACGATGATCAGAGAAATGCATGTGGTAAACTCTCTTGTACATCATTTTGCTCCTTAATACCTTTTAAAGTTTAAGGATATTCCTATGAACATTTCTGTTTTGCCATCATAGGCTGTTAAAGACCTTGGTTTTTCTTTTTTTTCCTTTTTGTCTTTTTTCGTGACCGGTAACGGGATCGCAACCCTCGGTGTCAGGTCTGCACCACGCTCAACCAGTGAGTGGACCAAAGACCTTGGTTTTAATGTGCAAACAAATCTAAGAGATTTTCTTCAACTCCTAATTGATGCATTTCTTCCACTTCAGTAACATAATCTGTGGTTGATCATGGCCGAACATTATCCTGAAGAATGAATGAAATATAGCAGAGAATTTACTTATTCTAATGTAAACTGCTGTTAAATAGACTCTTGTCAAACTTCTCTCTCTCCCTAAAATGAGCACATTCTTAGACTTGGCCTTTCTTATATTTTCAGTGTAAATATTCTATTACTAAATTTATTTTCTTTTTTTTTTTCCTTTTTGTCTTTTTTCGTGACCGGCAACGGATCGCAACCCTCAGTGTTGCGCCCGTACCGGACCGGGACCGGCTACGGGATCGCAACCCTTGGTGTTGCACCCGCACCTCGCTCAGCCAGTGAGCAGCTGGT
>NW_007726152.1:1313596-1373338 GCF_000696425.1 Galeopterus variegatus | reverse complement strand
GGTGTTGCACCCGCACCTCGCTCAGCCAGTGAGCAGCTGGTCTGTATGTGGGATCCGAACCCTCGGCGGGAGCGCCGCCACGCTCCCAAGCGGCGCACTGTAGCAGTGCGCCACCAGGCCGGCCCTAAAAACTTTATTTTCTATTAAGTTCTTAAAATTTTCTCCCTCAACCTATTCACTAGTCTGGAACCAAAACACTCCAAAAAGTTGAATTTTTAAAAGTTTCCTAGTTAAATATATTTAGTCTATCTGTATGGTCTTGAACATGTCCATTTTAGTGTTGTTTGACCTAGATTTAAACAGCCCCAAGGACTCAAGAACCATGACTACATAAATCTTTTTGTGTAGCACTTCATACAATTAGGCATTTAATAAATGCCTACAGATGATGAAAAGCCAGTTAGAAATCCTCTGAGGAAAATCCAGAATTCTTACACAATCAAATGTGCATCATAGTATTTTAAAGATTCTCCAGTATTTTCAAATTGCTTCCTTCTTCATAGCAACTTTAGCCTTGGGTCCTTTCTCATCCTTTCCATTTCTTATTAGGACATTAAAAAAAAAACACTCTCTTTTTGCTTCTTTTGTGTGAAATACTTTAGATCTCTGCTTGCCAGAACCTTTTCTTTTTGAGTTGGTTATATTGGTAATATCACAGCTTCCAGCCTCATTGGTCCTTTCCACCGAGGAAGGCGAGGAGGAAATTGAATGCACAGTAACGGGATCGCAACAGTATGTTAAAATTATGGAGCAAGAAGTTACCTTAGGAATACCACATCCCACCATTCTTAATTGAGACTTATAGAAATAAGTGACTTGTCAGATTTTACATGGATACTTAGTGAAAAATCTCACACTAAAATTCAAGAGTTTTAACTGCAAGCCCTATATCTTATTGTTAGTGAACCAGGTTAATAGTATTATCTTGCAAGTGTGGTTTGCAGTTTATTGAGACCTGAAAACACAATTCATGTGAACTTGATTGTATATCTTCTCCATAATTGCACATGTTGCTTAATGGATTTTATAGTGATATTGCAAATAGTCTGTTGTCACTGCGCATCCTTGAGTCAATGCCATATGGCAAGTCTTATTTTGACTGTTTAGTAACTTGAGATTGAAATGTGTTTTATATAATAATAAAATTGCACTTTTACTACTCATATGTATGTTTTTGAAACACTAAAAGTGAATATCCTTTAATTTGAAGATTTGTAGCTCCACATTATGTCATCTTACCTTTTCTGTGAAAACTTGGAAGCCTTTGTCGGTCCACTGCTCTTTTCCTGCTGATTAGCACTGTAGTTAGTGTAGGCTGAACTTCATAATTTAACCCTAACTGTATTTTGCTTTGTGTTGTTCTTAATTGCTTTATATACCTTCACTTTTCTGTCATTAACTAGAATTTAAGCTTTGCCAAGGCGGGAAGTATCTTATTCTTCTCTTGTATTCTAGCTAGTAATTATCTTAAACTTCTGAGCACATATTAGATATTTAATAAAAACTTACAAAAAATTTTTTTGAAGGTACATAAGTTGGATGATTTACTTTAATATGAGCAAGGGCCAAATTGAAACTTAACACAGCATTATTTTGCTCAAGAAAATAAACATTTGGAGGAAGAAACATTTTCTAAAAAAAAAAAGTTTAGGGCCCGGCCCGGTGGCGCACTGCTACAGTGCGCCGCTTGGGAGCGCAGTGGCGCTCCCGCCGAGGGTTCGGATCCCACATACAGACCGGTTCCCGCTCACTGGCTGAGCGAGGTGTGGGAGCAACACCGAGGGTTGCGATCCCGTTGCTGGTCCCGGTCCGGTATGGGCGCGACACTGAGGGTTGCGATCCGTTGCCGGACATGAAAAAAGACAAAAAGGAAAAAAAAAAAAGTTTATTGAGAAAAATCAGCCTCTTATGCAAGGTTTTGTGTCTGTACTTTCACTCTGTCAATTACAGTGGTATTTCCAATGCACTGAACATAATTCATTGAATGTCTATCCATACCTTTTGCATCAACTTAAAAGATATCATGTTAAAAAATATTTACAGTTTTCATTCTGGTCCACCTCTATCCTTGAAATACATTTTTTGGATGTTATTAAAATGTAGTAAAAGAAAACATAAATATTTTTTCTTGAGGTGAAAAGAGGCACTTTTTCAAATGTTTTAAAAATCTCTCTCTACAACACATCAGAAAAATTTGCTTTTAAAAATTGGACACAATTAAGTACATATTTAATTGGATTCCATAGGCATATTTTTTTATACACATGTCTATAATGTTAATTTTCCTCAGTATTTTTGTTGTTTCCTTTTTTCATTAAGGAAAAAGAGCTGGGAAAAAGAAAGTTTTTGGGCAAACTATTCCTAGTATTTTATCACTATAAAATGAAACAAGATTCCTAGCTAAATTTTAATAGTTGCGTAATATTGACATGAAAATATAATTTAGAACATTTAATTTCTGCCATCTGAGATTTTTATTTTAAATATATTTTGTGGATTTGATTTTTATTATGTGAAGTAGCTACTCTTGTAAATCACATACCATAGAAGTATAAATGCCAAAATATTCATAATTCATGTACTATTGAAAAAAAGTACAAGGACATCAAAATAGGTATTTGAGAAAATTGGGAATTTTTTTATGGGAAAAAATCTTAAATTGTCATTGAATTTCATTTTCATTTAATTTTTGAAATGTTGGTATTGTTGTGCCAGATCATTATAAGCTTTATTTCTACTACATTTTATCATAATGTACACTGAGCATAAATAAACTCTGGTATGCTAAACCTAATAGCAATTAAACTGGAAGTGTTTGTGTTTCATCACTGTGAACTTCTCAGAAATGTTTCCATGACAACCTCCATGCTAGTTAAGACAACCAGAGGTGATCAACAGTTTACGTATTTCTCTCTTGTAAGAATGGAATTTGTGTTGACAGTTTTGGCCTTTAATGGCACTTTTGTTCCGTGTGAAAGTATTTGTTTATCAGATCATATGCTGTTAACTGTCAGGCTGAGATAGAGTGACTGCTTTTGATAAAAGAGTGCATTAGAATTTTTAGTCTGTGAAGCTCTTATACTCTAATTATGCCCATCAGTATGGAAGAGTCCATTTGCTTCAGTACCCTACAAATTACACTTTATTAAGACCAAGTATGCTGAGTAAAGCTGGAGGATCTTGATTTTGTTTGACCATCTAAAAATGGAAATTTCTTTTAACTTTACTTCTTAATACTGCCCCCCCCCCCACGTGCACGCACATGTGCATACACACACGCTTTGTAAACCGCATTTGAGTGACCTCTTTGCAAAAGGTTATCGGGGCAGTGTTAGTGATTTTTCTTACCTCATTCACTTCCTTAGAATATTATAATTACGTCAGTAAAGTCTGCTACAAAGGATGTGCAAAAAGATATGCACAAAAGAAAGATAATTGTGCAGTTTCAAACAAGAATTGCCAAGATTTCATTGATGATCATGGAACTGAGGACTTTTCCCTGTTTACTCTAAAATAGAGGCTCATTAAAAACTTGTCTACTTCAAGATTCTCAAAATAAACATCCATATACATGTTTAGGGGACTGCAATTGTGAAAATTTTCTCCAGAACTGCGTGTTACACAAGAGAGGAAAGGCATCATTCACACAGGGAAGTTGTACTTGTCTTCTGCTGTAACTGTCTCCATGATCACATATCAGCATTGCCTAATACCTGCAGGATGGGAACTAGATGGTAAGGCTTATTAAATATTTTTAGGTTATTTATACATGGAAAATAAGTTTATTAGTTTCTCAAATAAATCTTGACAGTTTTCTTGGATACTATCACTATGTAGTTGTTAGGCTTTATTGTATGTCTTCTCAGAAAGGACGATAAAATTATTTTCATCAGCTTTGTTAATCTAATAATAAATCATAACTTGCCATGACCAAAAGTTATTCTTATTTTTCTTAAAATTACCTACTGAAACATATTAAAATCAATGAAATTAACATTTCAATCAACTAATATATGCTTTTATTTTATTTTTGTTTAAACAACATAATGTTGATAATCTTACTTCGTTTTTCAGTCTTTTTTTTTATCTACTTTTTTTCATTTTTTTCATCATCTACTCAACTGCATAAGCCAAAAACTTGAAAACGTCCTCGAACCTTCCATTATCCATTCAATGATTCATTCACTCGTTTCTTCTCACGCTCTATAGGCTCTGAGGATACAGCAGAGAGCAAAACACAAATACCCTTCTCTTTCATAAACTATATTCTCATGACAGGAAGCCAATAAAATGAATCAGTGAAAGATACAGAATGTGAGATGATGGTCAGTGCCATAGAGAAAAATAAAATAGAAGAGAGAAATAATGTGTGTGTGTGTGAGTGAGAGATGGGGGGAGAGGGGTTGCAGTTTTAAATAGGGTGGTCAGGAAGGCCTCACAGAAAAGATGACACTTGTGCAAAGAACTTAAAATGGTGAAGGAAAGAGCCATGCCTATTATCTGAAAGGAAAGCATGCTAAGGCAGAGGGAACAGCAACCTCTTGGAGTGGAAGCGTACGTGGCAAGCTCAGCAGGCCAGTACAGCTGGTAAAGAATAAGCAAGGAGGAAGAGTAGTAAGAACAGAAGTGAGGATTGGGGTGTTGAGAACATAGGGCCTGCAGGTTTTTCTAGGCCATTGGAGGGCTTGACTAGATGAGTCACACAACATAATTTACCTCTTAACACAATCACTCTAGCTGCTCTGTTGAAAATAGCCTGGACAGAGGGATGAAGGCCAGAAGGGAGCAAGGATGAAAGCAATTAGGAATTGACTGCAAGAATCCACATAAGACACGATAGTAGCTTGGACAAGAGTGGTAATAGTAGTGGAGGCTATGAGAAGTGACCAAATTGTGGATGTATTTTGAAGGTCTAGCTAACACAATTCTATGACCAACTGAATGTGGTGTTTGAGACAAAGAGAAGAGTTAAGGTTGACTCAGGGTTTTTGACCTTAAAACTAGGAGGAGAGTATTTCTTTTTTTCTGAGATGGGGAAGACCTTAGAAGAAAGAGGTGTGTGGGAAGGAACATCAAAAATTCCATTTCAGACGTGTTTGAGAGATCGATTAGACATTGTAATTATGGATATTAAGTAAGCAATTCAGTATAAGAATCTGGAGTTTGGAGCAGAGATGTGAGTGGGAGGAAAAAAATTTGTAAATTAGCATGTAGATGTGACTTGAAATTATGATGCTGACTGAGATTACCAAAGGAACACTCCTAGAAAGAAGCAATCTAAGAACTGAGCCCTGGGACATTCCATTGTTTAGATATTGACTAAATAAAGAAGAATCAAAAAAGAAGACTGAGAAATTTGACAACTGAGGTATGAGGAAACCCTAAGGACTGTGGTATCCTGGAAGCCACAGGAAGAAAACATTTTAAGGAAGAAATATGATCCATTCTATCAAATGCAGCTGAAATTTGACTTTTCGATTTGGTAATGTTAAGATCATCAGTGACCTTCACCTTAGCTCTTCTGGTGGAGTGGTGAAGTGGTCAGAGTGGGTACAAGAGAGAAGAGAAAGGAGAAAAGTTAGAGATAGAGCTGAAATGCTACAACCTCCAACTGTTCTTACTGAGTTTAGCTGGATTTTGTTGAATAAAAGTTTCTCTGTTGCTCTACATCTTTTGATGGGTTTCCACAGATTTTGAATAATTGTCTTTGCTATTTTTGACCAGATAATAGATGTCTCTTCTTATGATGAGGTTTCTCCTAGTTTTTTATACCACCATTCTTGAACTCTTATCTCCTACATCATATCATTTTATGTTGCTTTTTTAGCTTAACATATTATAAACATTTTCTGATCACAAATAAAACTATCATTTAATGACCATTATATGAACGTGTACCATAGGTAAACATACACCACGATTACTTGATTCACTCCATAATGTTAGATTGCTCTACTTTCTTTACTATTATGAATAAAGCTAATACTAGCAGATTTTATGCATTCTTGAATATTTCATTAGGATATATTTCTACAGGTAGAATTATGGAGTAAGACATAAGGCACATTGCCAAATTTCTTTCCAGAAAAGTTTTACCAATTTCTAATCCCTCCAGCAGTATGAAAATGCATTTGACTGATTTTCACTAGAATCAGATTTTATTGCTTTAATATTATTACTAATTTGATGACCAACTGGAAATTTAACTTATGATAAAAGCATTTTAATCTTGGGCTCCTGATTTTCAGTACCAGTTTTTCAAGTTAAGTCTAAAAACCTGTTTTGTAGGTAACGCAAAATTAAAGAAAAAAGGCAAAGGAAATCTGAGTGGAACTGGAATAAAAAAATAAAGGCGCTCTTTTCATTGCTGTTGTCTATGCAAGGTGTGGTATAGATTTTTTTCTTTGTTATCATGAACAGTATATGTTTTAGAATATATTCACTTTCTGTTCAGCTTCTTTCACAGTTTAATTTTCTAAAAGCAAAGTCTTAAGAGAGAGGAATAAATTTTTACTTGCTTAGACTTAAAAAAGTAAGAAATTTGTAGATGACCCAATAATATATAGCTTATCAATAAATGTAAGTTAGAGTAGCTTTGAAATTTAAAATATACAAAGCAGTAGATTCAGTGACCTAAGCAGTGTTATGTATTAGATCAAAGAGACATCTGTAATGTTTTAAATGTCTCTGATTTTGAAAAATTTGTTTATCTACAAAATCTATGTTATTTCACCTAAAAAATAATGACAGTGTCCATAGATTTGTTGTGTTATTCCCTATGTAATATGAAGCACATGTGTGAATTTCCTTCCTAGTTCTCAGCTTAACTCACTGACACTTAGAGAAAAGGTACACCATCATATGTGTTTAAGAAATTTTATGGATAATTATGACTTTTTCACAGGACTTGACTTGAATATTTTTTATACACCCAATATTTTCACCTGTTTTTTTTTTTTTCAATATAAAACTCCAAACAAGATACACCTATCAATGATATAACACAATTCAGCAGTGGCATAAGAAATTGGGATATCGGGGCCGGCCCGGTGGCACACTCGGTTGAGTGCGGCGCTTGTGAGGGTGGTGGCGCTCCCGCCGAGGGTTCGGATCCCATATAGAGACCGGTCTACTCACTGGCTGAGCGCGGTATGGGCGCGACACTGAGGGTTGCGATCCCATTACCGGTCACGAATAAAAGACCAAAAGGAGAAAAAAAAAAAAAAGAAAAAAGAAATTGGGACATCAATGATTTGGCTGGAATGTCATCTTTGACATTGTCTCATTGCTACCGAAGGTTAAGGTTTCTATGACTGAGTACCTTAAATCTATTACATATACAATTTTCTTGATACTTCCTTCTATTCTCTGCTCTAAAATATCCTAGCACAGTAACTTTTATTTCATCCTCTGTTTTTTATTTCTGAGGAACTTCTCAGTACTGATATCAACCCTGGTTTACCCGATTGGAGAGCTACACTTTACCTTTTATAATTTGCCAGCTTAAATTGAATAAGTTATAGTCTCAATTATTAGTTTTCTATTCATTTTATTTTCAGAATTCTTCTTTGATAGGGTTTGAAATAGATGGTAGTGTGGTACAACCTAAAATTTGATTCTGTTTTCAGAGTAAAAGTTAATAGAAGTTTATATGGTAAAAGTAGAAGACTAAAAAGTTAGCTTTTATTTAATAAAATTTTTCAAGACTATACATTCTTATTGCTTTCTAAAAATGGATAGTAGACTTTTGAGGATATAGCTTCCCTTTTGGAGAAAGTGGGCCTTAGCTTGTCTTCTGAGAATTGTAAGGACATTTATTTAGATAAATGAATCTAAGCCAACTATCAGAACAAAATAAAATTTAAAAGTATCACTGGAAATAGCAGTAAAGTCAAATATGTTATAGTGAATTATCTATGCAGTCTAATTTGGCTATACCTTTATTACTACAGGACAGGCTAGAGACTATTATCTTTGGACATTATTTTCTACCATAATAAGTCAGCATTATTCCTTAGTGAATCAGAGATACTGTGATTCCTTAAAGATGATGCATATACTACAGCCTTCAAAATTTGAACAACTAACTGATGTTTGCTAAAAATACTGAGGAATGTGGACCCCATTTATAAATTTTAAATTCTTGGTTTTAAAATAAAATAGTTCTTGAAACACTTAATGAGTTTTATTAGTTTGCCTTTGGTCAAGATTTATCATGGTTTAGTCTAAAAATTGATATAATAACACCAGCTTGAATTATTTAGTACTCTTGCACTGAAGTATATGTTATTTGATACACATTTTCCCATTTGTTATGAGTGTATTTCTGTCCTAAGGAGGATGGCAGATGGTAATGGTACAAATTTTAAAGATAAGGAAACAGAGATTAAGATAGTTGAAGGAATATTTTTTAAATATTGGGTTTATTATTGTAAAGTGAATCTATAAGTAAATGACTCATTAAGTAACACTTAAATTTAGAGAAAATTCATTTCTTAGGCTTAGTTATTTGAAGTCTGAGATACATTTTTGGATATTTGTGACAAGTATGATGAGTTAGTAGACAAGTGCTTAATTTACATAATTTTAGGTGGACAAAAAGACATGTTTTCAATAAACTTATCTTAATGAAGTGCTCACAAAAAACCAGTAACTGACAGGTGCTTTGTGATACAGAAGTGATACTGGACACATTGCATTGTAAACTTTTTGAGTTTCATTCCGTTTTATTTAAGTTTTACTCTGGTTGAAATTTAGTTATAGAAGTCAGTTTCACATGGAAAAGTTCAAGAAGTTTTAGTGAAAGAAAAGTCTTATTTGTGATGTGTTTTAGTGAGACAAGGTGTTAATCAAAAGCTTAGAGTTTACAGATAATCAAGGGGAGGTGGCTAGAATGGACCATGTGATGATGTGGATTAGGTTTGGAGACATTAACTTTAGCTTCTGCTTAATAAAAACTTTAGTTTAGCTTAATGTAGATACAAGTGGTTACGTATAGAAATATTGATAGATATATGTATGTATGTGGATTAGTATATGCATGTGTATTTCCTTGTTCTGTCAACTGAAATGGCCTGAAAGTGACAAACATACCTAGTGCTGGTATCATGATTTCTAATACCACTCTCCAATTGAAAAACCAGGAATCCTTGGAGATATGGGGTTAATTATAGGTTTGGAGCAGGAAATATACAATGTGGAGCTCTTGTAATGCCAGAAAATAAAGAAATGTTTTTTTGCAACCCTTGGCTTGGTGTCACCCGCACCGCACTCAGCCAGTGAGCACACCGGCCATCCCTATATAGGATCCGAACCTGCGGCCTCGGCACTCCCAGCGCCGCACTCTCCCGAGTGAGCCACAGGGTCGGCCCAAGAAATGTTTTTAAAAAGCAGCAAATTGTAAGATAAATATCCATGAGTTCGTACCATATAAGTAAATGTTAGTAAATAAATAAGTAAATAGGGAAGAATAGACAAATTTCTGGTACAGAAGAATTCCGAATAGTTTATGTAGATATCTTACCCTGAAGGAGGTGGAGCATAACTCCCTACTCCTTAAGTGTGGACTGTGCATGGTGACTTCCTTACAGAGAGTATAGTATGGAAAGGGAGAAACAGATGACTTTATGTAGAGAAACCTGACAAATCCTTCCTCAGCCAGATCTCCAAGGCCAACATCAATGGTTACATATCATGTTCATTGTATATATCTTCTGTGGTCGTTCCCCCCTAAAACATCTGACAGATCTCAAGTGAGGGACATTTTACAAAATACCTGACCATTACTCCTTAAAACTGTGAAGGTCATCAAAAAACAAAGTCTGAGAAACTGTCACAGCCTAGGGAAGCCTAAGGAGGCATAATGACAAAATGTAATGTGGTATCCTAGATGGGCTCCTGGAACAGAAAAAGGACATTAGGTGAAAACTAAGAAATATGAACAGCATGAGCTTTAATTAATTTTTTAAAAAGTAATTTTAACATTTCTGTTTTTATAGGCTTAGTTTGGCTAACACTGGGTATATGTTGGCGGGGGGGACCTAGGAGGCAGGGACTTGTAGTAATATCAAATAATAATAATAAAAATAACTAACACTTATGTAGTGCTTACTATATAGGCCAGGTAATATTTTACGTGTCTTATTTTTTAAAAGAACTCTTTGAAAGGTATTATTATTCTCATGTTAAAGCTAAAGAAATGAAGAGCTGAATAACTTGCCCAAGATTAATCGTTAATCCTCAGCCTCCAGATCCTGTACTCTTACCTATTTATTAGGCATTACTTAGTCATTCTTTTGACCCAGATAGTGATTGTTTGGGGAAGTTGCAGAGAGCAATTCCCCTCTGTTACAAGTTCAACTTCTGCCCAGATCTATAGAGTATAAGACATAGTAAGAAGCCTTTATATATAAAATGAAATCAGAAAGTTTACTCCTTTAGACTGTGGTATGTTAATTATTTCATGCTCTAGTTCCTGATAATTTTTCTTCTTTTATATGTCAGTTATACTACAATTTTTCTACAAACTGCTGGAATCTCTAACACTATTTTTTTGATGACTGGGCAAATACTCTTTGCCAATATAATTTAAGCAGAATATGCATTATTTAACATCTTTGTTGTATTGTAGCCTTTAAAAATATTCTTCTTTTTTTTTTTTTTAAGCCTATCCTTATAACAGCATTTGGATTTTGTTGGCTTTGTAATCTTCAAATAATAGATAAAGTAACTGAAGCCTAAGAACATTAAATCAAGATTGTATGACAACTTTATATGTGAAGAGCTCAAAATATAATCCTGAAGACTTTCATTGTGCTTTTCTCCCACATAGAAATAATAAAAAGTTAGTTCTCAATAATTTCTTAGTTTTCTAGACCCAGTTGACAATGAACTCAGTTTTATTATTTTTATAAGAATTGTTTTGTATTTACATAATTGTAATCCAAGTAGAGGTGATGCTAATAAGCAGAGACAATTATCTGCCCAGAAAAAAATGTTTCCTTTCAGTTGAGGTGCACTATTTGCCCTTGGCTTGAATCTTTAGGGTGCCTCATGAGCCACAGTTTTTTGATTTCCACAGTGAGTAGTAGGTGAGGGCCTATCGAGATTTATTTATTTTGGGACACAGAAAAATTGCTAAAGTATTTCTTTCTTTGCCAATTGTATTAAAATCCTGTAATTTAACCTACAGTAGTCTATCACTTTATACCTGTGCCTCATGCTTCCCAAACAGGGATGTGTCATGCCACAAGCAGGTAACTAAGCTGTCACAGTTAACCTGTTTTATTCAGCTACTACTTCTGTGACAGAGCCTTCCAGTTTTAGTCATGCCATAACACACATAGAAAGTGGTGATATATGGAGAACACCTTGGGTTCACTTGTGGCCAGTGGTGATTGGCCTGAAGGCTCTGGCTGCCCCAGGCTCCTTTAGCCACCCTGAGGGTGGAAGGGATCAGAATCTTGGCATACTTGTAACCTGTTGTGACATGTCAAGTGCTTCAGTATCCTGTTCTGTGACATGCAAGAGTGTTTTACCCATGTGTACCTAGTTTCCACACTAAATTGTGTAAGATTTTTATGAAATATTTGCACAGAAACCTGCATTATATAGAAGACAGATTATATATTCCAACTTAAACTAACTGATTTGAATCGTGCTGTTGACAACTCCCATTGGATAATTTAATTATGGTGCACAGGGAATGTCTTCTCAGGGGCCCAATAAACTACCCTTCTTAAATAAAATGAGAGATAAAAGAAAGGCCCATATTTACCAATAAGATGAATCACTCTTCCTTCCATGGTGACAGGTAGTAAGGCATTGAGAGAAAACCAGGGCTGCATGATTGAGCTCCCTACAAACTCTCAGGAAACAGCATAGTGGGGAAACAGCATTTCCCCCAATACCATTAAGTGATTTATCACACTAATTGTGGAGAGCTGTGAAAAGTAAAATGCTTTACTTTTACCAATGCTTTCTTGAGATTATACAACAGAGAAATAGGGCCTTACAAGAAACTCTTATTAGGGCCTCTCAAAAAAGTTATTTCCCCAAAAATGTATCTCGAACTGAGGTTTCTCCACCTGGTGACTTAGGAAATTTATATGTCTTTCACAAAATCTCTAAAAATAATTCCATTCTTTTTCTATTTTGAGTTTATACATTTAAGCTTAGAGAGCACAAATATTTTAGAAGCAGTATTGATTGTAGATAAATATCAATGTTCTTAACTATATTATAAATTCCAAAGAATCATTAGAACTTCAAAAATATATAAGCTATGAAATTGAAATTAGGGGGTGTGGGGAAAATAGAATAATTTAGTCAGGCTCCCTTGGCTCAGGTCTGGTTGGGGGTTGAGCAGCACACTTCTTGTGAACGCACTTCTTGTAAGTTGTGTGTGGGTGGAGTTAGTGCACATGTGCACCAGTGTATCATTTTAGTTTTGTTGCTATTGTGTGTTCTTGGGTTTGTGAAGCAGAAGTTGGCCAGCAGAGCTTGAGTCTAAAAGTAGAGCATGTTTACTCTGCTGGCAGCTGCTCAGTTTTTCTTTGGACTTTGCAGGTAGCAGTTGAGTTTCTGAGTTTCTCTGTGGACTGCTTGGCTCATAGTGTTTTGTGTTCTGAATAAAGACTATTCTTTCTTCAACCAAAGCTCCAAGGACCTTTTTGCCAGTTACCTAGCACATAGACCTGCATATGAAGGGTTTGTGACCAGGCTGGAGGGGTCTGTGAGCTCCAGACTCTGCTCTAGCTCTACAGGGGGTCGATGATATTTGAAATATCCAGGAGCATTTAGAATAATTCCCAGATGGTCCATTTTAAGTAGAAAAGTCTGGAAAAATAAGAGCTTACGATTTATATTGTATTACACCATTTCTATTCACTAAACTCTTCAAAAGGAATTGATTGCCATTTGCTGTATCATACCTGTCTTAAACTTGATGCACTTTTGTCTGTTTTCTGGCATATGGTCAGTGCTCAACAAACGGTGTCCCTCTTTTCTTTTCTCCATGTTCATTAATAAGTAATGTGTAGGCTGAAGTATTAGGTAGGTATTGTTATTAATGAAAGATAAAATTAAATAAAACTGACATATTTTTGAGAACAAAGCATTTTGAGGAAAAAATATATATATTATTTTTTAAAAACCCCAAACCCACTTCCAACTTGGGTGGAGAATTCAAACTGTGTCTCATAATATACCAAAACTGATGGAGAATCTTTTTACCATTTTAAAATATGCTTTTAGTACTACTTGAAAGGCATAATTTATCAGGGTAATATTATAAAGCACTATGATTAGATTCTCTTGAGATTTAATTTTTCTTTCATAGTTTGCCATTGCTCCTAAAAAATGGAACAATTTAAATTGGTGAGGATAGTTTCGGTTAGTCTATAGTAACAACACCACAGATTGTTTTTGCTTGATACAACAGTTTTTTTTTTTTTTTTCATTCAGATTACTTCAATACAGGTTGTTTGGTTTCTCTGCTAAGTGTAATTACTGAGAAAACTAGGCTATCAGAAGCTTCATCTTCACATGCTTTCCTGATGGCTTTAACAGGGAGAAGGGAATGTAATGAATTACGTACTGGCTCTTACGGCTTCTGCTCACATTCCATTGGTAAAGCAACTCACATGGCCTCACATGATTTCAAAGAAGCGGGAAAGTGCAGTCCTATCATGTGTCCAAAAGCAGAGAGCCAGAAATATTTGGCAAACAGCATTAATTGTGTACCACAAATTATTACTTGAATTTTTTTTTTTTTTGCTCTGAGAACCAAATTAATATAGTGTTGGTATAAATCTACTATTTTTAGTTTAATTTTCTTTTTGGTTATGGTATAAAGTTCACCATTCTGAGACATTATAGTTTGTTTTATTTACCTTTTTACTATCTCTAGTGTGGTTCAATTTGAATAAGCAGTCAGAAAAGCCTCTGACACATCATCATTTGTGTGACTGTGACATTTAAGTTTTTTTTCTTTTTTTTACAGTGGTTAGTATTGAGTTGAAATACTTTTTCATTTTATAAAAAGTAAATATGAGTATCAGCTTTAGTTCTTAGTTCCGAAGCATTTAAACATCAAGAAATATGTCCTATATTCACATATTTTGTAATACGAAACCTAATCATACCAGGTATTGTTTTAAAGGAAATAATACCAAAAATATTTCCGGACATATTAAAAAATTAACATAACCCTTAGTAAAAATTCGCTTCCACAGATAGAGGTTAAATTGTAATATAATGTCAACAAATTATTAACATGCCTCACTTTAAATTATTATATTTTCCCTGTTTTCCATCTGAGGGAGCCATGCCAGTTTAGAAATGTTCAGAGTTCTGAATATGTTTATACTTATATGTGGCCAAGTATTTTACATTGAAAGAGTCATCAATGAGCAGAATGCAAAATACAAGTGTAACATGACATAACAGAGCTCTTAAAATGAAAGTGCTATCAGAAGATTGATAAACTAAGAAAAGAACATTTCTTATTATCCTTTAAACTATATTAATGTTCAAACTGACTCTTCTATTGATGGTTGCCTATTGGAGCAATGTAAACTGCTAAAAGGACTCCTAAACATGAGTTGGTCTATTTAAAATTCTTTGAACTGTTGGAATGGCACTTTTAGGTTAAAACAGGAAATTGAACACTAGACAAAAGGTCACATGGCTTTTTAGCACAGAGTACCAATTCTACCAACTATGATGTCGTAAGCCCTAAATCTATTTCTTCTTCTGTAAAGTAGGGAATAATAATAATGCATGCTTGGTCTTCCCCCATAAAGCTCAAACAAAACACTCGGTGCAAGTGTTTTGTAAATCATGAAATTTAAAGTTATCATTCTAACTAATAAAAAGGATGTAATAAAACACTGATCGGTAGTGTTCTATTGCTTTTAATTTTTTTTATACAAATGATCAGTAAACCTTTCATTTCAGACCTTAAATTTTATTTTTAACAAATAGTAAACATACTGAAATACTTAATTTTAAATAATTAAATATTGGAGAGTTATTTTTAAATAGCAGTTTGGACATTTCTACAATTTTACTGCAGAAGGCTAAAATGCTTAATTTGAAAAATAAACATTTAAATAATACAGAATGTGTAACAACTGTGTGGAGAACATGTATACAATTAATGATAGAGACAAAAACAGTTGCTAAGGTGGTGAGATCATATTTTGCAGTTTTGAAAATTACTGTTTTGTTTTTTTTTTTCCCTTTTTGTCTTTTTTCGTGTCTGGCAACGGATCGCAACCCTCAGTGTCGCACCCGTACCAGACCGGGACCGGCAACGGGATCGCAACCCTCGGTGCTGCGCCCGCACCTCGCTCAGCCAGTGAGCGGGAACCGGTCTGTATGTGGGATCCGAACCCTCGGCGGGAGCGCCGCCGCACTTCCCAAGCGGCGCACTGTAGCAGTGCGCCACTGGGCCGGCCCGAAAATTACTGTTTTTAATGCTACTGTTATATAGACGACGGAATACTAGAAATTGTATATAAATATATTATTTACACACTTTTTATTCAAAACCTTTTGACATAGGGCTTGAGTTTTCTTAAACTAAGAAAAAAGTATAGTAGCAAAACATCATGTATGTATATATGTGTGTTTCTCCCTGTATTCTGTGTGTTTATGTCTGACACTAGGTACCTTCATAGAGTAGTGAGCTTCATCTGCTTTATAGCCAAAGAATTAGATAAAGTGAACCTCTTATCTCCTAGATTTAGTCAATTTAGGTGGATTCAGAAACCAACTCAGTCATCTTTGGTGTTGGATCTGAACAACATACTATGCAACCTTGCTGTTAGCTGCTTAGTAAAGACATGTTGAATTGACATGGATTGATTCTTCTGCTCACTGCCCTGATAGCTGGTGATATTCTTAATCTAACCTTGTATTTTCGTAGCTTAGGAGAGGACTGGGTGCACAGATTCAATGAATGTTTGTACAATGAATGAGTGGATGAATGAATGAGTCACTCTGTTAATCAGTACAGGCAATGGCAGATTGAGGAGGATGTGATTGATGAAACTGGAAAGGAAAAGAAAGCAGAAGGAATTGGGGATATTGCCATCAAAGGAATTTTATTTTCACACTTTTTAAAATGAAATTTTGGCGGCATATTTAGAATAGATTTGAACATTATAAAGGGAAGAAACTTCGAGAATGCTAATTGCTGATATGACACTATGATATAAATTTGTCATGGCACATAAGGAAAACAATAGTTATTTCCATTGCTGTGTGTGACAGGCAGGAAAAACAATAGACATGTTACTTGGCAACAGGCTGAAACAGAGTCATTATCACTACAGAGTCATGGAATCTCCAAATTGGAAAGGATCTTAAAGGTCATTCAGTCCAACATCCAGCTCCACAGATGGCCATCTAGCCTCAGCCTGACCATTTCTACTCATTGTTACTTGTCCTGGTAGCCAGTTGTGTAACTGACTAATCTTAGCAGTTAAAAAGCTCCGTAAATTAATAAAAAATCTGGCTCTTTAAAACTTTCCAGTGTCCCTGACTGAATACTCAGAAATTATATAAAATACTACTTAGATGGAATAGTATAGAGAAAATGGCAGTGGATGTTGTATGTGAGGATTTGGATTTATGTCACAAATCATTCACTCGTTAGTTTATTCTTGTTTGAGTCATTTAATCTCTGAGCTTTACGTACACATAAGGCAGGGTTATCATGGGGATCAAAAAAAGTAACATGTGATAAGGCTTTGTAAACCGTAAAATGCTATAAGATACCATTTTTCATTTTGGCAGCCTTGTCGTATGTTGACTATAGTTTCTCTTTCTCTTGGGTCGTTCCCAAGTTTTCTCTTCTCCAGGTGCAACCACAGGTATCTTTTGTACTGTGATATGGTTTTGCGCAGAGGGCAGGAGACACACACATCAGTACCAGGACATAGAGAAATACAAAAAAGGGCTTAATAGGAAAAACTTAAAAGTAGACACAGTGCAGAGTACAGCTGATCCCCAGAGCAATCATTACCCCGAGGGAAGCATGTTTAGGCCAGGTATTACCTGGACTGCAAGCACCACCAGGGCTCCTATAAACCCCACTTGTGTCTACCACAAGTCTATATTGATATTTAAGTGGTAAATAGTATATAATTTTTGGCTCAAAGAATACTATCGATCAAAAGATAATTTGATACTAGTCTATATAATCCCCCAAAAGAAAAATATTTGAATTTTTAAGCATAACCTCCAAATAAAAATAAAATAGTTGATCTTATTAGCAGTTAGCCTCCTCTCTTCCCTTACTTTTTCTGTCTGGGTCTTAAGAGGAAATAAATCAATGAGAATTAACTCCCACCTTGAGTATTTGGGAGGAGGCAAAACCCAATGGGTGCAGGGGAGGGGAGAAAGGAGGAGATACAAAATTATCTCTCTATTAGATACAGAATACAGTTGTTTATAAGGTCTGAGCCTTGTCACACATTAGTGAAAGAAAGTGAGCCGAAATGCCAGGTACCGTTCAAGCTTTATTAACAGAAAGGAATCTTCTGGGCTGCACTCAAAAGTGAGAACAGCAGCCAGTGTCAGGGTGGGAGGGCTTATATAGGCTGTAAGGAAGGCTGACGTAATCAGGGAGGGGTTTGGTGCTGGTGTGGAAGATAAGGCTGGCAGATGCAATCAGGTGGAAGATTGCACCCATGTAGAAGAAGAGGAGTTTCTATTTCTCAGAAACCAGGAGGTTTCTCATAAGGGAAAGGCTGGTGGCCATTTTGTGCTCAGTGTGTGTAAAATGGCGCTGGTCAGGTCCAAGATCCTTCAGTTAGGTTTCTGCAGATATTCTAACACAACTTAATCAGGATTTTACCCAGAGGCTCTTCTTTCTCCTCTAGGCTAGAAATGAAGGGTTTGAGAGGCTACACTGTTTTTCTCCACAAGCCGTTTGACTGCATGGAGACTATGAGTGTACTTGAGCCTGGGGCTATTACACACACATTTTAAATACTCATAGCTTTATAATACATTTTAAAGTCTGTCAGGGCAAAGTCCCACCAGATATGCATCTTTTAAATCATTATGTGAGTTTCCAAAAAGAATTCCATTAGTAGTGTGAGTGTCGTTACATTGAGTTTACAATTTAATTTAGAAGGAATTAAAACAAATATCTATTGAGTTTCCTCATCCAGGTGTTTTTATTTTTATTTTTATTTTTTTCAATAGTTAAAACCTTGGCAAACTTTTTACCACCTTAAAACTTTCTTTTTCCTTGATTACTGTAATACTCTTTTACTGGTACTGTCCCAAAATTTGGCTGTTCTCTTTTTTCTCCTTTTTAAGCAACACTTTTTTATCTTCACCTGAAATCTGTAGTTCTTCCTCATTTCCCATTCCCATGTTCTTCACATGCAAAAACGGGCTCTCAGTAATTTTGCAGTAAAGATTATTACCCAGTGCCGGGAGAAGTTATTTTTCACATTAGAGAGTCACTCTCGTGAAATGCTGCTCCTTCAGGCTTCATCCTTGCCTTGCTTTTCTTCCTGAGAAAAGTTCCTAACCAGGCTTCTTTCGTTGCTATATTCCTTATGTTGTTGAGATGTGGCTCTCTACCATGTATAACCAAGCCCAAAAATATGAAAGTTATTTTCAGTGTTTCCTCTTTTGTTCCTTAGTTCATCACAAAGTGAAATGGATCCTAATTTATAAATATCTCCTACATCTGCCTATTTACTTCACCTCAATTTCTCCTGTTGTAGTTCAGATTTTTATCCATTCTTATTTGGATTACTACTTTTTATTCATCCTTATGCCCATACATTCTCTAATTCCTCTTCCCATGCAATTAATATTTGACATCAATTGTTCCTTATCCCTACCCCCTGCCTTGGCTTTTATGCAGCTTATGACATGCTAAGCCATTGAATTCTTAGTGCTAAACACGGTGTCTGGAACACGGTGCACATTGAACCCTCCTTACGTTTTTGTGGAATTTTGGATGTTTCTTTCAATGGGAAAAATGTTGAATCTATCTTTTTTTTCTAGCCTCTCAGAGTTTCTTTGCTTTGACTTTTATTCCGAGTCCCAGTTTTTACCAGCTACTTCTTGAATACGGTCTTGAGTTTTTCTATTATTCTTGGAATACCTCCGTTATTTGACATATTATCACAAACAAACAATTACCAAATATGTAATAATGTGATTATTAGCAAAAGCTTTTCCATATCAAACTAATAAAAATGCTATTGCATAGTCTCACTATGGAAACAAACTAAAATGGCCTTCTGAAACTTGGAAATAAATGTAAATCTTAGATTCTTTACAAAAAGTGCTATCTAGCATACATTCACTATTTGCTGAGGTACTAGCCCTATAATGACCACCAAGGATTTCTCATATTACTATCTTTTTAACATTTTTATTGTTTGGCTAACAAATTGCATTCATTAGAGTAATGAAATTAATTTTTTCTATCTTTTTCAAAAAATATACAAATTAATATCAGCTGGAGCTTCTTAAGCTGACAAGTGAGACCTTTGACTTAACCGCTTTACATAAGTATTGAAAAATAAATAAAAATTAAAATATAACAGAGTAGTGGATAAAATTTAGCTTAATTTTTGTGCCCTTATCTTGAGTACAATTGCAATTTCCTTTTGATTTTTTGAAATACGAACAATGCAGTAAAACACCTTAGGGTGTGGTGAAACATGGTGCAAGGAACTTTGGTTGGAGGACTCTTGGTAAATACTCTATAAATTATAGTATTATCAGCAGCATTTTTAAGTTAGAAAGATTGAGGAATTTTATGAATACCATTGTGTGCAATTAGATTTTCTAGAAGGTACTAATTTTTAAAGATTTTAAATTGCAAAAAGATTGACTAGATACATTAATATTTCCATTTCTTCACTGATAAGCTTTATATGAGGAATTTGGCTTATTTGATCTTACTTTAATTTTTAAAAGTAGGTAATACATAGTATCTCATATCAAAATAGGTAATATGGGGGCCGAGCCTGTGGCGCACTCGGGAGAGTGCTGCGCTGGGAGCGCAGCAGCGCTCCTGCCGCGGTTCGGATCCCATATAGGGATGACCGGTGCGCTCACAGCGCTCACTGGCTGAGCGCGGTGCGGCCAGTCTCAAAAAGGACAAAAAAAAAAAAAATAGGTAATATGAAGGTACTTCAAAAAGGCTGCAGAAACATAGAATTAAAAGATAGTACCAATCTTTCCATGACCTTTTGGAAGACTTTTTATGCATAATTCCTGGTAGCCTGCTGAGCCTCAATTACTTTAAGGGTGTGAAGAAATAGTCACCTCTTGGCACCCAACAAAGGCAGAGTGGGGCCTGGGAACGCAGACCCTCCATTTGTCCCAATGTGCAATATAATAATTGATGTAAGTTTTTAATGTGTGTGTTGTCATGAAAAAGTTTGTGAAGCATTGTCTTCAGTATCCATTTCCACTTTTCAAGGAGATGTTACTATAACCAGTTCTTGGTATTTTTTCTAGAAATAGTTAATGTATATACAAACATGTGTATTTTTATATGTAATTTTTTCACAATTGGTAACATAATATATTCCCTTTGATGTAGACTGGTTTTTCACTTAACAGTGTACCATGGAAATCGTTCTGTCAGTACATATTGTACTACTTTATTTTTTGTACTGCATAGTGTTGCTTATTAAATAGATACATCATCTTTAACCACAAATGGTAAATTTTTAAGAAACATTGTTAATATCTGTTTAAAATAGGTGTGTGTTCTTTATATGATATCTACTTCAATAAAAATAACTTTTAAAACTTCTTGAAGTTGCAATAGTTTATGTCACTGGTGTTCACTTCCCACTGTAGTGGTTTTCTTAGATATCAATTTTCTCTCCTTGGCTGAACTACTGTGTTTCTATCTGGGCTTTTATTGTACAAGCAGAATGTTTTTGATCAGATTGTATTTACATGACAGCCTGGACTATCGCATTCCCTCAAGTACATTGTACACATTTAAAATATTGTCTAAATATTTATTCATATGATGGATTACTGTGGCTCAGAAAAGGCAGTTATAACCTATTGAGTAAATAATTTTAGTTTGTAAAAATTGGAAAGGCTTTGAAGGGTTCATAATGATGTCTCATCTCAGTTGTTAGCAACAGCCCCTAATACTCTTGCTTTTTTCTCTAAATAGTATTTTAATTCTTAAGTGTTTAAGTAACAAAATAAAATGGGAAAAAAAGGAAAAATTTAAAACAATTGCCTGCAGGTACAGACTTTTCTTCCTCTCATGGTGAGATACACCCATCCCATCATGAAAAAAAAAATAGAATAACAAAATCATAATCAAACCAACAGAAGAATGCTATTGTAGCAAAATTTTGATGTTCCTGGAGGCTAAAACAAAATTTTAAAGATACACAGTTGAGATTCCAAAAACATTTAGAGTAAGTGCATGTGTTCCACTTAAGTTGGAAAAGTTAATTTTCATAATTAGTTTCAGTGTGGTTTAAATGTGACTTCTGTGAAACTTCTGTTTAAAAAGTTGTCAATTATTTCAGTCAACTTGAAAATTGGCACGTCAGGTTCTGTTCTTTTAAAAAGGAGGCAAAGTTTTTGGTCTTAATTATAGAGAATTAATTTATGTACATGTGCACGTGTGTGTGTGTGTGACTGTATTTTCTTTTTTTCAATCATGGGGTGCCAGGTTCTTTTATTTATAATTCAGAAATTGTTTCAACTTTATGAATATTTTGCATTATTAGAGATTAATTTGTTATTTTTTAACAAAGTGAGGAAAATAGTTTTTATTTCATGCAGTGCTAGGTTTATCTAGACATTGTAGACTTGTGATTGTAACATCTTTTGACAAGCAAATTAGACCGTAGAAAGAGCATCCAACTTGGAGCTTGGGGCATATGGTGCTACCTTCTGCAAACATAACTCAAAAACAAGTCATTCTGTTCAGTGAGGGGTCATGTTCAAACTCTGGTTCTTTACTTTAGTGTAGAAGGGAAAAAGAAGCCTCCTATCTTAAAACTGTATTCTCAGTAGAAAAATCTGTCTAAATTGAAGCTAAAAGAGAGATTAACAAATCACTGCACATAATTTAATTATTTTCAAGATCTAAAACTACAACTTGAGTATAAAAATAGTGAAGAAAACAATTAAGGTAGCAGGAATCCAACAAAGTGCTTATTTTGGCCATTATTTCTGCAATTAGAATTATTATTACAGTGAAAACTTTGCTCTATAAAATAATACTATGATTAAAATTAAGTTTCTTACAGTATGTCAGAATGATGGAAAGAATTGTTCTGATTGAACACATTATATTTTGCATGTCAACATTTCTATTTTAGTTTTCTTACTTAGGATTGATAGGTAAAATATAGCCCAATATATACACATCTTGGGATTTCAACATATGGATACAGATGAGGGAAGATCTATCGATCAATTTTTAATTCAGATTGTCATTTTGAACACATACTTCTACAGATGGTGGAGTTTTGACTGCCCATCAGACCGCCAGTACCTTTGAGACAGCTGTTGTGGATAAACCTCTTTTACATGCTTTAGGTCAACAGTAGTCAAACCTGTTACAGCACCTGCTTTTGCATATGTAAATCTGTTGTTTTGTCATTTTATTAAACAAGAAGAGGTAACAGTCTCTTGTGGTTGTAAATAAGTCTGGAACATCGCCTACATGAAATGAAATCCAGCAAAAAGACAACTGTGATTTCTGTTGTATAGTCATGGGAGGTTGCTTCTGTTTGGTGCTTTGTTTCTGGAAGACTGCCCGTAATTCAGAGGGAGGGTAGAGAGGCAAGTTTATGTTTGGAGGCAAGAACAGGGAAGGTGTTTGCTGTCATTGACTGTAGGGTAGTTGTGAAGTTTGACATGCCCAGAAGCTACCAAGTGCCATGTGGGGCCCCCATACACTGCATACCTCAGTTTTCATCATCTGTTGAGCCTGCAGCAGGATTTCCAGGCACTGGAATCAACAACATGTCTACTTTGGTTTGGAACTGATTGATCCACGAAACAGAACATGCTTGTGGGATCTTCTATTTCTATAGAACGACATAAATGATTGAAATGTTTTCTTAGGAGAAAAAAGTATCATTTGTTTATAGCCCTTACTGCTTATGGGAAAGAAATTGTCAAATAGTAATGCAAACAGTTTGCTGGAAACTTTCACATTAGGTTTGTGAATTACTGCATTGTTCAACTTCGGCATATTAGAAGTGGGAAAATACAGTTAGGGAAAAGAAAGGGTGGAAGGAAATTTTCTCCTAATTTATTGTATCTCTTTAATAGAGTAGTGGCATATAATAAAAATGACACCTCAGGATTTGTGAAATGACAGAAGATTTTATTCTGTGTTGCCTTAGCTTGCTGTGGGGGAAGACAAGGGAAATACTAGAATTGATGAACAAATGTTGCATGCTGTCATTTTAGATTACATTATTTTACTATGAAGTTATTCCTAATTTTTCTTTTTGAAAAATAGTACAAAATGCATGACATAGAAAGCAATTTAACAGATTTGTTAATTGTGTTAATTGTGTTTAAGTGTGTTTATTCTGACATGGATTTACTATGAGCAGGAGTAAAAAATATTATTTTCTTGCTTTGGGGGAAAAATTAAAAATTCTTCCCTGACCTTTTAACCTTGTCAAATGATTTCTCTGTTCTTGACATAGTGTATTATATTTGCAAAGGTTGGAAGTTAACTCTTCAAGGTACCAGACATCATTTTTATTGGGATATTAATTCTCAGAGGTGCTAATCTCATCAAGATTTGTAGGCATTTTCTTTCATAGGCCATTCTGATTTGTAGCTCTTTCTTTTCACAGCAGTATTAAATACCAAACCTTCTCTGATATGGAAGTTCATTAGAGATATGTCTTTGATGGCAGCCCTTTCCTGGCTTCAGTTTCAAATACCTTGATGTAAAGCTTAAGAAGCCATTGTGTTGTAAGCCCTCCTTGATGTGCCTTATTTAGATCTGCATAGTAAATCAAGGAAAGTAAATAACAAGGCAGCAGATGGAAGCATGGAGATAAGACCAGTGAACAATTGTATTTGTATTTTGTTATGATGTTGACAGGAGCTAAAATTCACTAATCTAGTTCAACTGATCTGCATTTCAAAGAAATCTCATTTAGCAGCAACTTGAACGTTTGTAGGATAAAGTTCTTTTATTGCAGCTTTTATTGCATTCTTTGCTAATTTATCTGGTCAAGATTTAGCCTTGCTTACTTAAAGCTGCAAGCATGTTACAAGAAGTCTTAAATACTATGAAAGCATTAATGTCTAGACTATGAACTGAAGGTAATTACATATTCAGCTTTGAATAGGGTACATTTAGAAAATACTGTTGTCCAAACTCAATTGTCAGGTTAATATAGATAAGGTAATTTTTTTCCCCTCTTGCCTATTTGCTCTGAGCTTTTTTTCAACATCATAAACAAGCTTATATACAATTGACTACTCAGAAATTATACACAAAATAAGTATATCTCCTTTAAGTATGAATTCATCGATGATGATATTGGTTGTGCCTTTTCGAGAATGGAAAATTATTAGTTTTGGAGCTCTGATAACCTTATTTGACTTTTGCATAATACATCAATGAGATATGTTCAATGTGAATTTAGAAATGTTATAAAAAGTATACGATAGACAACATTTATAAAGAATATTAGTATTTTCTAATTTTGATTAAATATGTTATTTAATGGAAATAAGTTTTTTTGAAATATGGAGAAAGAAACTAAATATTTTATGTGAAGATTTATGTGTTAACTAAATTTTGAGTAAATTTGGATTACATTATTTCCAAAAGGAAAGACTACTGGATTTAGGCCAATTATCCTGAGCTCAGATCCCATCTCTATCACTTACACCCTTTCAGATCTTGGGTAAATTACTTTATTTTATGAATTTCTTCTGCAAAATGTGGAGGTTGAGCCAGAGGCTCACAAAGTCTTCCCAGCTAGAAGATCCTGGTCATTCATTGACAACTCACTTTATGTCAAATATCAGTCTCAACCCAAAATTTATGGAGATAAATTCTCTTTCCTAAAATAATTCATTTAAATAGTTTATTTTCTAAAATTTACTGCTAATACAATTATAATTTGGAAAATGATTTTGTATTTCTCTATCTCTTAAAAACTCCTTGGGAGATCCCAAATGTGTTAGCTGGTTGTGATCCTGCTTTCCATAAGACACATAGAATTACTGTAGTAGACCTCATGAGAGATTTATTATATCATTTAAAACAAATGGTCATATGATGATTTTCATGAAAAACAATCTATAATTTTGTTTTGGGTTCTAAATTTTAATGTTGATTCCGAACTTCAGAGTAGGTATTTAAAAACCAGGTGTTGGGCTGGCCAGGTAGCTCAGTTGGGTAGAGCATGCTGCTTGTAACACACAGGTTTAGGGTTCAATCCCCATACCAGCCAACCACCAAAAAAAAAAAAAAAGTTTTTAAATAAATAAATAAATAGAACCAAGTATTTTATTTGACTATCTCATACACTTTGCCTAGTAAGTTTTCTGCAGAGGTCAGTGAGATAATGACTTAGTTATTTTGCATGAGACATAGTTTTGAAAAATTTATTTCAAACTGGAAAATAATGACAGTAAAAATTATTTTCTAGAATTGATGAACATAATAAAATTAAGAAGGATTTAACATAACTGTCTTCCTTTGATTTACATTACAGCTCTGCTCCTACCTTGCTCACCATTCTTTGTCAGAGTTTCTGTGCTTTGTAATAAAGCTAGGTTGTTAAGAAAGATGTAGAGAGGGTTGGCCTCATGGCTCACTCAGGAGAATGCGGCGCTGGTAGTGCCAAGGCTGCGGGTTCAGATCCTATATAGGGATGGCCGGTGCACTCACTGGCTGAGTTGGTGCAGACAACACCAAGCCAAGGGTTGCGATCCCCTTACCAGTCAAAAAAACAAAAGAGAAAGACTTAGAGAAAATGCTACGTGAGTCGATTACTTCTGGCTAGGAGAACAAGGGAGAGCTTCGTGGGAGTAATTGAACTGAGGATTAAAAGGTATGGTAAGATTTGGGTAGAATGTTATTATAAATAGAATTATAAATAGTAAACAGAATTTGATTGGAGAGAGACATTCTATGTCGAGCAAAATGAGACTTTAAAGGCTGATAAAGGGAAATATCAAATAGTTCAGTTTGATTCTGGAATGTAGAGCCTAGTGGAACAAAATAAAGGATAGGCAAATTTGATCCTAAGAATGAAGGCCCTTAGGTTTTAGGCTAATAAGTTTTCGTTTATTTGGTAGGTATTGAGTAGCTCCCTTTTCTGTTAAAGAACACTAATTGACGTACTTATAAGAAAAGGCACCAGGGAAATATTTGCATGGTTGGAAGTAGAAAAGATTAAATTTTGCTATTAATGTGTTTCCCTTCCTCCCCTTATACCAGTCTAACAGTCTGTTAAAACATAGCATATACTTGGAAAACCTTCTCAGTTCTGGTATATTCTGCAAAGATAGTGATGAGAGGAATGTTTGAAGATATTTGGTGGGTGAGATGGATATTAATTTGAAATTGTCATTGGAGTAATGGAGAAAAGACTGTCACTATGGAGGTGGAAGAAAAACTGTTGTTTTTAAAATGCTTTAAAGAGACATCTTGTATTGTTTGGTTATATTTAAGGAAACTCGAGGGTTCTTGGTTAAAGAGAAGGTTTGAGATTAAGTTCTGTAGACACATAAGCCATTATTAATTTGAATAAGTGTTGGGACCAGAATATTCAAGTGAAGGTGTTTGAGAAGTAGTAGATGATAAAGAGCGGAGCAAAGAAAGAATGGAAAAGTGTATTTACAGGCTGTTCTAAGGTAATAAAAGTAAATAACAAATATTTCTCAAAATGCAAAATGTGAATGGGTTGTATAACAAAAGATTTTTTTTCTGATTGTTTAGAACACCAAGCAGACTTTCCTAAAACCATGTTATACATGGTTGTTAGGTTACAAGCTAGCCCATGCATTTAACCCTGATGTCAAATAGTGGTGGTCCATATCTCTTATAGAGCTTTTATAGAGCTTGCAAATATTATTTGTTGGCATTTACTACTTTTTTAAAAAATATGGAATTTGTCAATAATAGAAATTGGACTTCCCTTTCTCTCTCCCTCTCTCTCTCACACATGCACATGTGGGCACACACACAAAAAATGATTTTGCAGCATCTCTTGAAAATGTCAGTAATTTATTGGAGGTAAAAAACACCTTTTTCGAGACCTTACCATAGTTCTCTACAACTTCTATGTTGCACCTAGCCTGATTTATACTTGTACTTTTGAATATTTGAGACCTTCATGAAGTATTTGATGCTTATCATATTATTTTTTCTAATGATATTTGCCTTGAAACCTAACGAGTATGTGAAACAGATTGGGATTACAAATGAGAGACCAGGAACAGATTGCTTATTGTCCTAGGGATTTTGATTTCCCCTCTTGTCTTTTGTTGGCTTTGAATACTCTGCAGGACTCTCCTTCCTCCATAACTGTGGGTTGCATCCTTGATCTGGGAAGAATACCATCAGATTAACATTTCAAGAAAAAAAGTGCTTAAGTTATGTTGTGGAGTATGGATTGAAAGGAGTTAAGACTGGAGGAGGGATAATCAGATAGGTGATTTAAGTCTGCAGGTCATGAGAGAAGTATGAACTAGATATACACATTTGGGAATCATTTGTGACAAGTAATGGTTGATAACTGAAATACAGTACAGATTAAGAAAAGATAAGGACTAGAATGAAATCTTGGGAAAATTGACACTGAGGAGGAGGTACATGTAGAAGAACAACCAGCAGAGAATGAAAAAAAATAGGTCTGAGAGGAATCAGGAAAGAGGTGTGTCATGCAAACCAAAGGGAGAGTGTTGGGAAAATAGAATAATTTGGTCAGGGCCCTTGCCTTGGGTCCAGTTGGGTGTGGTTTTAGCACATCCGTCATAAGCAAATTGTGTGTGTGTGTGGTTAGTCTTTATAGTTTTGTTGCTATTCTTGTGTTCTTCAGAAAGAGAGAGAGAAAGAGAGAGAGTGAGGGAGAGAAGGAGGGAGGGAGGGGGAGGGAGGAAGGGATGGAGGGAGAGGGAGAGAGAGAGTTTTAGTGAAGCAGGTGGGTGGGCATCTGCCTCAGCCATCCACCACGCACAGCCATGCTTTCCAACCTATGCTCCAAGGACCTTTTGGCCAGTTACCTAGCTCATAGACCTGCATGTGAGGCATCCGGTGACCCAGTCTAGCATGTGTGGGGTCTGATGACCCAGCCTGGCATATGAAGGGTTTGTGACCCAGTCTGTGAATGGGCTTGAGGGGTCTGTGAGCTCCAGACCCAGCCCTAGCTCAGCAATTGGCCCAGTTGGTAAAGGATTACCGGCAGGTAAAAGAGCCCAACAACTAGCTTGGTTGTGTAGCTAGAAAATTGGTGTCACAAACAGGATTATGAGCACTACAGTTGGCAATGTGAGCAGTTTTCCAGACATTAGCCATAGCTTAGCAGTGGCTCCACAATTGGTGTAGTTGGCAGGATAAGCAGTACTGCACTTGGTGATGTTGACAGGATTCCAGAAATCAGTCTTAGCTGTGGCACCACAATTGGCGTACTCAGGGCAGGATTGTGGATACACAATTGGTGTAGTCTGCGACAGGATTCTGAGCAGGTACAAGAGCCAAAAGCCCTTGGAAGAAGGAGGAAATGTGGCTACTTTTGAATATGCTCTGCCCCATGGCCACCTTCCTGTTGACCAGGATCTGGTTGCTGCACATTGTACTGCAAGGCAGCATAGACCAGATACTACAATGCAAAACCCCTTGGGAAAGGAAGGAAATGTGGCTGTCTTTCAGCATGTGGTGCCCAGTGGCCACTTTTCTGCTGACCAGAGCCTGGCTATTGCTCACTATGCTGCAACCTGGTCAAGATTTGCAGCAGAAAGCAGAGTTGTTGGAAGCATGGATAAATGTCCTGGAGGATGACATGCAGCGACTGGCCACTCCTGCCTCTCACACCAGGAAAGATGATGAACCCCGTGGTGAGTTTGGGGAGACCATGCATCTTCAGGCATGACCTGTTGTGCATGAGAAATTGAGACAGTAAAGCAGCAGATACATGGAGAGCCCCTGGTAGCTGCAACTATAGGACCCTAGGGGTGGAGGGTGTAACGTGCTTTAGAGACGATATAGTAAATGAATGTTGCATTTGTCTGAAGGCAAAAGGCTCAGAGGGTGCCACTTAAACCGGACGGCCAGCCAGGTGCCGTAAAACCCAAGATAAGAGTGCCACATGCAGATGAGCAGATGACCCGAGGACAGGTGCCCCTGGAGAATTTCAAGTATGTTTTCACCTGGTGAAAGGGCGGAAAAGTTAGTCTCTGTTACTACATGCCTGTCTCTGTGGCAGCAATTACAGGAGAGCTGCAGATATGTACAGGGGCAGGGCAGCCACTCCTTGATGGACTGGGCAAATGCAGCTGTTTGAACTGTGTGTGCGAATGCTGCAGAATTGCCTGAGACTGAGTGAATAGCTGGTATAAGCTGAGCTGACTGAAGTAATTCAAAAGCCAGAATGTAAAGGGAAGCAGAGAATAAAGATTTGGAAAATTTGCAGCCTGGTCATGTGGTAGAGAAGTGGAGAGCAGGAGAAAAATGCAAGGGTGAAGCAGATAAACAGTTTGCTAAAGACATTATCTTGGAAGTGAGGCAACCAGATGCTAAGAGCCAAGACAATGGGGGAAGAAAGCCCTAAAGGCATTTGAGAAGTCTGGATGGGTGCTCCACCCATCACAGGCCCTGAGGGCATTTGAGAATTTTGGGAGAGTGCCCTTCCCATCCTAGGAGAACCAAGTTGTCCTGGAGGGCAGACCTGAGTTGTCATTGCCCTTGGCAAACTGCTCCCTGCATCCCAGCTGCTCTGGCTGGAGCAATCCTGCCTCAGCACCTCCAAAGAAAAAAAGCTGAAAACCTTGGTGGCATTCACGTTGTGTTAAGTTTGCAGGCCAGCAGTATGTGAGAGCAGTGGAGGTGTGGCAGCCTCCACCTAGATTTCAGAAGATGTAAGAAAAAGTTGGGGGACTCAGGCAGAGACCTGCTGCAGGGGTGGAGCCACTGTGGAGGTCATCTATGGAGCAATGTGGAATGGAAAAGTGGGGTCAGAGCCCCCACAGAGAACCCCCACTGAGGAAATGTCTTGTGGAGCCAGGATGGCGGACTGCCACTAGGAGCCCAGAACTGTTGGGCTGCTGGCAATGTGCAGCACCAGCCTGGAAAAGCTGCAGGCACCAGGGCAGCTCAATGGGCTGCACTTGGTGGAGCTGTAGGAGTGAGGTGGCCCAATGCTTTAGGGGTCCAGATGCCCCAGTGTGCGTGCTTGATGTTTGCCCTGTTTGGGTTACAGATTTGTTTGGGAACTGTTTTCCTTTCTTTTCCTCCCTTCTGGAATGGGAATGTGTACCCAATGTCTGTCCCAACGTATCTTGGAAGTAGATAAACTATTTTTGACTCTTTACAGGTTCATGTCTGGAAAGACTTTTGCTTTTGGTCTCAGAGGAGACTTTGGACTTTGGACTTTTGAGTTGGTGCTGCAACAAGCTAAAGACTTTTGGGACTGGGATGGAATGTGTACTATGTGAATGTAAGGGTCATTTATCCTCACTAAGGGAACATCATGGAAGGTTCTGAACACATAGATTGTACAGTGAGGACCCTGATGGGGTGGATCGTTAGGAAAATAGAATAGTTTGGTCAGGGCCCTCGCCTCAGGTCCAGTTGGGTGTGGTTTTAGCACATCCATTGTAAGCAAATCGTGTGTGTATGGAGTTAGTGCGCATGCACACCAACGTATCTTTTTAGTTTTGTTGCTATTCTTTTGTTCTTCAGAGGAGGGGGGTGAGAGAGAGAGAGTTTTAGTGAAGCAGGTGGGCGGGGGTCTGCCTCAGTTGTCTGCTGCACGCGGCCATGCTTTCCAACCTATGGCTCCCAGTACCTTTTGGCCAGTTACCTAACTCACAGACTTGCGTGTGAGGGGTCTGGTGACACAGCCTGGCATATGAAGGGTTTGTGACCCAGTCTGTGAATGGGCTTGAGGGCTCTGTGAGCTCTAGACCCAGCCCTAGCTCAGCAATTGGCCCAGTCGGTACAGGATTACCGGCAGGTAAAAGAGCCTGATAACTAGCACGGTCATGTAGCTAGACAATTGGCATCATGAACAGGATTAAGAGCGCTACAATTGGTGATGTGAGCAGGATTCCAGACATTAGCCGTAGCTTAGCAGTGGCTCCACAGAGTTTTAAGAAGAAAAGAGTAAAACAGTAAGCTAAATGAAGCAGAGGAGTTAAGCAAACTAGCAATTAAGAAGTCACATTTGGCTATTTCATCCAGGACATGATTCCTGTCCTGATGACAAAATGTTTAGCTTCAAGGATATGAGGATTTGGTAAATCTTGGACCATATATATGAATTTATTAATGTTAAAAGAATGGGATTTTTTTCATCTCAATTCCAACCAAATATTTTTGTCATCTTGGAAAACAACAAAAAGGAAAAACAATAATTTGTTTATAAAAATAATCAAATAATAAATGAATATTATATAATACTTTGGATGAATATACAAAGTTATCATCCAAACTGGGACATGTTTGAGAGGGAAAGGAATGGCTGTTAATAATTGCAATAGATATGAACCACACCTATCCCATGCAATCCAGGATGAATGGTCACCCCAATTATAGTTCACATTTGTTCAGTCCTAGCTATGTGCCGGACACTGAGATGAGTGCTTTACCAGTTTATTTGATATAATTACTGGTTTCAGTTGCCAGCATCGATAATTCTTTCATTGTATATACTGAATTCACTGACAAAATACTAAACATAATTTTGATGACCTTAACTGCGTATTCAAAAAAAGAAATACAAAACTGGTACCCACTGTATACCAGGCTCTGTCTTAGGGGATGGGGAAATGGAAATAATAGATGGTTCCAGTTGTTAATGATCTACTCCTGGAGTTGAGAGAGTCTGCAAACAAAATTTCAATGTGATGTGGTGAAGTGCCATGATGATAGTGTGTGCTTTGTGTGGTTGTGTAGATTCAAACTAGTATTTTAATACATTATGTGCTATATATTTTTAGTGTTAAGATTACAATATATATGAATTTTGCAAGAAAGTGTTTGCTTTGTTAAAAAACATTATCAAGAGAAAGACAAGTTACAGCTAATTTTATGTACAAGTTAGTTTTTCCTTTATCATAGAAAGTATATACATTGTGTGTGTGTGTGTGTGGTTTGTTTCTTTATCACGAAGGGATGCATTTCCATATCTAGAGTGTAATTTTAGCCACACTCAAGCTATATCCTGTGAAGAGTCTGGCATATTCCTCTGACACATCTGGTAGATATGGATGGCATTAATTAGCATAGGTATTGCTATAAATGACATGTCAGTCCAGAAAAACAAAAAGTATTTGTTACTGATGTCAATCATTCATCCTTTGTCAGTTCAAAAGGCTTCCCTAAAGGAATGTGCATTGATCTGCACTGACCCAAAATACTGCAAAATCATTTCTGTGTTCTAGAAACTAAAGTAGAACTACTTGTGTTTGAACAGCCATGGGGAAATATTCATATAGGAAGTGCATGTTGATACATTTTAGTAGTAAGACTTTTAAATTAGGCCAAGATTAGTTGAATCTTTGGAAAAGAAAACAAAACAGCTATCTGTAATTCTAAAATCTGGTCTTGAGTGGATTTTATCCCTCAATAGTTTTAATTTTTGGTAATCGAATTATCGTTTTTGTTTCACCTTGAAATAATTTTGAGTTATGCCAGATAAACTATTGCAAGTACCACTTAGATTGGCTAAAAACAGAAGGGGATCACACAAGTATCAATTTGCGATCAGATAAATGGTTTAAAGAGGTGTTCTTTTGTCCACATGCATTTTAGTTGTTGAATTTAGCTCTTCTGATATAGATGTTGATTGGTTTTGTTTACCGTTTTCCCACAATAGTGTTTTTTAAAAATAACCACATGTGTAATTTGTTTAGTTTCTGTGCAAAAACTGACTTTAAAGTGCTAATATGTACATTACCCCCAAACATATACTTTATTGCAAATTTTGTTCCAAAGTCCCCCCCGCCCCCATAATCTAATTTACTTGTTAGTGGAAGGGAATATGAATGATTTTAAGATGAGGCAAAGGGTGTGATCCAGAATATGACATAAGTGGAAGACATTTATCTTAATGTCTAATTTTAATGAGGCATAAAATACCCCTTATTGGAAACTTACATTTTGATAAAATTTCTATAATAGAATTAATTCTTTTAAACTTATGGATGTTCATATCACCAAGGATACTCATACGTCATATTTCTGTATTCTTGTAAAGAAAGGTTAGGATGTGTTGCATTTTTACATCTTGTAGATTTGTTAAAGAATTAAGATGAAACCAGATTTGGAGTATTCCCATGTCATGTACTCTGATTTGCCCAATACACCTTGTTTGAACAGCGGTTTCCCAACCTTTATAGAGGTTTTAAAATTCTACTTCCAGATTTCTTGCTGTCTGACAGATGCTGTGCTGTTTCTGGTCTGTCTCATGCTCTTGAAATCATCTTTTTTATTATTCCATTAAATTTTTTTAAAATGGATTTTCCTTTACACTTTTCTAATCATCCTGTAATTCTTTAGCCCTAAGACATTAAAATGAATGAGTAAAAAATATTTGATACCTAATCATCTCTGCCAGTCCATTCAAATTCATGGATTTGCAAAATTGTGTTAACGTCTTTTAAAAATACATTTGAGTAGGCTTTTGTAGTCATTTGGATTTTGAATATTAATTTTCTTTGGCTATGCTGCTTAGCCATAAAAATGAAAAAGAAGATAGATGTGGGTTTCTTTTAGTGGTGTTAATTTAAAGTTTCAGATGTAGTTATTATAATGTTTAACAAAGCAGTTCCCCTATTTCTATTTACCTGATATCCAGCAGAAAATAATGGGAAGGCCCCACCTCTAGCACAGTAAGAAAAAAATTTGATGCATTTTGTAATAATTGATTAATAGTATAATTTCTCCCTAGATCAAGCAAATAATAGAAGTCTGTTGAAGCTTTGTCCTGACCTATTCTGGAAGTGGAAGAATACCTTGGAGAAAGGAGCATTGTAACCACAAAGAATTTGACTCCTCAATCCTGGGAGAGAGAATTAAAGTCTAACCCTCCAAATGTAAGTTATCTGTACTCTGTATTTTCCATCTCTGAGTTTTTGTTGCTATTCAAAGTTGTAGTAAAAAATAATGTGATGATAATATTGTTTGGATTTTTTTCTCTATAAAACATGCAGGTGTTTTGCTTAGTAATTTTAAAATTTGATTTGTGTGAACATTTACTAACTAATAACATAAGGTGATGACTTAAAATAATAATATTTAATGTAAAATGTATTAATTTTAATTGTATTTTCTGGTAGAGAACTGTTAAAATATCTTGAGAGTATCTGATCAAAAGAAGGTAATTTCCTTTTATTTAAATCTGCAATTGTGCCATCATAATCTCTTTTTGTTCTAAACTTTAGTTCTTTCTCTTTTATATTTCTTCACATCTTAGGATAAGACTATATTAATATGTCTATTCAAATCCACCACCCAGTAAGAAAGACATTAAGTCCTTTTTTCACTTTGCATAGTGAAACTGAATTGGACTGAATCTGTATCCATAATCTGCTATAACATTATATCAATTTTGTCATCTCAGACTAGAAAGATTGAATCCTGTCTGTTAGATAAGACTTAGACGTGTGTTAATGATTGTATAGAAGCACAGAATTCGGTTACTATTTAGAGATAGATATAATGATGATTGAAGCCAATACTTGTTTTAGGAAAAATATTTGGGAAGAAATTCTTTGTTCTTTGTCCCCACTTTTATCTGTGATGCATCATTTTTGTGATAAGGCACTTGATATGCAATACACTAGATTAACTGCCAGAAATTTGACTTTTTCTGAATAATTGATACCGTTTTCATTCTTCAGTGAAAGAACTCAATGATAGGGTATTATTTTGATTTTAAAAGTCCAAATTATTTGTTAGAAAATGAATTAAAATTTTTCTACCAAATAATACAACCACATCATATATTCCCCCAGTTATCTCCAAAACTGACATGTGCATCTTTACAGGTTTTGAATGTGGGATTTTTTATTGACAATAGTGTCTGACAAGTGCTCAAATTGGTCTACTGTGGGAAATCTGCATAATTTCTAGGTACACATTTATTCTTGTTATCTGGAATATTCTGATAGAGCCACTAAACACTGTGACCATTCCTGACGTCTGTAATTTTAAATTAGCACAAACTATAAATTTAAAAGAAACTATACATACAGAAAGAATTTTTTGTTTGTTTTGGACTTACATGTTCAGTTCAAAATTCTTTTAACATTGGATTTCATAGAGACACCTTGGAGAAAGACTACAAGCATTATCATTCCTTCCACGGACAAGAAACAACTGTTCTTCATTTAAAAATTTATACTATCGGGTTGGTGCGGTGGCGCTCCCGCCGAGGGTTTGGATCCCACATACAGACCGGTTCCCGCTCACTGGCTGAGCGAGGTGCGGGAGGAACACCGAGGGTTGCGATCCTGTTGCCGGTCCCGGTCCGGTACGGGCGTGACACTGAGGGTTGCAATCCGTTGCCGGACACGAAAAAAAGACAAAAAGGGAAAAAATAAATAAATAAATAAATAAAATAAAAATTTATACTATTGAGAAGTATAATGAAACTTTAAAAGTTATTTAAATTTGGTAGATCAGTAGTAAACTCCTATTTACTGGTTTGAAGTAGATGAGGATTGGAAAATAATGTCGTTCATAGAAAAGTTTTGCTGACCCTCTGCTCTATAGTGATGAAAGTGAACAGAGTATAGCAATGATGATGTGGTTGAATTAAGCATAATGAGTGAAAAACCCAGACACAAGAGAATAATACTGTATGGTTTCTCTTATATGAAGTTCCAAATCTAGACTGTAGTGTTTAGGGGTGTAAGAAGTGGTTACAACAAAAGTTAGGATAGTGGTTAAATTGCAGACAGGTGGTAAATTGAGGTGGGAGTTCCAGGAGCTTCTGGTATGTTGGACATACTGTTCGTTCACCTAGCTGGTAGATGCATGGACGTTTGCTGTATAAAAAAGCACTCGTGAAAAACTAGATGCTTTTCTGTCAAGATCAAGAACAAGGTAAGGATGTCTCCTCTTGCCATTTCTATTCAGCATTATACTGGAAGTTCTAGCTAGACAAGAAAAGGAAATAAAAGGCATTTAGATTGGGAAGGAAGAAATAAAACTGTCTGTTCGCAGATGACGTAATTGCTTATAGAAAATTCCAAAGAATTAACAACAACAAAGCCTCCTGGAACTAATAACCGTGTGCAGAGGGGTAAGTGGTTGTAGAACACAAGGTTAATAAAGTCAATTGCTTTCCTATATACCAGCAATGAATAACTGGGACTTGAAATTAAGAATACAATATCATTTATATTAGCACCAAAAAGGAAAAATACTTAGTGTAAATCTAGCAAAATATGTACAAAATCAATATTCAGACAGCAATAAAACTCTAATGAAAGAAAATAAAAGGTGGTCTAAATAAATGAAGAAATATTCTGTATCCATGGATAGACAGACTCAATAATGTTAAGATGTCAGTTCTTCCTAACTTGATATATAGATTCAACACAATCCCAGTCAAAATTCCAGCAAGTTATTTTGTGAATACTGACAAACTAATTCTTAGGTTTATATGGAAAGGCAAAAGATCCAGAGTAGCCAACACAATATTGAAGAATAAAGCAAGAGCACTGACACTCCCCAACTTCAAGAGTTAACATAAAGCTACATACCCAAACAACTTCGCTGTGGAAAAGCAAATAATCCAATTAAAAAATGGACAAAGGAGCAAAGGAGCTGAATAGACATTTCTCAAATGAAAACATACAAATGGCCAAAAGGTACATGAAAAAATGCTCAACATCACTAATAATCAGGGAAATGCAAATCAAAACCACACTGAGATATCATTTCACCCCAGGTAGAGTGATTATTATCAAAAAAACTGAGAATGACAAATGCTGGTGAGGATGTGGAGAAAAGGGAACTCTTCTACATGGTTGGTGGAACTGTAAACTAGTACAGCCATTACTGAAAACAATATGGAGGTTTCTCAAACAACTGCAGATAGAACTACTGTACAATCCAGCAATCCCACTTCTGGGTATATACCCAAAGGAATGAAGTCATATCTACACTCCTATGTTCATAGCAGCTCTACACAATAGCTAAGATATGGAACCAACCTAAATGTCTATTGATGGATGACTGGATAAGGAAAATGTGGTATATATACACAATGGAATACTACTCACCATAAAAAAGAAAAAAATCCTGCCATTCACAACAACATGGTTGAGCTTAGAGAAAATTATGTTAAGTGAAATAAGCCAGGCACAGAAAGAGAAATACCACATGTCCTCACTCATAAGTGGGAGAAAATAAAGGAAGGAAGAAAGGCAGGGAAAGAAGGAAATACTACAATGAAACATTGAACTTTCAGAAGGAGAGAACAGACCTATTAACTACAGGTGGGAAAGGGAGAGCGAGAGGGTGGTTAGGGTGTAACTGAGTAAGGAACACAAAGGGTAATTATGATTTGTAATGATAAACATTCTAATAACATTGTTTGATCATCACATACTGTACACAAATACTGATAGTCAACTCTATTCCCCATAAACATGGATAAGCAAAAATAAATAAATATTTTAGGAAAAAATGTGTGAATAGATAAATAGATCATTGGAACAAAATAGGTGAGAAATAGACCTTCACAAGTATAGTCAACTTATATTTGAATGTAGAAAGGACAGTCTTTTCAACAAATGCTGGAACAACTAGACATCAATATGTAAAAAAAAAATGAATCTAGATACAAATCTTATACCTTTCACAAAAATCAACTCAAAATGCATCATAGAGCTAAATGTAAAATAAAACTGTAAAGCTCCTACAAGATGACAAGATAAAATCTAAGTAACCTTGGTTTTGGTAATGACTTTTTAGATACAACACCAATATCACAATCCATGAAAGAAAAAATTGGTAAATTGGAATTCATTAATGGAAAAACTCCTCCTTTGAGAAAGCCACTGTTAAGAGAATGAAAAAGCAAGCCACAGACTGGGAGAAAATATTTGCAAAACACATATCTGATAAAAGACTTGTTTCCTAAATATACAAAGAATTCTTAAAACTCAACAATAAGAAAACAGATAATCCAATTAAAAAATGGGTAAGAGCTCTAAATGTACATCTAACAAAAGAAAATATACATATGGAAAATAGCATATGAAAAAATGCTCAATATCATATGTTGTATTAGTCAGTTTCTGTTGCTTATAAGAAAATACTTGAACTGGGTAATTTATAAGAAAATGAAACTTATTACTTACAGTTTCAGAGGCTAGGAAAACCAAAGTCCAGGGAACACATTGGTGAAGGCTTTCTTTGGTGGTGACTTCAGTTGACAGCAGGGTATCTACATTGCCTGAGAGAGCAGAGATAGCTCCTCATATACTTCCTTTTTAAACCCTCAGAACCACATCCTTGACCACCATTATTAATCCATTCACTACTGCATGGTCCTACAATCTAATCAGCTCTTCAAGGCCCCACCTTTCAGTTACCATAATAGGATTTCCCACCCTCACCAGTTACAGTGAGAATTAAGCTTCTAATACATGGACTTTGAGGGACACAATTCAGTCAACCCACAGCATATGTCAATAGGGAATTGCAAATTGAAACAACGAGGTAGTTAAACTACAGACACTGGTAACACCAAATGATGGCAAGGATGTGGAGCAACAGGGACTCTTATTCAATGCCGCTGGGAATGCAAAGTAATACAGCCACTTTAGAAGACAGTTTGTCATTTTCTTACAAAGCTAAACATAGTCTTACCATACAATCCAGCAATTGAATTCCAAAGTATTTACCTAAATGAGTTGAAAACTTAAGTCTACACAAAACTTGCCCATGAATGTTGATAGCAGCCCTAGCTAGGTTAACTTGGTTAAGCAACCCAGATGTCCTTCAATAGGTGAGTGGATAAACAAACTATGATACTTCCAGACCATAGAATATTATTCAGTAATGAAAAGAAATCAGCTAGCAAGCCAGGGAAAGACATGGAGGAAACTTTAATGCATATTGCTAAGTCAGTGAAGCCTCTGAAAAGGCTACATACTGTATGATTCCAACTTTATGATATTCCGTATCATATATGTACCATGCTGTGTGTTCCAACTATATGATAAGGCAAAACTATGAAGACAGTGAAAAAGATCAGTGATTGCCAGGGTTTACCCACGAAGGCGAGATGAATAGGTGGAGCACAGAGGATTCTTAGTGTAGTGACACCATTCTGTATGATACTATACATGGCATTATGTATTTGTCAAAACCCATAGAACTGTGCTGAACAAAAAGTGAAAGCTGATGTAAACTCTGGGCTTCAGTTAATGATAATGCATCAATTTCAGTTCATCAATTGTAGCACATGTACCATGCTTATGTAAGATGTTAATAATAGGGGAAACTGTGTTGGGGATAGGGGAACAGGTTTATATGGGAATTCTGTACTTTCTGCTCAGTTTTCCTGTAAATCTAAAACTACTCTAAACGATAAAGTCTATAAATTAAAAAAAAAAAAAAACAAAAAATCATTGAGCAGTATATATTTTAGATACTTCTTTGCACGTCTAATATAATTCAGAGTGAAAAAATATTTAAAAAGGCAATCTCAATGATTTTGTTAAGTAGAATTCTGAGAAAAAGTGAGATCGTTTCAAATTTGACATGTCAACACTGAATATTCTAACTGAAAAAAATAGAATTTTAAAAATCAATATTTTGTAACATTACAAAGCAGTGTATTTATTTGGGGAAAGTGCTAATATACATACAGGAGGACCTCTATACTTGCATATATTTAGTGACTTTTTAATGACAGTTTATTTACCTAGCATAAACTTGCCTCTAAGATATACTTCATTTTCAAATAAAAAAAAGACACATTACATGAAATGTAGGAATATCAATTCTATAGTAATGAACTACCCAGCTTTACTGAGTTGTGTTTTCTTTCTTTAAATTTTTAAAAATTTAATTGAAACATACTGATTGTACATATTTATGGGGTACATAGTTATATTTCAATACATGTATTCAATGTGTAGTCATTAAATCAGGGTCCTTAGCAAAATCATCATTGCAAAAATTTATATTTACGTGTCATGAGAACATTTAAGCCTCTCTGTTTTAGCCAATTGATAATTTACAATTATAGATATCCAGCACTACTGTAGACCCTAAAACTTATTTTTTCTTTCTAGCTATAATTTTGTGTCAATTAACCAATCTCTCATTATTCTCCATACTTCCTCTCCTTTCCTGCCTCTATTAACCACAGTTCTACTCTCTAATTTGAAAAGTTCAACTTTTTCTTCTTATTTTTTTAGCTCCCACATATGAGTAAGTAAAGGTTGTATTTCTCTTTCTGTGACTGGCTTATTTTGCTTAAACATAAATTTCTCCAACTCAGTCATGCTGCTGGAAATGGCAGAATTTCATTCTTTTTTATGGTGGAATAGTATTCTACTGTGCATACATACCACATATTTTTTTAATCCAGTCATCCATTGATGGACATTTAGGTTGGTTCCAAATCTTGGCTATTGTGAATAGAGCTGCAATAAACATGGGAGTGCAGGTATCCCTTTGACATGATGATTTCCATTCCTCTGGGTATATACCCAGCAGTGAGATGGCTGAATTATAAGGTAGTTCTATCTGTTGTTTGAGAAAACTCCATCCTGTTTTCCATATGACCGTACAAATGTACAATCATGCTAACAGCGTGTGAGTTCCCCTTTTTCCCCATCCTCACCAGCATTTGTTATTTTCTTTTTGGTAATAGTCTATCTAACTGGGGTGAGATGATATCTCAATGTAGTCTTGATTTGCATTTCCCTAATAATTAGTTATGCTGAACCATTGTTTATATACTTGTTCGCCATTTGTATGTCTTCTTTTAAGAAATATCTATTCAGCTCCTTTGCCTATTTTTTAATCAAGTATTATTTTTTTTACTGTTGAGTTTTTTGAGTTCCTTGTATATTCTGAATATTAATCCCTTGTTGGATGTATAGTTTGTAAATATTTTTTCCCACTCTGCAGGTTGTCCCTTTGCTCTGTTGATTATTTCCTTTGCTGTGCAGAAGTTTTTTAGTTTGATGTAATCCTATTTATTTATTTTTTATTTTATTGTCTGTGCTTTTGAGGTCTTATTCATAAAATCTTTACCCTGTCCTGTGTCCTGAAGTGTTTTTCTTGTGTTTTCTTCTAGAAGTCTTATAGTTTTGGGTCTTAAATTTAAGTCTTTAATCCATTTTGAGTTATTTTTGATAAATGGTGAGAAATAGTGGTCTAGTTTCATTCTCATACACATGGATGTCCAGTTTTCCCAGCACCATTTTTTTTTTTTTTTTAAAGATGACCGGTAAGGGGATCTCAACCCTTGGCTTGGTGTTGTCAGCACCACGCTCAGCCAGTGAGCAAACCGGCCATCCTTATATGGGATCCGAACCCGTGGCCTTGGTGTTATCAGCACCGCACTCTACCGAGTGAGCCACGGGCTGGCCCGCCCAGCACCATTTTTTGAAGAGGCTGTCCTTTCCACAATGTATTCTCTCTGTGCCTTTTTCAAAGATCAGTTGGCTGTAGATGCATGGATTTATTTCTGGCTTCTCTATTCTCTTCCATTGGTCTGAATGTGTGTTTTTTTGCCAGTAGTATGCTGTTTCAGTTACTATAGCTTTTTAATATGTTTTGAAGTTAGATAATTTAATGCCTCAAGTTTTATTCTTTTTGCTTCGAATTGCTTTGTCTATTTGGGGTCTTTGGTTGTTCCATATGGATATTAGGATTGTGTTTTTATTTCTGTGAAGAATATCATTGGCATTTTCACAGGGATTGCATTGAAACTGTAGATTACTCTGTGTAGTATGGTTATTTTGACAATATTAATTCTCTAATCCATGAAAATGGAAGGTCTTTACATTTTTTTGTGTCCTCTTTAATTTCTTTCATTACTGTTTTGTAATTTTCATTGTGTGCGGGACCATGAGTCCCTCAGAGATACTGGAGCTCTCTGTAGCCAGTCAGCTGATGTGGTTCACTCTGGGCCTTTGTGGTTGTGAACACACTCCTGTGTGCCCAAGTGAAACACTGGGTTACTTTGCAGCTCCTCAGCTGGGATGGGCTGCCCCACACAAGTTTGTTGTGGTTGTGGGTGGATCCCTGTGTCCCCAAGATAGATGCTGGGTCACTTTCCTGTTCCTCAGCTGGAGTGGGCTGCACCATGCAAAGTCACTGGAATGTAGGTGGGTGCCTGTGCCCCCAAGAAAGATGCCGGGTTCCTCTGCTGCTCCTCACTTGGGGCATGTAGCCATAGGTGGGCTTATAGGAGCTTCAGATGGTACTCTGTGCACTCCAGAGAGGAGTATGGATGCGCCACATTTTCCCTGCTGTAGTGGATGGGTCGGAGTGGGTTGCTGGAGCCATAGTGGGACTCAGTGCCCCTGTGAGAGATCCATGGATACTCCACTGAAGAGGACAGAGCCACAGGCAGTAGCAGAAGGCCCCGACTGGTCGGCTTTCTGGCCCCAGGAGGTGCCCAAGTTGACTCCTAGTGTCCTGAGGGTGGCCTCCACACTGTGCTGGACCACTTTTTCCCAGGATGCAGGACACTGTGTGGGCTTGTAGTGCCATAGCCTGGCGTGATGAGGGGGCTTCAGGGCTGTGTAGATGTCAGGGCTATTGAGCCCCAGGGCAAAGTGTGCTTGGATGTTGGCTCCAATCCCAAAATGGCGACTGCTATGATAGCCCATGACCCCAGGGGGTAGAGGGGACTCAGAGTGAACTCCCTCCCTGGATTAATGCAGTCATATGGACTCCTGGCAACTCCCCACACTGGGCTGATGGCCTGCAAGTGCCACACAGCTCTCTTCTAGCTTGGATTGCAGGTGTCTGCAGCACAGCTCTTGCTTACCTATCCCCTGCAGGCAGAAATTCCTCCTCGGTCCCTGGTGACCCTGGCTGGGGGATCTTTCTTTAAGTTTTAATATACTTTGTGCAGTTGTCCTCAGAAACAATTATTTATTTAAGTGAGACTTAATTTTGTTAATTTTATGTTAGTGTGTTGTAAAAGAAATGAAAAAGATAGATGCTCTTTGTATTCTTTCTTTGAATAAAAATTTTAAAATGTAATTATATTTTTGGTTTAAAAAAAGTACCAAATATGAACTTATTTTCTAGTCCTTTTTTTTCTTTTTCTTTCCTTTCTTCTTCCTTTCTCACCTCCTCTTTTTCTTTCTTACTTTCTTCTTTTTTTCTCAGTATTTTAAACTGGTTAATTTTCCAAGGAGTAAACATAATCATATTTACTTGGTTGACATTAAGAGAAACGAGGAATTTATTATTCATAAAAATAAAATATAAAAATCCCCCCCTTTCTTCAGGCTCCGAATATAGCTAGGCTCAACACAAATGTCTAGGGAGAATGCATCTGTTGCTATTACATTTTTTTGTTGTTGTTTCTCTGAAATCTTGGCATTTGTAAAATATCTATGATTTTGATTTGTCTTGGCCAAAGCCCAGATTACCAAGGAATTACATTTTGAACATTTTCAACTAAGCATTATCTTTGTAGCAACTTTCCCTTTGCCATATTGAAATTTTGGGAATAAAGTCAGATTTTGTCTTAAAAACCAGCTATGTTTTTTCCTAGTGCCAGAATGAATCTTTTTCTATGTTAAAGAGACATCAAGCAATGCTTATAGTCTATCTAAAACTTATTTTAAGCATGACATGGAGGAAAGAGTCCCATTTTTGCATTTGACAGACCTGGGTTCAAATGTTTACTCTGGAATTTATAATTTATGTTAACTTTTAGTAAGTTTTGCATGTGAAAAAAAGCAGTAATAATAATTTCATTATAGGATTATGTAAGGGTTAAATGATCAGATATTAAAAATGACTGACACACAGCAGGCAATTATTTAATGGTAGTGATTTCTCTCTTGCCTTTTACTGTTTATATAGGGGTGTGTACATAAAGAAATAAATGTGTTTGTATGTGTGTTTGTGTTTATACATACACATATATGTGTCTCTCTCTTTCTCTATATGTATATATATAGAGCAATGTGCAATATTTTATGTAGGCATTTATTCTGTTTGTTAAATTCTGAAGCAGAGGATTTTTTCAGGAAAGGATATAGCTCTGGAATTCAGGAAATATGGATTCTATCACCACATGGAAATATTTTAAAATTTATTATTTCTTTATGCCCTAGTATTTCTGTAACTTTATATTAACCTATCTGGAATGTTTATACTCCTTAAAAGAAGATATGATGGATATTTATGTTTCCTCTACAAATTCCCAGCAGGCAATAGAAGAATAGTTTGGGGTTTTGTTTTGTTTTTTTCCCTTCAATGTCTAATTCAGAGAATGATACACTACTGCATCTTGATTAGAGTTCAAAAGGATGTGTGCGTGGTCAATTTGAGGAGATATATGGGAATGTGGGAAACAAGATTATTTATTAAATGTCTGAAAAGAGAAGTCAGTTTTGACAAGATAAAAAATGCAAGGTAGGAGTTGAATCTTCCTGAAAAATTGGCGTTCATATGTTTTAGTTTTCCCTAAATATCATGGCAGCAGTTTCTTGGAGAGGTTTGTACAGCTGAGTGTCTTCATAACTGATTTGGATCTTTGTAGAGTAGTTATTCAACAAAGTGAGGTATAATACTTTACATTCTCTGATAATAATGAAGGCTTTCTAGCAAAAGCAGCTGTGAATTTCCTAAGGAAGTAGCCCATATATCTTGCCTAAATATCTATTTGAATTTCTGTCTTGTGACTGCTGAACAATCACCTCAAATCTTAACTAATTGGCTGCTCTCAAACACTAAAGGGAGGGTTGTAACAAAGAAACAGAATGCTTAACACAAGGGTAAAATCCATCAAGCTACGGATTTATAACAAAAGCCTGAACTCTTTGTTTTATATGATTATTATTTTAAAAAGACAAACTAGTTAAAACTTGTGCTTTCTCTATACCTCTTCAGGTTTTAAAGACATCATGGTTATGACAAAACTTTTTTTAAACCTCAAATGGGTGGTAACTTCCAAATCTATGCAAAGGATCAGTTAGGTACTTGTTGAGTCCACTTCCAAGTTAATGATGCAAGGTGTTATCTGTAACTAGGGACTAAGACTAAGTATTCCTGGAATGAGTAACTCTTTTTTTAGCGGATGCATCTTACAATCTAGTTTTGTGTAGCTGACAATTCTACCCACACACGATTATTACTCACATGCTGTTTTTATTATAGCCATGGGTAACAGCATAAACCAGCAACAAAGTGGTCTTCGGTGGGATTATTACAGAATAGTTTGAAAGTATATATTCTCCACATATATGACATAATGATCATTTCCACTTAACTCTCTAATGATTTTACTGTTGTACTATTTAAAAGGCTCCAATTTTTTGTTTTGAGAATAAGAAAGTATCATTATTTTTCTATATATGGGGTATGCTTTAGGTTTGTCCAAAAGGCCTAAAATAAATATACGTCAGCCATCTCAGATAACTTAAGCTATAAAAAAGCATTTGTTAATCTGCTTATAGGGGAAAATTGGTTAAGAATACTTTTAACTGAAAATTATTTTAAACAGTCTCTTCATCTAGAATCCAAAGTGATAGTTTCTTTAAGATTTATATTTTTAAGTATTTTAAACATACAGAAAATAACTATAGGCACTCACGTATCCAAATTTGACATATGTTAACATTTTGTTTTATTTCTTCAGATCTTACTCTTTTTAAGAAATACAGTGCCAATAATAAAAGCTATATTCTCTCATCCTGTACCTTTTTCTCCCTATAGAATTATTTACTAGATGAATTTTCACAGTGAACATACCAATGTAATCAGTATCCAACTCAAGAAGTAGCATGTTTATCAATATTCTAGAAGTCTCCCATCCTCTTGCCACCTTTTAGTTACTGTCCCTTATCCCCCACCTGAATTGTAACCATATTCTGAACATTTACAACATGATAAGTTTTGTCTGTTTTTGAACTTTATGTAAATGGAACCATTTAGTATATCTTTTGTGTCTGGCTCCTTTTGCTCAATATTAGGTTTATAATCTCCCTCCTTATTAATGTTGTAAAGTGTCTATCCTGAGTGCTATTCAGTATCCTTTCAACTGCTTAAATATACATACCATCATTTACTTACACACATTCTATTTAGGGACATTGGGTTGTTTTTCTGCTTTTGGCTATTAGGAATAACACTGCTCTGAAGATTATTGTGCATACCTTTTACGTATTATGCATATCTGTGTACCTAGGAGTAGAATTTTTAAATTATAGGTTGTCTATATTATATTGTCAAATTAACGTCCATATGATAGGTTATCTGTATCATTGTGTCAAAATTAGTAGACACCACAAAGCAGTCTTCTACAGTAGTTGTGCCAATTTACCCTTCCATCACCAACATGTAAGAGTTCAAGTTACTCCACATCTTGCCAACATGTAGATCATCTTTGTTCATTTTTGTTATTTTGGTGGGTAATAATTCATTAATTTTTAACTACTCTGTAACATTCCATAGTTTGAATAAAGCATGGTTATTTTTAAATCCCTTTCTCAGTGAAGGGCAGTTTGTTTTCTATTTTTTACTATTCCAAATAATACTGCAGTGAACGTATCTGTCTATACCTTTCTGTGCACATATTTGAGAGTTTCTCTATGGTTACACTTGAAGTAGGATGTCTGAGTTTTAGAATACCACACCTTTAAACATTTTTAAATTTTTTAATTGACAAGTGAAAATTGTATATATTTATGGTGTACAACATGATATTTTGATATATATATACACACACACACACACATTGTGGTGTGACTAAATCAAGCTATTTAACATATACATTACCTCATATACTTATTGTTTTTTTTGTGGTGAGAACACTTATAATCAAGTATGTAATATGTTATGAACTGTAGTCACCATCATCTATGATAGATTTCTTGAACTTATTCCTCCTGTCTAACTGAAATTTTTTGTCTGTTGACCAGTGTCTTTCAAATCCCCCTAATCCCCCAATATCTTTATTTATAAAATATTGCAAAACTTCTCTCTAATGGGGTTATACCATTAAGTGATATTTTGGTTTTATTATAAATCATACAAATGAAATGTAGATTGTACTGTCGCCTCTTTAAAAGGCATTATGTAAAGGTTAGTAATATAGGATTTTGGGAGAATTTAGTGAGGAGAGATGAAACATCCTGCACAACTCCTGGCATATAGACTAAATAAAGCTTCTGCTATTATTATTTTCACTGTTGCAGTATTTATCACTATATTGCTATGAAATTCTCATTTTAGAGTCCACAACAACTTATGTGAATTCTCCCAAGATCTACTTAAGATAGCATATTTCCATCTTTGGAGTTTCTTTCTTTACTAGAGCTTTGTTTTTCCTGTTTGCATATATTGTGATCTTGATTTTGGATCATCCGGAAGTATTACATAGTGAGGTACTTTGGAAAGTTTATAAAATTGGATTTATAGATTTACACATTTTATGACATTCTTATTGAAGATTTTATTCTATGCAAAATGAAGCAAGTCAAAATTTGTTTTAGTTGTTTCCACTGATAAGAAATGAACATGCACTTTTATTTTATATTTTTAGTGAATAATATGAAGATATTTATCTTTCAGTTAGACAGAAAAACAGATAAAGTCAGGATTAGTAAAATGACCAAAGTAAGACCTTTAATCTAGGTTCTTAAATTTGACACTGTTAGTTCAGTTGGTCAGCGTTTGTCTCAAAGAAATAAATCTAATTAGTTTGTTGCCATTTTTTTAAAAATAATTTTCATTTTCCCTCATTGCCATTTGTTTTTCCCCAAGATCCTTAATTAGTCTTGATCTAGTCAACCCCTAGTTTCTCAGTTCAGATGAGAAATGCACATTGCTTCACAGAGTATCTTTCAGTCACTGTTGCTCCCTTTTTCTTATTTTGAACATCGACACAGTCTTTTCTCCATGAATAAATGTGTTTTGAATTAACAAATCAGAGTTACATTTCAACTCAAAATTTCATGTTGAGTGAAATTACATAGGTAAATTTTAAATGAGTACCCAATTAATGTCACCTTGTTAACTTTTCAAATCCCTTTATACTTCACTGATTATTAGGAGGCTTGTGCAAAAGACAGTTTTGCTTTAGTTGTGCAGTTTTCAAATAATATTTCTATTGCATTCTTGTCTTTTATTGATATTTTCTTATGATTAAAATAACGTGAGATTGACTTTGTCAGTTTTTATTTCAAATCTAGCTATATTTGAATTTAAAGCTATTTAGAATGTGAATTGAGGCAGTTTAAGAAATATAATACCTCAAGTTTCATTACATAGATAAATGCTAATGTATAGGATGTTCATATAAAAATGATTACCTGAAAACAATAATTTTTATTTTCCAATAGATTATAGAAATCAATATTATAATGTGCCATCTTATTTCTTACTTTCATCATTTTCATTCAGTATTTTGTAAAGTCCTACATGCCTTGTTCAACCCTGTATCCCCAGGGCTAGAGTGTACTGGCACACAGTCTGCATTTAATAAAAATATTTGGTGAATGAATTAATTTTTGATGTTCTCTCTCAAAAAAGTAAGTTGTTTACTTGAACTGCACTACAAGGTGAATGTTAGTCTTTTGTGTTGAGATGCAGCCCTTTGGAAGATTATGTTGAAAGGAATGTGAAGACATCATAATGGTTAAGAAGTTCACATCTTCTAAGGCTGTACTTGAAGGAAATGACCTTTGTTTATTAAGCCAAAATTAGTCCCATTGAGTTAAAAAAGAAAAAAGAGCAAACCAAAAACCTATGGTTATATTATAGTGGGTTCTTATATACCTTTAAAAATACATCTAGAAATTTACGTACTACTAGTGTAGTCTTCTCTGAAGGAGACAGGAAGACTGTCGTCAGTTCTGAGAATATTTTCTGGGCTGTAACTCCAGTTTATTTTCTCTTCTGCAGTTTTGACTCCTGGGCCAGGCTGTTTTCCTCAAAGATGGGGAATCAATGATTTAATAAAGTACTGATTGATTCCTTAAACAACTTTCATTAAGGATCTATGCTAGACCGTGTAGTACATACAGAGATGTGTTGGCATGTCTTAATAGATGTCACCTCTTCTGCTGTGATCTTTGTCATAGTTCATAACTTTTCTTGTGTTATCATTATATTTGTATTTTGGGAAGGAGTGGATGTAATTGTATGTGTTATACTGCTATGTGTAACCAGACATAATCACATCGTAAGTCAAGGAGCATTAATATGTGTACAAAATTAAACTAATTGACAGCTCCTGCCCCACCTATCGAAGTGTGTTTTCTTATGATTTTTCTGACTTAGTGAATAATAAGCACCATTATATGTTCAGTTGCCTATGTCAGAAATATGGGGTCCAAGACATCCCCCTTCTTCTCATCCTCACTCTAAAATGTTGTCTGGTCCTATTGATTCAGCCTCCAAATTAGATCTCAAATGTGTTTATCCCTCTACACTTCGCTGACACTACCCTAGTCTAAAACTTTTACTTGGACCACTTCAATGATTTCCTAACTGTTTTACTCAATTCTCTATACCCTTTATCCCCTGTAACTCACTAGGCAGCAAGAATTACCTTTTTAAAAAAAATTGGGTGATTTTTATTTTCTGCATAAAATCTTGCTGTTGTTTTCTCTTGAACTTCGGGTAAAATCAAGTAAGTTTTCAGGTTGGTATACAAATTCCTGCAAGAATTAGACCATACCTGACTCTCAAGCGTCATCTTTCCCTACTTGGCATATTTCTGACTCTTCTTTATTGCTCTGCCTACTCTGGTCTAATTTCATTAATTGATGGCTTCAATTTCCGTTTGGCTTTTGTGCATGGAATTCCTTCTTTAGGACTTTTCTAGGACTGGATAATGGATGCATGGGTGAAAAATCAGGATGATACTAAAATTTCCAACTTAGTAATTATGTTTCTTTTTTTCCAATAGACTTTCTCCTAGTAAATTTCTGATATATGTAATCAAACATTAAAGTATAACATGCATATAAGCTCTCTCTATGCCAAACTTCTACAACCTAAAATATTTCAGAACTTCTGTCTGTATAGTGATTCCCCTCAGATTTCATGTTCTCCATGTCTCTTTGCATGTTTTATTTTTATTTTTATTATTAGGAAAGTACTCCCTGCTTATGTGGTAGATGAACCTCTACGATCTTTTAAGGCCAAGTTGAAGCACAGCTTCCTCTGGGAGGTTATGAACCTTCAAAGTTGCTGATGACAGCTTCCTGTATGTCACCTGTATTCTTTTGGCAGAAGATGTACCTGAAATTTAGAAAAATTAAGTAGTTTGTTCGGTTACCTAGTTACAGAGCCAGAATTTGAAACTTGACATGTCTGATTTTTGAGCACGAGTTTTTAATTATCCATTGCTTGACGCAGTCATTATTTAATAAATATTTATTAAATAAACGTATCCATAAAAAGATAAAATACTGTGTGACCTAATTAGTAAGAGAGCTTTTATGGGATAAGAAGTGACTTGACTGATGGAGAAGAAAAGATTTGATAGAGAAAAGAAACCCATGTCCGTAGAATCTTGCCACTTCCAAGTCAGCTAGGTTTAGCCTTGCTCAACAGTCTAAGATGCCTCTGCTTCTCAAAAAAAGGATGAGGCTGAACTTCAGTAAAACAGGGCATGGAATAAATGAATTCCTTTTAATTAAAAAAGGGAAGTATATATCATATTTTTTCTTACACTTTGATTGCTTTATACATTTGGGCCTTGTTCCTGTCAACTTGATCGTTAGCTTCTTTTGAACAAAAACATACCTTATCTTTTCTTATTGTCTTCTGTAATATCTAGTTTTACTTGATAATCATTTCTTGTGTGTAAAATAAATGATGGGGTCTTATCTCTTCATAACTTTATTTTAGGAACAAAACTTCAAATATTTTCAAATAGAGTAATGCAGCTAATAATTATTTTATGCAAACCAATAGCTGGAAGTTTAAATGTACATAAATCCAGCACTGGGTTTAATATTATCTTTTATAAAAGAAAAATACACAGGTATGCATAATGTCAAGGACATACTCAATGGAGAAAAGCAGTTTATGTTGGATCTAGGCTAGAAGAATGCACTATTGTAACATTTAACTAGTAGGTGAGTTTAAATATCTATGCACTTTAACCTTAGGACTTATTTTGCCTTTTTTCATTTTCTTTTGAATATCAAGAGATATTCATATTTGGAAGGTGATAGTTTTATTAGCTCTAATGAGGTTTTTTTTGGTAAATGAATTGAATAGAAACAACATTATGTTTGATTTTTTTTTGTAAGAAAGATTTCAAGCTGAAGATCCCAGTCATATTAAAAGGACTAATCCAATTCAATCCTTGAATCCATCTGTAGAAATAGAATTCCTAAAACATATACACAAAAGGGAATATGGTGCCTGTTGAATTTTATATTATCTTCAGTCAAACAGTTATAGTGCTAAACAAATTATATAGTACTAAACAAATTATAGTATTAAACAAATTTAATTTTGATTAAGAAAAATGATTCTTTTTGTGCATTTATAAATGTACACATTATAGGCCATCACTGGCACTAAGGAAGTTTAAGGGGGCTGCAGTTGACAGAAATAACACTTGTATTATGTTAAATCAGAAAAATAATTGCACTTGGCAGTTTTTGTTTGCAGAATGCAGGAAAGGCTGAAGGCTTTGTACAGTTCAAAGAGCACATTCCACAGATACAGCAGTTGTTGGTTGCCTGCAGGGATCTTCAGAATTGGGGGTGGTGGTAGAGATTTGTATCATAAAAGTCCAGGCTGTTGGGCTGTGGGTTTGTAAAGAAAATAATGCTTGCACCTTTTTGAAAAGTTGTTTAGAAATTAGCTTCATATTATTTAAGCATATTTTAAATATAGCATTTCTGCATCAATTTTTAATCTTTACAATTATCAATGACTATTGTTTAGTCTTTGCTGTCTCTTTAATAATTTTTTTTCAGATTAAGGTTTACATAGATCCATTGACTATTAAACTGTCAGTTAAACTTTGTAGAGAAATGTAAATAAATTATATTTTACTATCATATTTATCATTTATATAATTAGAATATCAAGCAGCTTCAACAAGTTAATTCAAGACTCTTAAGAGAGAATTTTTTAACTGAAAATATATCAAAAAGTAGCTTTTTCATCTGGCATGTCAAGACTTGTGCTGAATTAACACTTGTATCATTTCCCTACAGAATATATGTTATAATTTCTACTGTTAACTGAAATAACGTAGCTGAAAGTGTTTGGAAAACTATGAATTGTAGGATAGATATAAATTGTCATTATTAAATTTCTTGGAATGTCTAGTGTATATGATATCATATGTGTGCTTCATATTATTAATATCAAGTTTTGGCTAAGTATTAACATAATTTTGGCTGTGTTCTTAGACTTACAAAAAAATGGCTAACTAATGATGCTCTGTTATAATTTTTTGGGTTTAGGAAAAGCCCCCAAAAGCTTTATGTTAATCTAGCATTGAATTAACAAGAATTTGAGATAAAGTGTTTTGTTGGGTCCAGATGTGTTTTATCCAACCTGTCACACTCTGTTGCCAGTAGATTAGTTAGTGTGGTATAAAATAAGAGAAACATTAAAATTGGAATTAGCTGCTGAACAAACTTTGTGACTACTATAATGAGAACTTTATTTTTGCTTTTTAAGATTTGTTATTTTCAAGTTAAGAAATGCTTAAAACATACAAAAAAAGGACAGATTTAGCAGAACCCATGTATTCACCATTCAGGTTTAATAGATGTTATTATTTTGCCATTTTTATTTTAGATCTCTTTTAAAACCTAAAAGATAAAAGCCATTTGTTTTAGTTTTGAAATACTCATATCTGAACTGATTATTTGACAGCAACCTCCTAAGGCTCTTAACTGATATTTCATTCAGATTTTAATATTGGACTAGTTAAGGTAGTTTCTTCAAAATGGCTGCCACTCCTTGGCAGTGTGGCTTAAAGAAGACCCCAAAGCCCTTCTGTCCTAGAATTTCAGCTTTCCTCCTCATTATTTTCATAAGACCTGAAATTATTTTCTTTTCCAATTTTTAGCTGTAGGACATTGGAGACTATTATGAAACATGAACGCTTTATGGAAAGAATAACACATTAAGTCATTATTAGCCATTATCATTATCATTCAGAAGCTGGTATGATAGAATGATAGAACTGGATTCCAAGAAGAGGGTGACTACAAGGAAAGGATGCTTAGGGTGAGGTTCCCCTTTAGCATTTCATTGATATAGAAAGGAAAAGTTCCAAATGAGACATGCAGCAAAGAATCATGTAATATATCACAGAATTTTTCACTGGGGCTGTATGGGAAAAGAGAAACAAAACAATATTATGTGAGGTTCCTGACTTTTTGGTAAAGTAAAAAGCAGCAATTCCCATACTATTTAATATATATTCAAAACAAACATATGCACATTTTATCCATGCTCCAAAATTTGGACTTACCTAATAAGCAAAGAATCCCAGGTCCCAATTTTTTCCTTGAAATCATCTACTCCTCTCCTTATCCACTGAAAAAGCCTTATAATTTACTTTCATGCTCAGCAGCGAGAGTTCTTAACCCTGGCTTCTTTGTCTCTATGGGTTTCTGATATAAATGAATTCCAATATAATTAGTTTTCTTTGTAATTCTATGTATTTGACTTTGTGCATCTAAAAATATTACTCCAGGAAGGGATTCATAGATACGTTAGTCTGTTTTGTGCTGCTATAACAGAATACCACAGACTGGTTAATTTATAATGAACAGAAATTTATTGATTCACAGTTGTGGAGGATGAGGAGTGTAATGTCAAGATGCCACCATCTGGTGAGGGCCTTTTTGTTGTGTCATCAAGTGGTGGAGGGGAAAGAGACAAATATGGGGCCAAATTCCACCCTTTTATAATGGCACCAAGCCTACCAATGAGGGCTGAGCCCTCGTGGCCTAATCATCTCTTAAAGAGTTCATCTATTAATACTGTTACAATGGCAATTAAATTCAACATGAGTTTTAGAAGGGACAAACATTCAAACTATAAAATTCTACCCTTGGGCCTCCAAAACTCATGTCCTTCACACACACAAAACATATTCATTCCATCCCAATAGCCCCCAAGGTCTTAACTCATTCTAGCATCAACTCAGAAGTTCAAAGCCCAGAGTCTCATCTGAATCAGATGTGGGGGAGACTCAGGGCACAATTCAGGCTGAGGCAAATTTCCCTCCAGTTGTGCACCTGTGAAATCACAAGTTACTTGTTTCCAAAACACAATGGTGGGACAGCCATAGGATAGACATTTCCATTCCAAAAGGGAAAAATAGGCAAGAAAAAATGGGTTAACTGGTCCCAAGTAAGTCCAAAACCCAACAAGAGTGAACAGCTTCAGATCTTCTGCTTCTGTGGCAGTTCTTGTCCTGGGCCCCCAGGTTGTCTGAGGAATCCTTTGAAATCTATGTGGAGGTTGTCATGGCCCGACAGCTTGTACACTCTGCAGATGTGCAGACTTAGCATGACATGGAAACCTCCAAGATTTACAGCTTACATCCTCCGAGGTGGTGGCTCAAGCTGCACTTGGACTGTCTTGAGAAACAACTAGGGCAGCCCAGAAGTGCTGTGTCAGAATGTGGAGAGCAGACACTTGAGGTGGTTCAGGGCAGCAAATGCTGAGGTCCTGTGGACACCCTGAGCCTGTGATGGGAGGGCAGTTTCAAAGATCTCCAAAATGCCTCTGGGGTTATTCTCTCATTGTCTGAGGGACATCATCTGGCTTCCTTTTATCCATAAAAGTCTCTTTATCCTACAGTCACTTGGTTGTACCTTTGTTTTTCTCTCCTAAACATGCGTTTTCAGTCTTTACATGGCCAGGCTGGGGATTTTCCAGATCCCTATGTTCTGCTTCCCATTAGTCATAAATTCAGTTTTTAAATTGTTTCTGTATTCTTGCATTTTACTGTATGCAATTAAGAAGCCATGTAGCACCCTGAATGCTTTGCTGCTTAAATATTTTTTCCACCAGATATCCTAGTTCATCTCCCTTAAGGTCTGCCTTTCATAAGGTCCTAGGTCATGGACACAATTCAGCCAAATTCTTTGCCTCTTTATAACAAGGATAACCCTTCCTCCAGATTCCACATTTTTGACTGAGACCTCATCAGAGTGGTCTTTACAGACCATATTTCTACCATCATTCTGGTCATGATCACTTCATTCATCTCTAAGACTCAGACTTTCCCTATGCCTCTTCTCTTCTTCTGAGCACTCACAAGAATTGCCCTTAATGTTCCATTTATGGAAATATAGCTTTTCCCTGCCATTAATTTTAAAATTCTTTCAGCCTCTCCACATTACCCAATTCCAAAGATACTTCCAATATTTTTAGGTATTTGTTATAGCAAAATCCCTACTCCTGGTACCAATTTTTGATTTAGTCTGTTTTGTGCTGCTACAACAGGATACCACAGACTGGTTAATTTATAGTGAATAGAAATTTATTGATTCCCAATTCTGTGGGCTGGAAAGTCCAATATCAAGGTGCCAGCATCTGGTGAGGGCCTTCTTGCTGCATCACCACATGGCAGAATGGTAAAAATAGAGAGAAAGAGGGTGCCAAACTTGCCCTTTTATGATGGCACCAATCTGAGGCATGAGGAGCTGGTGCCCTCATGGTCTAATCACATCCTAAAGGTCTCACCTCTGAATAGTGTTACAGTGGCCATTAAAGAGCAATATGAATTTTGGAGGGGATATACATTCAAACCATAGCTGTAGTCTTTACTAGACCCACAGAAACTCTCATGTCACCCAAATCAGCTAAGAATCCCCACCAGAAATCTAGTGTATTTTCCACAGAGCACAGTCATGGTGCTCTACTAAAAATATCAATCAGATCATGTTACTTTTCAATGTTAAAGCCTTTACTTGTACTTAGAATGAAATACAAAGTTCTTATCTTGTCTTTGAAAGGCCCTTTATAATCTGGCTCCTGCCTAACCTTCCTACCTTGTGTATTGCTGCTTTCCTCCTTGCTCCTTCTGTCTGGCATCCCTGGATTTCGGTCAGTTTAGAAACCTTCCCTGACTCAGGGAATGTTCACTTGCTATTTCTACTGTTTGGAACCCTACCTTCCATGCCCTGTGCATTATCTGCTCCTTACCCATTGGGCCTCAGTTTAAATGATGCCTTTTCTATGAGCTTTTGCTGACATTTCTATCTTAAGTAACTCACCACTCATTATGCTCTTGTTTTATTCCACAGCTTATTTCATCCACTTATTTGCAACAACAACAAAAAATAGCTTGTTTCTATACCATTCTGTAAGTTCCATGAAGGTACAGGATGTGTGAGTTTTGTTCAGCTTGTCATTTAGTATAGGGTTTAACCTTTTGTAGATCAATAAGTATTTATTTAGTGAATGAATGAACTGAAGGCACATGAATGGTTGGCTCTTTGGAATATATGAACTCATTTGTTTATTCACAAACTCATTTATTCGACAATGAAAAATGAGAGACCAGCTATAACATTTAAATTCTCAACAGTTTTCAAAGTAATTCATGAGCACAGTTGAATGCTTTAATCTCCTCAGTTATTCAGAAATGAAATGTAATAGTTCATTATATGACAAGGGGAACCACCCAGAAAATCAGAACTTAAAAAATGTGCTTAACTTTCTTTCATATGCTATACCTTCCCTCTGCTATATTCTAAGCCTATACCCTATTAACTCTATTTCAAGATTACTTAGTGTTATGATTGATTCATTTGATTACCAAATACCAAAATCATGTGTGCATCCACTTAACTACTTTTCTATCGTATATAACATTTTTTTTTTAAATACTTTACCATTTGTGCAGAAAGCTATATCTCAAGCTTAATTAAATACCTTTGATCCTATTACAGAGTAGGTCAGTAGCCTTTTATTATTCTCTAACTTAAAGTATGCTTGTTGATTTTTTTTTTTCATTAAATGGAGGCTTCATTCCAGTGATATATAGATTTAAACTATAAATCTTTAAAATTATATGTGGAAATAAATCCCACAAAGATATACTCTCCCATTTCTCCCTTCTCTTCTTTGGGGGAAAAGTATTATTTAGGAGAGCTGAAGAAAGACTTGTGTACAGTATTTTCTTTCTCTAAGTCAATGATAACTTGAGAATATTTTCATGATTATCTTAAATAAACAGGGACCATTTTATCCTGGATAACCTTATGTTCCATAGAAATGAAGACAGAAAAATATAGTTTTACAATTTGTTCATTATTTAGAGGACTTTCTTGGGCCAGAAATTTAGGTAATTTTTTCTGAAGAGAAAATTGCTGTATACTTGTATACTTGTATCAATCTTTATTCCTTTAATTCTTTAGGGAACACTAAGTGCCAAGTGTTTCCAATAAGGATATAAGATAATCTTTTCTTTTTTATATTTCATTTTTCATTCAACATGATAATTGATTTCTTTTTGTCTCTTCCTTTTCTTGGTTGAGCTGATTATATATAGAATATTTTATGCAGATGAAGGCATATTTATGAATACATATTTATTGAGGAAGTTTCACTTTAGGTCAGCTAAGATATAACATGAAGGAAAAGAAGGCATATGCACTCATTTGATGCATTCCACTGTTGCTTACTCCTTTTAGAACCCTGAGAACACAAGGGTGATATTAATGAGATAATAATTAAATGGTAAGTACCATCGTCCTACTATTATTTCTCTCCTCCTCACTAAATGCAACTAAGTTATGCCTTGTGATGGTTAATTTTATGTGTCAACTTGACTGGGCTAAGGAATGCCCATATAGCTGGTAAAACATTTATTTCTGGGTATGTGTGTGGGTGTTTCTGGATGAGATTAACATTTGTATAGGCAGAGAGAGACTGAGTAAAGATGAGGGTAGACTACATCTAACCCAATGAGAGCCTAAATAGAACAAAAACGTGGAGGAAGGGCAAATTTACTCTCTACTTGCACTGGAACATCAATCTTTTCTGTCCTTGAACATAAGTGCTTCTGGTTCTCCAGCCTTCAAACTAAGACTGGGACTTAACCAGTGACTCCCCTGGTTCTTAGGCCTTCAGGTTTGGGCCAGAACTACACAGCTGCCTTTCCTGAGCCTCCAGCTTTCAGAAGGCAGAGAGTAGGACTTCTCAGCCTCCATGATTGTGTGAACCAATGTCTCATTATCTATCAATCTATCTGTCTGTCTGTCTGTCTGTCATCTATCATTTCCTATTGGTTCTGTTTCTCTGGAGTATACATACTAATGCATGCCTAATCCCAGTTCTTAATATTTTTATGTCTTAATGATTTCTTCCTCCCCTCCTTTCTTCATTCTCTCTCTGTATCCCCTTCTCTCTTTTCTTTCTATCCCTATCCTCTTCTAAAAAATATAAAGAAATTAATTCAATATCAGAAAATGTAAATAGACAAATCAATCAATATAAAAAAAAATTAGTGCTAAATATTAAAATGAGTTTCCGCTTGGGATAAGGAAGGGGTGTTGCTTAGTTGTGTGGAGTAGGGGAGAGGAAGCAGAAAGGTCTAATTTCTTCTTAAATGGCTTCAGTAAGTCTTCTTCCAGACATATTGGGTGCTACAAATTTGGGGGCTTCTATGGTATGGTTCAGGTAGCTTCTTGGCTTGTTGCCAGTTTCAGCCAAGGATTCAGCTTTTTGAGGTGTGCTTGATAAACTTAAACTTGTGTTAGCTTTCCAGCTTCCAAAATTTCATTGCTATTATCTTCTCTCTTGAACTTTCTATCCTTGTAGGTTATTCCTGTTTTGAGCAGTCATTAGCTGTCATTTTTGTATGGTTTATGGAGGGAGAAGGGATAAATGCATCTATTCCATTTGTTTTTAACTGGAATTTCCCATTCATTCTTTACAGAGATATATGAGGTATCTAGTTACATTTACAAGTAGAGAAAGAAGCACTCCCTAATTACAAAAATTCCCAAGAGGGAGGCCATGCCCTGTGGCCCAGTAAAAGTATCTAACTTCACTCATACCTATCAGTTTCTCACCTCCCTGGAGTGTGATTTGAGGTGAGACTGGGCATAAAAACTTTGAGTTTTTACAGGAGGCACATACACAGCTGGACACTTAAGCACAAACTCTGTGAGGGCATATGGTATCAGTCTGCCCATAAAATGTTTCCATTGAAGGATTATGAACATATAACCTGATTTATTAACTTCTTTCTCTTTTGATTAATAGACTTTTTAAGAGAAGTTTTAGGTTTACAGAAAGAATAAGTAGTAGTAAATGGAGTTCCCATTATTACCCTGCCATCCCCCCCCCCCCCCCCCCCCCCCCCC
>NW_007726152.1:1263138-1313312 GCF_000696425.1 Galeopterus variegatus | reverse complement strand
CCCTGCCCTCCCCCCCCCCCCCCCCCCCCCCCCCGCAGTTTCCTCTATTGTTAATATCTTGCATTAGTGTAGTACATTTGCTACAATTGATGAACCAATATTGATACATTATTAACAGCTAAAATCCAGAGTTCACATTAGGGTTCATTGTTTGTGTTGTATAGTTCTACAGGTTTTGACAAATACATAATGTCATGTATCCATGATATAGTATCATGCAGAGCAGTTTTATTGTCCTAAAAATATCCTATGCTCTACCTGTTCGTATCTCCCTCCCTCCTTTCCCTCTTGAACCTTTGGCAACCACCGAACTTATTACTCTCTGACTTCTCAGACTTATCAATATTCATATAAGGTTTCTGCATGTCTTTTCATGGTTTGATAGCTCATTTATTTTTATTGTTGAATAACATTTCATGATATGGATGTTTCAGTTTGTTTATCCATTTGCCTATTGAAGGACATACTAACTTCTCCATGTTTTGGCAATTTTACATGTGAGCATACTCAAAAAGTTCATGGAAAAATATAATTGAAAGATAATACCAACCTTTCCACGAACTTTTTGTAGTACCTTTGTAAAGCTACTGTAAACATTCTTGCACAGGTGTTTGTGTGGACACGTTTCCAACCCATTTGGGTAAATACCTAGAGCGCAGTTTCTAGGTTGTATGGTAAGACGGTGTATAACAATGTAAGAAATCATGAAACTGTCTTCCAAAGTGGCTGTACATCAACTTCTTTTGGTATTTTAGAAATAATTTAGTTTTTTTAAACAGACAAATGTATATAGTGATAACAGTAATTTGTATTTCACTAATCAATGTTTACACAAGTAAAATTTCATTGTAAAGATTTTAGGATTTTAGTATTTGCTGCTACATTGCTCTTTAATGTTGGATCTGACCCTAACATTGCTAGAAGGGGGGCTCTAATCAAAAGAAGGTGCTGTACAAATTTAAAGCAATCACATCAACACACGTTACTTTTCATATACTAAAGGGATTCTCTACACCTTAATGGAAATAAATATACATAAATGAAGAGCTATGGACAATATTGGAACGATGTTTTATTTGCTTTATACTTTATTTACTCATTCAGTAAACATCCATTGAGCACCAGTGATCCCTGGTCTTAGTAAGTTTTTATATTTCGGTTCTTACCCTTTAGAACAGTGGTCCTCAATGCTCTTGGATTAATTTCTTCTTAAATGCTATAAATATCATTATTTATAGCAAATATTTTGTAACATGCTCTTTATATCTTAAAATACAGAGATAATATGACCTACTTATAAGAAGGTACCTCGAAAAATTAATGGAAAGGTTCGGATTACCTTTAAATTCTATTTTTTTCCCACAAACTTTTGAATTCCCCTGTATACTTTCTTGGGGGAAAAAAAAGCTATGTGATGCTCTTACATAATTTGTAGCAAATATGTATTGATTTAAATGCCCAGACATTTATATAGTAAATGTTTACATGTATATATTGAATCACCATGCATGGAATGATCGCAAAACTGATATTAATTCTTCGTACTGGAGTCTTAAATTCCAAGAGCAGTTTTGTTGTTGATTATGTCATTTTTTGAAATAATGAACATCTCTTCATTTATGTTAGTTACATTCCCAGAAAATTTCAGTGTATATTAAACCATGCAATGACACTTTGTATTTGAATGGAAAATGGAGATAGGGGCTAGACTTAAATAACTGTAAACATATTATACCTAAAAGAATGTCCTGCAGGAAAATTACAAGACATTTAACATCCTTTGTTCTTACTGATTAAGTATGAGCAGATCCCATCAATTATTATACCAATTAAAAATGTCCCCCCAAATTTTCAAAACTCTCAATGGTGCTAACATATTTGAGAATGACTGCGCTTGATTATTTGAAAGTGAGTCTATTTGTAGTTCAATTTGTCCATTATGATACATCTTTTATTTCACCATAAAATAAGTTAGTGGTTTCAGAAATCAGAGCTAGTGATGGATTATAGAGGCACAACATTTAGTCAGCTCAGGACATCAGAAATAAAGAGGAATGCTTCAATATGTAAATTAGAAAACTGAGAACTGTAGTGTGCAATGGAAAAGGTAAGTTACTTGTGCAACATCTCAAAACCTGGTAATGGCAGTGCACCTTTTTCTAAACCATGCTGTAACCCTGTACATTGGAAATTTTGTCCTAAATCTCCTGTGTATAAAGACTGATTTTTCCTCTTATTAGTAACACAGCAAAGAAAAATTTAAATGGAAACACATTAACATTGTATCTTTCCTACAACATGCTTTAAAATTAATTTACAGTTGCTTTTATTTTACTTTCCTTTTTTCCGTCTTCAGTACTTCAAGTATCTTTTCTTTGGTACTTGTTATTCCTTTGTCGTCACTGCATGTCTTTTCTTTTTACTGGCTTCCTAAATCCTGCTGCATTGCTTTTTGCCTTTACTTCTTTAATCTTTTCTCTCTGTTTAATTTTTAAATCCTTTGCCCTTTATCTTTCTTTCAGTCTTTTTAGCTGCTCTCCCTTCCTTTGATTTCCTCTTAAACGTTACTTCTTTTTAACATTGTGTTATTTCATTGATTTTTTTTGTTTTATCTTTTTTAATTTTATGTTTTTCTTTTGTATATAAGGAAAACTTACTACGCTTACCCAAACCGAATTAGAGAGAGAAGATACTACTAAATCCTCCATACAACATAAAAAAGAAAATCAACAATGCTTATTCAAACTTATTGCATGGATACTGAAAGATTTATGTGACATATTTTAGCCTCATATTGTTTTTTCTTCTTGCCACTAGTCTTTTGTTTTGAATTAAAGCCCAAATAATTGATGTGCTGATATATGAGTATAGTAAATTTACTTATTTTCCACTTTTCTAATATGGTAAGCTTTAACTGTATTCAAAATACTTTTCAAATATGTACAATAAAATATACTTTTCAAAATATACAAATTCTAATATGTATACATTAACTGTATACAAAATATACTTTTGAAACATAAACATTTATTTGTAGCTAGACAAGTAATTTTACCTTTTATTAAATCTTTGGTGTAAACTAAAATCTATTTATAAACTAGGAAGAACTTAGGGCATAATCAAAAATAAGAGATTACTATGAAATTGTTATTCTTTCACAAAAATTGCTTTGTCTCTCCAAACTGACTATGTATATGTCTTAATCTATACCATATTATTAATAGTAATTTTATGACTCCCCCCCTTTTTTAATTTAAGAGAGATCTGAGGCAAATATATTTAACTAAACTCAACCAAACTGGGTCAGTTGTTGGTTAGTGAGTCTGTTCTTGGGAATTCTAAGGAATTACTGTGAGGTGGAGTTGTAGACAGTGGGGAGAGGAAAAGATGAACATTATAAGGAAAAGCAGAAGTGCATGAAACGTTGGGTGCTTTATTTCAGCTTCAAGCGAGAATATTCTTGAGAGACATTGTACACTTGAAGAGAGACCAAGAGAGGTCATATGACTTGCTGGAGCTCACACAAGGAGAGTGACAGGATTTCAGGTTTAACTTTACTGATCATCTCGCCTCACATTTATCTTATGTATGTATACATTCTGTAGATTATCATTCCTATCCTTAGCCAAGCTTAATTTTACTTGAAGATCATTCAATAGAGAAAATACAACATTCTCAAGCATATTTTCATTGCTGCTTATGATAGCTTTGTGTATGTATATTATATATATATATATATATATATATATATATAATTATATATTTTAAGTAATGTATATTATTCACTACACTTCAGAAATTTTCTGGATTTGCATTATCTTTTAATTCTATTTTTCCACAAACCTTTTTGAAGTATCATCATATATAACTCATCATTGATATTTTAAACATAGTTCTTCCATCCATTAATTTCACTGAGACAACATTACTGAAGCTTACTGTTCTTAAAGCTGCAAGCATTATTTTTTCCTCTCAGTTAATCATTATTAAATTATTATGTGCTTTTTCTGATAAAGTTATTGCTGTATCTGTTCTTTTCCCTTTTTATGGTGATAATTCTGCCTAGGGTTAGATTGCTTTACCCTTATCCTTCCCAGGAAGAAAGGGATTATTAAGTAAATAGATAATGTTGGCAGAATTTTAGTACTGCATATCAAATATATTCAAAATAAACTATTTTCTGACAATTAGTGTATTTTAGAAATAGAAACTCGGTATTTTAATTGTATGTTTCAAAACCTTTTACTAGGTATATTTTTTAACTGTTTTTCTATTTTATTTCATTAAAGGAATGAATCTTAATTTCTTTTCTAATTTGATCATTTTAGACAATTAATTCCAAAACCTGGCAGTTATTAAAATAACTGGAGAAATTTCAAAAACTTCCTTTTGAAAACATGCGCCATTCAAGGTAACCTGGGTTAAAATCTTGGAAATTCAGTTTGGTATTCTGTACATATATGTGTTTGTTTAAAATGCATGCTTGCTGCTCTTAATAGATTGTGATTTACACCTTTCATCAGTTCATATCAGTCATTCAAAAAATATGGGTTAGCATCAGTATTAACTGGGAACTATTGTTGGAAATGCAAATTTTGGGGTCTCCACCCCAGACACATTGAATCAGACACTCTGGATGTGGAGTCAGCAATCTGTGCTTTAACAAACTCTGCAAGTGATTCTGCTTCAGCTTCATGTCTGAATTCCACTTATTTGTATGGTCTTTGCCTTTATTAGTACATTTTTACTTGTTTTTAAAATAAATTTTCATAGCCTATGTATTATTTTTAACTGATTTGTAGAGTTCAATACTACCCATTGTTTGTTAGTCCATGTGTTAGTCAGCTCGGGCTGTGTCTTAGTCCGTTTTGTGTTGCTATAACAGAACACCACAGGCTGGGAAATTTGTAAAGAAAGTAAATTTATTTCTTACATTTCTGGAAGCTGGCAAGTGCAAGGCCGAGGGTTTCCTATCTGGAGAGGGCCTTCTTGCTGTGACATCCCATGGTGGAAAGCGGAAGAGAAAGAGCACGTGGGACGAGAGCAAGAGGAGGCTGAACTTGCTTTTATAACAAAGGCACTCTTGCAAATCTGACCTGTTCCCTAGATGATGACATTAATGCATTCATGATGACATTAATCCATCCATGGGGGCAGAGCCCTATGACCTCGTCACCTCTTGTTAGTCCGTTCCTCCCAACACTGTTGCACTAGGGAGTAAGTTTCCAACTTAAGTTTTTTTTTTTTTTTTTTTTTGTTTTTTGTTTTTTTCCGTGTCCGGCAACGGATCGCAACCCTCAGGGTTGCCCCCGCACCGGACCGGGGACCGGCAACGGGATCGCAACCCTCAGTGCTGCTCCCGCGCCTCCCTCAGCCAGTGAGCGGGAACCGGTCTGTATGCGGGATCCGAACCCTCGGGCGGGAGCGCCGCCGCGCTTCCCAAGCGGCGCGCTATCCAGTGCGCCACCGGGCCAGCCCTCAACTTAAGTTTTAATGAACTTTGGGGGACACATCCAAACCATAGCAGGCTGACATAACAAAATACCATAGACTAATATTATAGACTGGGTGGCTTAAACAACTGAACTTTATTTCTCACAGTTCTGGGGGCAAGAAATCCAAGAACAGGGTGCCAGAATGGTCAGGTTCTCTTCCTGGGGAAGAGGCAGAGATAGAAAGAGAGCTCTTGCATGTCTTCTTATCAGGGCACCAATCTCATCATGACCATCCCACCCTCATGCCCTCATTTAAACCTAATTATCTCCCAAAGGTCCTATCTCCAGATGCCATCATATTGGAGGTTAGAGATTCAACATGTGAATTCTGGGGGGACACAATTCAATTTCCCATCGATTCATGCTGAAGTTTTCTGTCTCTCCTTGGTTCAGTTTGGGTAGTAAAAAGACTTCTGGGGTCTAGTCTTAATTCCTTCCCTGACTAATAGCATACATCTTTAATCTTAGTTTCTTTAGTTGAAATTATAATAAAAAATATAAGCTATATGTATCATGTATTGTTGGGAAACTCAAATGTAATGAGTATGTGAAAGAATGGCATATAGGCACAACATAATATAGCTATAATGAAAGCATTTATGTATGTATGTATGTATGTATGTATGTATTTATTTATGGCAGCTGGCCCGTAGGTGGATCCAGACCCTTGACCTTGCTGATGCAACACTGCACTCTAAACAACTGAGCTAACTGGCTAGCCCTAATATTATTTTGATCAGTGTTATTTTTTAGCACATGTCAGCTGCCTATGTTTCAGTCAGTAAGTATAAGCACATCTAAACAGTGAACCATATGATGTCCAAAGGCTGTACTGATTTGAAAGGGCGTTGAAAGTGATCATAGGAATCACTGAGACTGCCTTCTACCTGATGCAGAAGCCCCCTATAGAGTATGCCAATCTTTGCTTGAATACTGACAGGCCCCAAATTAGTCAGGGTTCTCAAAAGAAACAGAACCCTTTCTATTGACAGAGAAAGAAAGAGGGGGAAGGAGAGTTTGATTTTAAGGCAGTCTGGAGGCAGAATTCCTTCTTCCTTTAGACTTCTGTCTTTTCTTCTTAAGGTCTTCAACTGATTGAATGAAATCCACACACATTATGGAGGGTAATTCGCTTTACTCAAATGTTAATGTCATCTAAAATTATCTTCTCTATGACATCTAGGTAAGTTTGACCAAATATCTGAGTACTGTGGTTTAAGCAAAGTAGACACATAAAATTAACATTTGCAGCATCCCTTAATATTAGTGTCAGTTCTACTTGTAATATATTTTGTAACCCTTCTGATTCTGAAATGTTATGAAAATAGCATATAATAAATAGATATACTCACAGAAATGATTGAGTGAATAAAAGAATGAACGAATGAATGAATGTTGGCCAATACCTGATACATTTTCTTCTTAAATAAAATTCCTTCTCAATCTTGTGGAAATTTTAGAAAGGGAGCAGCTAACAGAAGTGCAGGAGCAGCATATCAGTTCACAGACACTGTAATGAGTCTCAGAGCTCTATATTCGGTCTTACTGGTATGGTTAACACATCAGCAAAATGCACAAGTTAAGGAAGAGTAGCTACTATGTTGGATATTTGAATTGAGATCCAACAAGGGTTTTGGCAGAATTGTCTGACAATTACAAGATGAAAATTAATGGGATGACTATAAAATCTTGCTTTTAGGTTTCATAAAAGTTTTACAGGTGTGGATGAAAAAGACACTTTGAAATACATTGACAAGTATAAAATGCCACAGAAGATTTCAGGAATTGGTGAAACAGATTGTACGTTCAACACAGCTGTTGCCTAATATGGGGTAAAAGATAAATTTGACACATTATAATCTACTCTTGGTAAAACTTTTTATATCCAATAAAGATTGTCATAAGTAAGGCAGTATAGAGGATATGCCACTTATATCATATTCTGCTTTGTGGTATAACTATTTAATAGCTCAAAAATTACATTTTTCTTTCACATTAGATTATAGATTTCATCCTCTAATCAGTCCCATTTATACAGGATCAGCCCTCAGTTAGTGTTAGCTCAGTCTTAAAAGTAGGCATCACCAAATAATTTTGAGTCAATACCTTCAAGTGATATTCTTTAACAATAAGCTAATTGATAAGACAACATAAGTGCAATCAAGCAAACAAGTTCTTAAGGGAGGTGGTTGCTTGCAGAGTTGTATGACCTGAAGAATCCAAATCAAGCTGTAACAAACTCTTTACAGTTTTTTTAAAAACCAATTTCTCCATGTTGCTGAGGCTTGTTCTTGACATAGATATAATATTTGACCATTTTGAGCAATTTATCCAAAGTTATTCTGAACTCTGTAGTATGTCTACTATGCTAAATATGATTGAAGAACACATTGTACTGAGATGTCTGAGGATTTCCATATGGCAGACAGGGACACAGGAAACACTGTAAGAAGAATGTGTTATTTACTAAATCTTTTGTAAACATTTATAGATCTCATAGTACCTATGACTCCTGTAAAACCTAGCTGTGGGAAATTTTAGTTAGTACCAATATTGACAGACATATAATTTTTATTTGCTAGTACAAAAGTAGGAATTTTTGATGTCATTTGACCAAGAACTGTGAAGCAATGGTATATTTTAGCCCCACATCCCTACAGACTTCACTTAAATTACATAAGATTATATATCTTAGATTTTCCTTCAATTTGTTGTTATAAATCATTTTGTTTCTCTGTGTTGCTACCATAATCTGACCCTACTGCTCAAAATTTTTTTTCCAAACACTGATCATTTCAAAGACATATCCTTGACAATTAATAGATAGCCTAATTGAAGGAATTTGGAGAAAAAAACCCCACAGAATCTTTGAATTGATAATTTTACTGATGTAGTTTTATTTGTTTTCTTATTTAGTTGTATGCTACCTTGTTCATGAAAGGATTATGGTTGTTTTCTGCTGAATGTATACAATCAAAGGATTTACTTTGATTAATGGCATTTGTAGAACCATACACTTGGTAATATAGTGCTAGCATCACTATAAAGGTTGAAACCGTATTAAATTCCAGTTGAATGAAAGTTGAACTGTCTACTGTATCCAGCACTAAAATTCTTCTATAGTGTATCAGTCAGTTTTCTGTCACTTATAACAGAATACCTGAAATAGGGTTATTTATAAGAAACAAAATTTATTTCTTACATTTGTGGAGGTTGGGAAGTCCAAGGTCCAGGAGGCAAATCTGATGAGGACCTTCTTCTTGGTGCAGACTCTCAGCAGAGCCTTAAGGTGACGTAGGTATCATATGGTGAGAATGCCAAGAGCATATTTCCACATGCTCACTTGCTCTCCTTATAAAACCACCAGTCTACTCCCTGATAACCCATTAATCCATTAATCTCTTACTCCATGAATGGATTAATCCATTCATGAGAACTTAGTCCTCATGATCCAATCATCACCTCTTAATGGCCCCACCTTTCCAATACTATATTGGGGATTAAGTTCCATATGGGCTTGGAGGGGACAAATATTCAACCTACAGCATAAAGCAATAGCTGAAAATTCCCTAAGGAGCTTGAGTTTGGAAATAGGGCAATTAACTACCTTATTATAAACCTGAAACTACACTTGCTAGTACCTTAAATCAATCATATTTTAGCATAGTGCCTTGTCAGTTCCAAGTCAAGGAATTTTGTCAGACAATCAAACTTTGTAAGAAGTGGGATATCTTCCATGAAAACCATATAATCTCTCTGCCTGTCTTTCTTTTCTCTCTTCTCCCTCTCCCTTTCCTTCCCTTCATCTCTCCCTTCTATTTTTCTTTAAAAAATTATATCCTTCTATTTGCAAGTCACTGTGCTAGCATGTGGTGACTACAGGCTTATAAGGTATAGATTAATAAATGCCATTACCTGTTTCAGGTCTGTTACAGCCATTCAGATTGTTTTTCAAAGGAGCCAGTTTATTAAATATTTACACCTGAACACTGCATCTGAAATTTTGAGACTAGATCTCAGTCCTAGCATTGGCTTTAATTTGTTTTGAGATCTCAGATAAGTTACTTCAAGCTCTTTAGGCCTAGGCATGTCATCATTTTTAAAATGAGGGGCCTCCTTCCCTTGTAACAGATTAGGATTTCAGACTGTTAACATCATAGTGACATTGGAGACCTGGTTAAGTAGCTAGAGAGAGACAGTAGATTTGAATCATGCATTTGTGATGAAAGGTCAAATAACTTAATCTCTAATTTGCATTTGTAATATATGGATACATAATTATACTCAACTAATTAAATGTCTTGAGGATTAAATGAGACAATGCATATAAAATGCTTAGCCAGAGCCTAGTACATAATAAGAACTCAATAAATTTTATCTAGTTTTATTACTATTTAATGGATGTTCAACACCTCTTACCAATACTTTTACTGCTTTCTCTTGATTAGCTCCTTCCATTCCTTTCATTTCTGTGGCTACTACAAATTCTTTTGTACTATTTTCAAGTCCCACTATTCATTGTCAATCTTTCAGGCTCAACAAAATATAATCACTTAACTTACAGATAAAAATGGAGATACAATGCCTATAAGCGTTCCTACAACTTCTTCCCAAATTATTTGTATCAATACTCATCCATATGTTCTCTCATGTATCTGAGGGTAAATTACCAACTATGTGGTCATGGAAATTTTATTTTTTTTATTTATTTTTATTTTTTTATCTATGAACAATGTCAAATTATGTAATGCATGTAAAATACCTAATAAATGTTAGTTTCCCTCCCTGCCATTCTTTGTCTTCTCTCACCCTTCTCTCACAATCCAGTGAGAGCTGTCTTCAAAAATTACAGGTCAGATTATGTCTCCAACGTTTTTTCAATAAAGGCCAAATGCTTTTGCTTGGCTTACAAACCTGTTGTAGCTGGTCTTTTTCTCTTTTCTTCTCTTCTCTCCTTTGATTTACTCAGCTGCGTGTTCCTTGCCCCATTGCTATTAGTAAACTTTCCCTCTGTGTGGAATACCTTTTCATATTTTCTTTATTTCTCCTTCATTTCTCTTCATTCCTTAAGACATAGGTTAATACCCTAAATGGAAAAATTACACTGAAGGTATGGCTAGAGTAAACATATACCTCTTACTGAGTCTATATTGTATTTTAATTAGTTCTTTATACATATTCATATTAAGAAAAAAAACCCCCACTGTCTCTCTTCCCTCAGTTTCATTCCCCAGCAGAAGTATCTCTTCTTTAATTGTCTCCCTTTTCCTATAGATCGGTGAGCCCAGTAGAAATGTTATGCAGGCCACATGTGTAATTTAAAGTTTTTAATAACCACATTTAAAAATATAAAGCAATGAAACTAATTGTAGTAGTATATTTTATTTAACCAATATATCCAAAATATTATCAACATGTAATTGATTTAAAAATTATTAATGAGTTATTTTACAGTCTTTTTTTTAAAAAAAAATCTTTTTAAAAATTCTTGTGTATATTTTACACTTACAGTTCAACTCAATTCAGGACAGCCACATTTCAAGTGCTTAATAGCAACATGTAGCTAGCAACTACTGTATTAGACAGCACAGCTATAGAAAAACTGGGGAATGAGTAAATAAGGCAAGAATTTGACTCACAGCTCTGCAGTTTATAAGCTACATGATTTTTGGTAAGTTATTTATGGTCTCTGAACCTCACTGCCCTTCCTTCCATTTTTAACATGGGATATTAATATCTCATAAAGCTGTTGTAAAGATTGAAAACCGAACACTTCACTCCATATGGTCATCTGATTTTTAATAACTTTCTTCTTTACACTTAGATTTCAGATAAACTCTTCTTAGTCCAGGAAATTTGTGTTTGTGGCAGCACTGGGCTAAATGATCTTTCTTTTTGTTTCTCTGTTGAGTGCTCTGAGCCAGGCTACACATGACCAGTGTAAATATAAAGATCATTTCCCACCCTCAAGGAACTCACAGTCACATACTTACTGCGTGGCCATTCCAAAAAAAAGAGTGAAATTATTTTATAAAATAAAGTTAAAATATGGCGACATATTTTCAAATTATGGTAAGAAATGTTACTGATTTTTAAATCTCTGAAATCCTTTCTGCTCTTATTTTGATCTTCATAATGCACATTAAGGATCACACTGTATCTTCTCTTTGCTCTGGAATTTTTGTAGTGGCCTTGGGCAAAGGCAGTAAAATTCTGATCTGGGCTGAAATTCCAGAGAAAAGATCCTTTCAATGATTTTTTGCAAACACAACCAACAGTCAACTCCTAGTTATTCAAGACATAGAATACTTTGAGGATTATTTAGGGACTTTAGTACTTCTGATTTAACTCCCTCCTGTTGCTGCCTTTTGGCCATTTCACTGATGCTTTAGAACCTTTATAAAGTATGAGGAGGGTAAAACTCCAATTAGATTATTTAGCTACTGACAAACAGTCTTGAAAAATTGTTTGATGGGCAAGATTATATGTGATGGGTTAAATGGGGGTCTTAGAATATTTGTAGATTTAAGTGATACATTTCCTCTACCACCCTGAATAATCAAAATTTGATTATATGTTATTCATGTGTCCATCAAATTGTTTCATAAATTGTATCTCTTGCAAATATAGAGAGCAACCCTTGTTTGGAAGAATAGAATTGCATATGCGAATTTTGAACGTTTCTCTAATTGTAAGAAATAATGTTCTGGGCTAACTTTATTCGCTCCACTGAATTTTACTTTTGATTAGTGTAGACAGAGCTAGTATGTTTCAATTATAATTGTTCATATTAATTGATCCTATCAGCAATTTTAAATAATACCTCTTACCTAGCAATAAGAGACACTTAAAAATTTTTTTTTTGTTCCTAGGTTCTTCATAGTGGTTAATGGTACAATTTATTTTACCCTTTGTTAAACTTTTTATTATTGCCTTTTTGCTACAATAGCATTAAAATGTGTTTATAAACACAGAGTTTAATTAAAATACATGAAACATTGCTGGGCTATGGTAAAATGTCTTCAGTTGGTAAAATATCACTACATTGTTAAGGACTTTTTAAACAGACATGTTATCATATCAAGTTTATTAATATTTATAGTTTGATCATCTTTATAAGGTAAATTAAAGAGCATGTACTGAGTTTTAGTAAGTCAGTGTCATACACTGAGTTTTCTGGGAAGCAGATTTTGCGATGGAGATTATCACACCGTACAACTATTAGAGGGTATTCTTGAGATCAAAACCTTTGGGAGGGAAGGGAAGGAAGGAGGGTTGGGAAGAGGGATGTAGTCTCAGTGAATACCTCACAGACCTCATGGAACCTCTGAAGCCGGTGGCCCTTCACGTTCATCCTCATCTAGGCCAGCAGCCAGACCTTTATACCTCTGCACTGATCGCTGGATGAAGGCTACTGTAGTAAGTCTGTCTTCAGCTGAAACAGTAGCTGGGGAGATAAGTCCTTCATCCCAGAGGTGTGTTGGGCAGCACATCACAGCATCCACTATACTTAGAGTAGGTCAGAAACCAAAGGGCTGGATATAGTTAACATAAAAAGACTATCCCAGTCCACTTCACCTGTCTCTCCAGGACTACAATTACAACCACCTATTCTTTCTGTTTCCATTGTTGTACTCCTTTCCTCCATTCTCCCCAGGACAGATAAGGCAAGCTTTTACAAATGTAAATCAGATAGTGTCACTACTCTGCCTAAAATTTTCCAATAGCTTCCAGTTGAAGGAAGGATAAAATTTAAATTTATTACTGTGGCTTCTAGGCTCTTCCAGATCTAACTCATATCTATATCTGCAACATTATCTTGTGCTTCTTTTTCCCTCATGTGTTTTGTTTTAGACAGTTCTGTCAGTTTCTTAAACCTGGCAAGTTATTTCCTGGTTGAGGGCATTTGCAATTCCCACGTCCTCAGCCAAGCAAGCACACCTCACATTCTATGTCATTGTTTTCTTCTTATTCTTTAGATCAAATCCCCAGAGAAGCCTTCCCTGACTACCGTTTCTCTGTCACATCACTGCATTTTCCTTCAGAGCTCTTATTACAAACTATCATTATTTTGTTTATTTCATTGTTTGCTTCTGTATATCCTGTCTTCCCTTGTTGGAATGAAAGCTCCATGAGTCATTTTCCCACTCTGCACTTCTTTCTAGAATAGGTCTTTGATAAGTATTTTTATCTGTCACTGAATGAAGGTCCTGACCTATCTTAAATGGCCCACCTTTGGGGCCATTTACAGCTGTACCGAAACATAAAATTACAGCTGTACCAAAACATAAAATTCACATACCATAAAATTCATCATTTTAAAGTGTATAATTCAGTGTTATTTTACTGTATTCACAGATTTGTGCAACTATCAGCACTATCAAATTTAGAACATTTTCATCACCTCGGAAAGAAACTCCAAACCCATTAGCAGTCTGTCACCACTTGCTACCGGCCCCTCACATCCCCAGCCTCTGTTAATCACTATTCTACTTTCTTTTTCTATGGATTTTGTTATTGTGGACATTTCATATAAATGAAGACATACAATATGAGACCTTTTGTGTTTGGTTTCTTTCCCTTAGCCTTATGCTTTCAAGGTTCATACCTATTGTAGCATGAATCAGTATTCCTTTTTATGGCCAAATAATATTACATTGTATAGATATACAGTAGTCCCCACTTATCCATAGGAGATATGTTCTAAGATCCGCAGCAGATGCCTGAAACCTCAGACAGTACAGAACCCTATATATACTATATTTTTTTCCTATACATACATACCTATGATAAAATTTAATTTATAAATTAGGTACAATAAGTAATTAAAAACAAGAACTAATGATAAAATAGAACATTTCTAACAGTGTTTCAGTATCACTACTCTTGAAATTTGGGGCCATTATTGAGTAAAATAAGGGTGACTTAACAGAAGCACTGGGATGCTGCTGCAGTCCATGTGTTAACCAGGATGGCTGGTAAGTGACTAACAGGCAGGTAGCACATGTGAGTACGGTGTAGATACGTGAGACAGAGCTGGAGATTTCATCAGGCTACTCAGGACGGTGCATAATTTAAAACTTACAAATTGTTTATTTCTGGAATTTCCATTTATTATTTCTGGAATTTTGACCACAAATAATTGAAACTGTGGAAAGTGAAACTGTGGATAACGGGGGGACTACTGTACCAAATTCTGTTTATTCGTTCATTAGATGATAGACATTTGGGTTATTTTCTTTTTTGGGCTATTATGAATAATGCTGCTGTGAACATTCATGTTTTTATGGGGACATATGTTTTCAATTCTCTTAGATATACACTTCGGGGTCATATAACCCTGTTTAACATTTCGAGGAACTGCCAAACTGTTTTCCAAATTGGCTGTGCCATTTTACAATCCCACCAGCAATATAGGAGAGTTCTACTTATTATTGTCTATCTTTTTCATTTTGGCCATCCTACTGGGTGTGAAGTAATATTTCATTTTGTTGTTGATTTGCATTTCCCTAATAAACAATTATGTTGGCATGTTGTCATATACTGATAGACCATTTTCTATATTCTGTGGGGAAATGTCTACTCAAATCTTATGTCCATTTAAAAATTGGGATATTTGTCTTTTTATTGTTGAATTTTAAGAATCTTTAATATATTCTGAATACTAGTCCCTTATCAGATATGTGATTTGCAGATCTCCAGCTCAGTAGGTTATCATTTCTTGTCGATGTCCTTTGAAGCATAAAAATTTTAATTTTTAACACAGTTCAATTTATCTATTTTTTTTTTAATGTCACTTGTACTTTTGGTTTCGTATCTAAGAAGCCATTGCTTAATCTAAAGTCATGAAGATTTACTCCTGTATATTCTACTGAGAGTTTTATAGTTTTAGCTGTTACATTTAAGTATATGATTTGGTGTGAGTTAATTTTTATGTATATTACATGTGGATAACCATTGGTTCCAGCACCATCTATTGATGATTTTTCAAAAGTAATGCATCAGGAAAATGTCTATCCTATGCTTTCTTATGTACCCTGTGGGGGTCATCTATACCCTAACTAAGAAGCAGAAATATAGAGGAAGTAATGGACCCCTTTCCTTCTTAAAAAATAGGCTTTATTTCATTCTGCAAATTTTTTGAGCTTGTAGTAGCTATAAGAAAATGTGGGCAGGCTCTTTAACTTCATTTTTATTTTGTTTTACTATCGTTTTTTCTGTGTTCTGGTCTTACATCTGTTCTATTTTTGCTAACAAGGCATTCCATGTTGTTGACTGACATTATATTTCAATATTAGTAGCAGGTCAGCTGATGAAATCGTAGAGGGAAATAAAATTGATTTTTGTTGAATACTCTTACATGCTAACTACACTAATATAAAAACAAAATCCTGTGATGTGGTTATTTTTACCTTCATTTACAGACAAAAAAACTGAGGTTTAGTGAGAGTCAGAATCATGCCTAAAATTTTATGTCTGTTGAGGTAACATTAACATCTAGATATTTTGTATCCAAGGCTATATGCAGGTTGAAAATGTGGAGTTTGACACCTAAAATTTGACATTCATGTGAGCCCTGAGACATCCTGACTTTCTTCTTCTAAGTATTTTTATTTTTTCTCTAGTTGTTTATACCCTGCCTCATTCTAGAATGGTCTTAAGGCAACATAGGATACATAAAACAAGATGGTATAAATTAAAAATAGAAATAAAATAAGACAGAAAAACAAGGGTGGGGAAGGTCCTTTTCTGAGAAAAACAACAACAACATCCTGTAAGTGAATATTGCCCGGAGACTGGAAAACATTTTGAGCTGGAAAAGGCTGTGGATGTAATTGGGCTTTCTTGGTCCCAGCTTTGGCGTTTGCCCCAGTCATAATACATGTGAGAAAGTGAAGTCTTACTTGCTTTTGCTTCTTTTAAGTGCCAAGCACAGTATCTTGTACATCGTAAGCCCTTAATAAATGATTGCTGAATTTGATTTACTGATGAACTTTATGGTCAGCATTCCAACGTTAATAAGCTGGCTAAATTTTTTTTTTCTTAAAAGGCAGCCAGGAATTTTAGATTTCTATTAGTAGTATTTGTTATAAGCACTATCCTATTGTTTTCTTGATCTACACTGTATTTGAAAATCTTATTTCAGAACTGCTTATTAACTCATCTTATTTACACATAGGTGTGTCTAGATATTGTTTCACACTAGAAGTGTTACAGAAAAACATATATACTCCTCTAGTTGATTATGTCTATAAGTTTTGTGCATCTGAGGGTTACACCATGATTGTTTGTTCTCTATTTTAACTATTGTCTTTACTAGATTTTAAAACAGACACTGTACATTTTGAATAATTTTGAATTTATAAATGCATAAACACTTCAGTTTGTAAGCATCCAAAGAATATCAACAGATAGAAGATTTATTTTCACTCAAATAATATTCAGAATAATTTAGTAATGCCTGTTGACATCATCTAGATTCCTATTTGATCTACTTAATACGTAAACACATTTAACTAATTTCTTCCCATGGACTGAATTTTATCTCCCAGCCTCAAATCTTTTCTATGCAGCTTTTAAAAGTATATTGAGGTTTATAGCAATTCCAATTTGCCATTTTAAAAACTAGGTATTTTTTTTAGTTTATTCTTAAGTATATCTTAAATATTACCCAAGTTAGTTAACTGAACCATATTATTTATTTTGATTCAAGTTTCACTTGAATACTATGATTAAAAATAACTTAAAAGTAACTACATGTAAGAGTATAAATTTTGAAAAGTTAATCAATGTTAGAAAAATTAATAAGAGCTGGCTTTAGGAAAAATCTATAAACTTCAGCAAACTTTGATAAGCAGAGATGCAGGGATTTGAGCCACACCAGAGCTCTCACCTTGCAAAAGATTTAGTAAATATATAATAGTTTATAGCAGAAAATGTACTTTAAATCACATCAGTTAATTTCATGGAAAGGAAAATGAGAGGATGGGATATGGCCACAAGTTTTGTAGGACATGCTCATTTTAAAAACTATCCAAATTTTTTTTCTGAAATATTATCATCATTTTAGTCGTTAAGATTTTTCTGTAGAGACTGAAATTTATAGATTTTGTGTATTTGCTGCATGTGGGATTCCAGTCTTTGTACTTAATGTGTTGTTCATTTACTCTTCAGGTTATTCTGTTCTTATCCCCATTTTCCTTAGGCCCAGAGAGGGTGAATGACCAACCTAATAGGGTCACTCAGAGGACAGGGTATGAAACCAAGCAATCTGAACAAAAGCTCACACTCCTAACTATGATGCAGCACACAACTGAACACATTTTTTTCTTAAAATAATGACTTAACAACAGCAAAAGTAGAATTTACAAGACCTTTTCATTTAGATTTCTCAGGGTCATGAATTTGGCAAGACAAATCGTGTCTCCAACTGAGATTTTAAAGATTAAAACTAATCTGAAGAAGTAACTACACAATATTGCATAAAATTTCTTACTGCTTTTTAGGAAATTGTCTTCCTACTTATTGTGACACTGAAGTTCAGAGACTTGTAGTAAATAGACTTAGATGCAGTATCAAGACATGGCATTGACTGACATACCTCAGGGTGGTGTGGAGGGCCCAGCTCTGCAGGCAGGCTCTGCTTCTCCTGGGGTCATTGTTCAGTAACTGCCTTTCCCTCTTGTTTCTGCTGATAGAACAATCCTTTTCCTTTTGCTTACCTTCACTCACTAACTTTGCATAATTCAGGACTGAGTACACAATTTTTAAAAATGTTGTTAGTTTCCTAGGGAGCATAATGACTCTCAGACCAGTTGGTAAAATGCCATCTCTTCCATGATGGTATGCTAGTGATGATAATCTTTCAGAAATTCAAAAGAGTGTTATATTTTGTGTCTTTATTAGTTGACAGTTTGTTATAATTTGTGTGAAATCTCTTGTATTCAGATGTTTAAAGCATTTGGATATAGACTATATTTATTTTGTTGTTTGTTTGGTGGCTGGCCAGTACAGGGATCTGAACCCTTGACCCTGGTGTTATCAACACCATGCTCTCCCAAGTGAGCCACCAGCTAGCTCCTTACACTATATTTAAAACATATAAAAATCTATCTTGGATTGAACTAATAATAATTTTTCAGAATTAATGTTTGAAAGTACCTTAGATGTAAGAAACACTTTAGAAGGGCTAAGTAATATTATTAATATAAATACTTACTATTCAGTTGTATTAAATTAAAACCAATGCTTCTTTTGCTTTATCATGGGAAAAGAAGTGGATATTACCCAGAACTGACAAGGTCCAATCATTCTGCAAGAGAGGTTTTTCCTACATCATGCCCCATTTTAAATTAAAATTTCTGCTTGTAATCATTAATTAAGTTAAATTTATTTCAGATTTTTAATATTTATATAATCTTTTGTTTGGCTCTGAGAGAATGGAATTTGCTTGCTTATTTTTGTATGTCAAATTAATCACTAGGGTAAACCATATGAAATTTGCTGTTTTTTGTAGGTCAAAATGGTTGCATATTTGCAGTTTATATTAGCCTATTATTATTTTTTGTTGTAATCAGCATATTGAAACACTGTAATTTATACTATGAAATTCATGAAAAAGATAATACAGGTATATTCCGCTTCTTACCTCCCTATTGATGTACCCTCAGCATGGTGTGTGCTTAGTGTTGGCTTCCTAAGATGCTTGGTTTTGTTTTTCTTCTCTGACATATCTTCCTGCCTAGAACAGTACCTGGCACATAGTAGGTGTTCAATAAATATTTACCGAATGAATGAAGGAATAAGAATAGGCAGTCATACAATATAAAGTCTATATAGATCTCTACCTCCATGTCATCAGACCAGTCTGATAAAATCATATAAATTACCTTCCAGAATGTGTGTGAGAGGCAGACACAGGTGCCAGGCAGATGAAGATCAAAGCAACAGTTACACTACCAGTAGAAGCTGAATTGGAGGAAGTAAATTATATGTGCAGATAACATGGGCTTCTAAATAAGACATTATGCTTACCCAGCCACTGGCACAGCTGGACATCAACAGTCCACCACCACAGAGTAATGGATACTAACAGGCTTGAGTGCATATTCTCTACAGGCGGAACTGAACTGAAACAAAGGAACTGAGGTGTGTATATTCAGTGTGTTCTTTTAAACCCAACAGTCAGATGATTCTCTGTCCCTCGCATGGTAAGAAGTAGGTAAAAGGACAGAATGAAGCCAATAGCATTTCTTGATTAAAAGTTCAATCATGGAATATGAGGAGAAAGGAATAGAGGTTCTCTATCAGACACTCTAAGCATAAATCCCTCCAACCAATCATAATGAGTAATTTTTCCCTGAAACTTTTCTGTTTGGCAGTTATAAGATCCAATTTTAATTGCTGTTAAATATACCAACGTTTGCAAATCTTTACAATGAATGTTTTTTAAGGTTGTCAATGTAGGTAAACATTGAACTAATCTAATATAGTGGAAGCTTTGGCAAGGTAAAACAATTTTAGATGTAAAAGAATGAATAAGAATTTTATTTTCATGTTTCTGTTTTTATATATTATATATGCAATATATTCATACACTGCAACCTTGGTTTCTAGTAGAGAAATTTGGATATATTTGCCTCATGTTTTATAGCTGACAATATAAAAATCTCTTAGGTTTATCTTTTAAATGTGCACCTCTGATTTCTGGTGGCCGAGTTAATATTCTAGTAGGTGGATCACAATTGTAAGATAAAATACTGGATCTTCCATATTCTCTGTTTTCACTTGCCATCTCTAACATGATGGAACAAAATAAAACTTAATAAAGCAATTGAAATATGATACTGAAAGAAAATATGATACTAAAAGTCTGGTTTTATCCAAATCTTGTAAGTAAATTATTCCTGCTAGAATGAAAATCATAGGCTTTATCATTTAAAAAATATAATATCATTTAAAAAAAATCCTGATTTGATAATATTAAAATTAACCAGTTGACATTAAAGTTCCTCTGATCGATTGGCAACTGCATTAACAACAATAGTTTGAGTGTTATTTATCATTAAATTATCGATAATTGATATTTTAAATAACTAAATAAAGGGTAGAATTGTAAGCTAGTTCATTGCACATTGTCTTCCAGTCTATTTCTTGGAAATAACAATAAAGGAAGTAAAATGAATGGTTTATACAAAATAATATTGTCAACTTATTGTCATCAAAGGAAGAGACTGGGAGACCTTCTAGGAGGCCCTGAGAAATAGCATTTATTTCCTGTCATGGTCTGGAATCTGGTCCTTGGCCTGTAAAATGGATTCACTTCTCTGAGAATAGACTCATATTAACCAAGCCCATGAAATTAGTATTTAAAATTAAAAAGATTAATTGATTTACTGTGAGAAATTATTTTACTAGGGACACAGTGCTTAAAACACACAAGATCTGTGAGTTCTGTATGTGTATGCAGAATCAGTTCATTAACTTAAAATGAGGAATTTAGCCATGAGACACTCCCTGTTCCTATATAGGCAGAGCAGGTAAATAATAATCATAATCACAAGGTGGGTTGGAGATTGTGGAATTAGAATTAAGGGGAGGTTGATATATCAGATATTTTATGGCATTAGGCCAAGAAAATTTGATGTAGCCATATCCATTGTAAGTGTGGTCTTGCCACTGGACTCAAAATAATGAAGTCTGTTGGCTACAATTCCTGCCAAGTAGGGGTGGAGTATTCCAAATCTGATGTCTAAAATGCTCTACTCTCAGACAATGCTTAAATGAGCATTTTCAGTTATCCCTGTGACTTGTTTTTGTCTATGCTTTTATGCATAGAATTAGATCTATATGGAAAAGGAGATGGAATAAAAGCAAATAAAAAAACTAACATAATTGAAAAAATATCCAAATAGTGTCATACACTGAAAATGTTAAGTTTAAAAAAAAAAATCTTCTCTTTGCTGGCAGAATTGCAGCATGCTTATGTGCTATTTCAGTTGCACATATTGGACCATGTCAATCATCAAGGTTGACCAACCTCCTTTCTGCCTTGGGATTTGTACACATGATTATAATGCACTGCAATTCTTGCTAGATTTTATGCCAGTGAAAAATAGAGGGGACATAAGGGGTATTAGATAGATATTATTATTATTATTATTATTATTTTTTTTTTATTGTAGGTATTAGGGAAAATGGTAACATGTGAATTGATGATGAGTAAAATTTGAAAAATGAATAAAAGCTAGTAAGGGCACTAGGTTTATAGATAGCAGCATGCTGAAATGTGAAGAACTGCAATTTGTATGGACCATATCATATGATTTGTGGCAGGGAGGAGAGAGGTGTGAGAATGGAATGAGTGCTTGGAGTCTTTGAATCTTCCTCAGTAGGGAGCTGGGGAACCAGTTGAGGTTGGAACCAGACATCTGCATTCAAATTCCATGTCTGCCATTTACTGTGTTTTTAGTCGCTGGTAAGTTTTTTAGCCTCCATTTTCTAATTTGCATAATAGGGGCGAAATATCAATTTAGCAGTGTTATTGTGACTGAAAATTAATGTACATAAGGCACATGGCATGTCTTCCTAATAACAAATGTGAATGAATAACGTTTTTCTCATAGGACTGCTGTTAAGAAATAAATGGAGTAAAAGAAAATGACTACAGAACACTGTTTGACACAAAACGCTCATGCACAATGTTATTAAAAATAACAGTTCAAAAACTCTTCTATGCATATATAGAATGTTGCTTTTATAAAGAATAATTCCCAGAATTTAGGCAAAGTTTTACCATTATCTGTATGAAGATTAGTCTTTAAATGTATTAGCCTGTTTTGACTTTATGTCCCTCTCTGAGTAAGGTGCCATCTCAAGCTCCATCTTAGGCCTGAATGGGCATAAGAGTGAGTTTTGTTACAATCTGTATGATATTTAAGATCATGCTTCGTGCATATATAATGCCTTTACTATATATATTTCAATTAATTGTCATTGTACCTATATTCTCCACTAGACCATGTTAATGCTCATTAAATTTGGCTGAAATAATCTTAAACTTGGAAAAGAATAAACATGCATATGTACTCTTCATGTATATTATAAAAGTACTAATTTTTTGACCTTCATTTGTAAAAGCCATGCTATAATTATTTTACAGTATTCTACTCTCCAAAAGCAGCTTGACATCTCTGTCCACACATTCCCAAATTCATGGATACATGTATTAGAGTAGTGGAGGCGGCCCTCAGTCTCACTCCTACAGAATTCTTTCCACTACACTGTGCTCACCAAGCAGCAAGAATTACAAGGCAGTTCTTAAATATAGGTCTTGCTTATAGTAGTAGGGTGTGCAAAAATGCCCCTGGGCCATCTAAAATTAATAATTTTCACACAATGGGAGAGACTTTTCAGAGCTGTGTAGTGTTTAAAGACAGGAAGCTAATCAAGAAAGCTATATTCTCTATTCCTACACATAAGCAGAAATGAGACTGATATGAGAAAGAATAGAGAATAAAGCAAATAAAAAATAACTGAAGATAAGCAAAATCCAAATAGTGTAAAGCACTGAATGCATTAACTATCAAAAAATAATCTTCACTTGCATGGCAGAATTGCAGCAGGGTTCTATTGTGTGCTATTTCAGTTGCATATATTTGATAGTGTCAATCATTAGGGGTAGTATTATATATCCCAGTCATCCACATTTCTATAGCAACACTGTACATGTTTATGCAATTATATATTATTATATAAAAGCAAACTTGATATATTTTGGTATCAGTTCCTGTCCTAAACTCATGCAAGTTTTTGTATATATATTCACTGTCAGCTGGAAGTCTCTGCACCCCACCCCCCACCCCACTTCTCTCAGCATGTGTCTAGGCAAGTAACACATGAAGTGAAACAGTAACTTGATATTCAGCATTGAGACTGAATTCAAACAACTGAAGTCCCAATTCAATTTAAAAGCTGCTAGTTTTTGAAATACATTAATTATACTAATTTTCATAAGTAGACTATATCGATTAAAATGTTGAGCTCTATAAAGTTTTCCAAAAGTATGTCTAAATTTTAGCTTTATCATCATTTAAGCCATGGATCCACTTCAACAATAAAGATTCATTTCCCAATGGTAAAAAGAAGATAAGGTTGATTTCAATGACACTAAAGAAAATGAAAACAGTAGTTCTTTATTACTTAGTAGATAGATTTGGCTAAGAAACTACAACTTTAAAAGGGTAAAATAACATATGATCTTTCCTTTTTGGAAGAGTGTTAACATTTTAATATACTTTGGTCAAGTCAAAATATGTTCTTTTTTCTGCTTTTGAGTTTCTCTTATCAATAGTTAACAGCTATATTCATTTAAACCATTGTTAGCACCTTAAACCGTCTACTTTACTAGATAAGTTTTTCCATTTTTACTTGGAGTTTTGAGTCACCTCATTTTGCAGATACAGTTTTTTAACGTATTATATTGTATTTATTTCATTTTATTAGCAAGACTGATTACATGTGTAACATTTTCATTAAACTTTTAAATCATTTTAATGAACGTCATACCTTTCTTACCCCTCCAGTGTGTTGCCCTTCATTCATGGCTATTTGATGAATAATGTCTGCCTTTGATCCATACATTTATGTTGTTTCATTGTCTAGGCATGGATTGTCACATTGTAGCCATAGCTGCCATGAGATTTCTGTTTTCATAATTCTGGGTTTAAAAAAATCCTTTTATAAAGTTTGATGTCTAGACTTGGCCATAGCTGTTTTTTTTTTTTTCCTAAAAATATTACAATATAAAAGAAAATAACAGGAAACAATTGATAAGCCTGCAACATTATATAACATATGATATGACTAAAAATATTGATGAGCCTATATCACAAACAATATTACATAATAGCTTCTGTTCATATATTTACATGGATTAAGACTGCAATTATTTTGTATTCTGATTTTTCCCTTTACATTATTAATATTATTTTCATAATTATTACTTTAAATAAATATGCATTATTCTACCTTATTTATAATCAAAATTTACTTTGAGTAAACATTATTTCAAGTAGCATGATTTGCCTGAAATGGAAATTATTTCAAGTAGCTTCCCTTACCCTTCAGTGAATTCTTATTCACATTAGAATAAGAGCTGCAAATTCATATTATTTCTGCTTAGGAGAAGAATGTGGGGGGATTGGCAGTTTGGACATTGCTTTTCAAAGTTTTTATTTTATTTTATTTATTGAAACATAATGATTGTACATATCTGTGGAGTACAGCATTGAATATCTATACCTGTGTGCAATATGTGATGCTCAAATCAGGATAATTAGTATATTCAACATTACACAAGTAATCATTTTTTGTGGCCCTTGATCAATTTCTTGCTAACCTTCCTCCCGCTCCCCCTTTCCCACCTCTCATGGACTCAGTTCTGTTCTCTCCTTTTGAAAGTTCAATGTATTATTGTGACAGTTGTTTCTTTCTTCCTTTCCTTCCTCTCTCCCTCCCTCCCTTCCTTCCTTCCTTCCTTATGTATGTTCTTATTGAGTTTGTCAGAGATTGGTGTGCTGTAAGTATGTGATTTGATTTCCAGGTTTTCTATTCTGTTCCATTGGTCTGAATGTCTATTTTTATGCCAGTACCATGTTGTTTTGGTTACTATAGCTTTGTGGTATAGTTTAATGTCAGGTAGTATTATGCCTCCAGCTTTATTTGCTTTTTTTGCTCAGGACTGCTTTGGCTATTCATGGTCTCTGTTGTTCCATATGAATGTTAGGATTGTTTCTTCTGTTTCTGTGAAGAACATCATTACTATTTTGATGGGAATTGCATTGAATCTGTAGATTATTTTGGGCAGTATGGACATCTTCACAATGATAATTCTTCCCACACAAGAGCATGGAATGTCTTTCTAATTTTTTGTGTCCTCATTAATTTCTTTCATCAGTGATTTGTAGTTCTTGTAGGGATCTTTCACCTCCTTCATTAAATTTATTCAAAAGTATTTTATTTTTTTTGGTGACTATAGTAAATGGCCTTGCTTTCTTGATTTCTTTTTCTGCTAGTTTGTTATTGGAGTATGAAAATGCTACTGGTTTTTGCTGTTGATTCTGTATTCTGCAACTTTATGGAGATTGTTTATCAGCTCTAAGAATTTTTTGGTAGAGTGTTCAGTTTTTCTACATATAGGATCATGTCTTCTGCAAACAGGGACAGTTTGACATTGTATTTTCCAATCTGGATCCCTTTTATTTATTTCCCTTGCCTGATTGCTCTGACTAGTACTTCCTATACTGTGTTAAATAAGAGTGGTAAGAGTGGGCATCCAGGCCGGCCCAGTGGCGCACTCGGTAGAGTGCAGTGCTTGGGAGTGCGGTGGAGCTCCCGCCGAGGGTTCGAATCCCATATAGAGACTGGTCCGCTCACTGGTTGAGCGCGGTGCGGGCGCGACACCGAGGGTTGCGATCCCGTTACTGGTCATGAAAAAAGACAAAAAGGAAAAAAAAAAAAGAGTGGGCATCGTTGCTTTGTCCCACTTGGGATGATATTGGTGCTGGGCTTGTCATATATGGCTTTTATTGTGTTTTGATACCTTCCTTCTATTGAGAGTCTTTATCAAGAAGGAATGTTGAATTTTGTCAAATGCTTTTTCTTCTGCATCTATTGAGATAACAAAATAGGTTTTGTGCTTAATTTTGTTGATGTGGTGTTTCAAGTTTTTTGACTTGTGTATGTTGAACCACGCTTGCATCCCTGGGATGAATCCCACATGATCATGGTATAATTTTTTGATGTGTTGCTGTATTCTGTTTGCTAATGTTTTTTTTTTTATGAGGATTTTTTGTGTTTATGTTCATAAGAGATATTGGCCTGTACTATTCTTTTTTTGGTGTATCTTTGTCTGGTTCTGGTATCAGGTGATGCTGGCCTCATAGAATGAGTTTGGGAGAATGGGAAGTTTTTTACCACCTTTCATCACCACTACCATACAACAACAGAAATATATTAAACACTCACCTTCATTGAGGAAGTCCTAAGGTGAGTGGACTAATGACATTCTTTGAACACTTATTCTTTTCCTTGAACTATTATCTGAAGAAGACATCAACTCAAACTTCTTTTGGCTCAAAGAAAATTTTCTCAAATTCCTTCTAAATTCTAAATAAAATTGGAGTTGATTAAATGGTATTGTGTGCTTATCATCATTATTATACGTAGTAGGAGTAGTACTAGAATGACAGTACATTAATTTAAGTACAGATTTATGATACAGTAAATTTGCAGTGTTGGGTGGTTTTTATGTATTTTCTATTGTATTTTATAACCAGTACTTTAAATATCTGTCACCAATATCTCATTCTTGAAGTTTAATTTTTAAGTTGCTGAAATTTATAACTCTGTGATTTTAGTTTTTCTGACTTGCTTTTCTGTCATATTTTTCATAACTTTGATACTAAGCCTTTGAGTCAATTCAATTCTGAATTATAATATCCTTTATATGGGTAAAAACAATTTACATTGTGGTTTTTCTATTTCATGACACAATTTCCAGGAAATCAATGGGGGGAAATGGGTACTGCCAAGACAAATTTTGTACTTTAAAATGTCCTAAAATTTCTTGGCTTAGAAACAAATAAGTAATTCTCATATTTTTCTAAGAAATTTTTGTGTTTACTATACTCAGGTCCAAAAGAACCAAGGGGAAAGAAAGTATAAGAATTAGTTCTAGGCACAACTGACAAGGAACATTTCTCCCCCACACATGTATCCTTCTAATTTCTGTTTATCCCCTTTCTTTTCCAAGGTTGTTCTCTTCTATCTCCTCTATATGGCACCTAGGTCCTCTCATGTCTCCCTGGGGCTTTATATGGTAATAAAGCATTCTAATTCAGAAGTAGAATTTTCTGTGCTTTTTGGTGTACCATTTTTTCCTTTCCACTAATTAAAGTATAATTTTTGGGTCTGTATCATAACTTCTTAAAACTGAATGTCTTGAAACATCTGATAAATTAATCATGCTATGAGGCTCCTGTTCTTAGCCTCCACTGGTAGAATTCTAGCCATGAACCTAGATAAGTAGCTTTTCTCAAGACTTGCTGGATTCATCCTCCATCTCTTCTAAGCTCTGATACAGTTCCACTCTACCAAGATACTTGTTTGTCTATTGACTTCTTATACAGACAGAAAGGGTTTATGGTAGAAGGAGATATGCCTGCTTATTCATGTGAACAAGACCAATTCCTAAATTCCAGGACAGGAATGGACCACTTTAGGTGGGCCTCCCAAGAGAAATGATCTTCAAGCACAACATGGTGGTTTGGTAATAGTCCTTGGTGTTGTTTCTGATACTTTATGTTCATTTCTTCATTCATCCATTCATTTGCTAATTTATTGGAATATGTATTTATATGTGTGTGTGTATATGTGTGTGTGTGTGTGTGTGTGTATGGCATTTACTACATGTCAGGCATTATGTACTATGCTAGGAATGTAAACAAATCTCTTCATCTTCTGCAGTTTGCTTATAGTCTAGTGAAGTCACTAGACTGTAAGGCTCTAGTGGAAGAAAAACAAGCAAATATGTTTATAGTAAGATATATTAATGCTAAAAGGAGTTTGCATGAATTACTTCATGAGCATAAAGGCAATCTTTTAAAGCAATCCCAACGACGGGGTGGTTCTGAAAGAAATAATACTTAAGTTGAATCTTGAAGGATAGGAGGAATTAGTTCCAAGAAGAAAAGAAGGAGCATCCCAGGAGAGAATGAGAGTTTGAGATACTGTAATCTTCTCAGAGAAATATAAAGAGTGTCAAATAAATGGACTGAAGATTATTCTTACTAACAACACTTAAGATTACCAATTACCCTACAGCTTTGCCAGAAAATAGTACTGTAATTTACCAAAATATTTACTGCTGTTTGAATTAGCAAAAGTCAATTCTCATTGATGTTTAAGTTGTCATGTCTTTGCTAGCAAGGGTAAACATTTTATTTTTCATCTTGCCTTCTTAGCAGTACTATTTTGGTGTATTCAATTTGTGCAATCTCTTTGAATATTAAAGACAGTAATTCTTTTACTCATTTTTTTCTGTAAATACTTATTTTTCCAGTCTACTTTTATTACTATAAAACAGATGTTTTCATATTAAGGAAATTTCTCTCAATTATTACTATTTAGTGTCTTTACTTGAAATGTGTGTTAAAATTTATTTTATGTCTATACATAGGCCTGTTTATATGATTTAGCTTAAAATGTACAAGAAGTAGAAATCATTTTTCTGTGATAATCTTCCTTAGCCATCATTATTAACTGTAGTATGGCTCTGGTCTTTCTTTTCTTTGTGAAAAGACTTTGCAGGCTTGATTCCATTTGGCCTTTGTGTGTAAATCACATCTATAATTCATTATCTGTGATCTAGTATGGGTATCTTTAAATTGGACCTTTAGAACCTAACGACCCTTGGAAAGCAATCTGAGGGTAAAAACCCTTCAAAATCTTTATTATTTTCTCCTAGATTTTACTGTTTTAGCACCCATACCTAACTGACTGATTTGTCTTTATTGAATTTTCCTAAAGCATTCAGTTCAATTTCCAAAGCATTCTGCTGTTTTATTTTTGAATTCATATTTCATTATATTGTATAATGCTTAATTTAATCATGGAATCACAATAATATGTTCAATAGGAATAAGCAAATTCAAATGGTAAACAACAGATGGAATACTTAGATTAAATCAAAGAAAGTTTAATAAAGGGCTTATATACCAAGATGCAGGCAGGGTGTAGAGAAACCATAGAGAATTACGTAACACCCGATGATGATCTAATTAGGGTCATGCTCCTCCTTCTCTCTAACTTCTCATTGGTTGAATCAAAGTAGAAGCCAGAGATGTATATTGATGTGTACAGTGTAGCTCATTTTGGTAGGACAGACCGGAGAAGGAGAAGGTGGAAAGTGGCTCTGAGCAGACAAGTGGAAGATATCTGGCACACGAGAACCAACACAATCGATCCCTATTTAGAATACTATAGAATTGTGTCCAAGTCACTTGTGTTCAACATTCTCTGTACTGTGGGCATCAGTTAGAAGGAATGGGAGCAGAGTTAACCTAGTGAGTGAGTTAAGGAAGCTTCTACTCTGTTTCTTTGACCCTCTATGTTCTTTATAACATACTTCCCCAAATTTGTTCTGGCTGTTCATATCCAGATTAGAATTTCTCTATTGATCTTTCTAATTCCTTCCAAATTAGTGCAGCTTTACTATCTAACTCTATGGCTTCATTTTCTGTATTTGCACTCAGTATTCAAGCAAATGAATTAGGCTGTTAGGACTTTTTGATATTTGATCATATTCGAGAAAATTTCAATGAATAATTTGGAAAAAGTTTTCCTGGTGGTTTAAGTACCTATTGTATTTCAGGAAGTTGCTTTAATTATGTTTACTGTTTCTTTTTTGCTTGCTTTTTATTAAGTTATATTTGGTACATACAAAGGAATATGTGTAATGTTTTTATAAATTATGAAACATAATAGAACAAACATTTCAAATTTACACCCAACAAAAGAAATAGAACATTACCAGTGCAATACATTCATTCATTTTTACTACTTCATGTTTCATTATATGATTATCTCACAGTTTACCTATTTTGTTGTTGGTAGACATTTTTTATTTGTTTTTGCTGTTGCCAACAATAGCAGAACATTTTATACATTTCGCACATATTTGTTGGTATACATATCCAAGAGATTCTCTAGGGCATTCCTTAGGAAAGGAATAGCTCAATCATAGGGTATGCATGTTAAGTTTTAGAAGACAATGCCACATTATTTTCAAAAACGGATTTGTCAGTTTACACTTCTCCCAGCACATGTAAGTGTTCTACTAGCTGCACTTGATCATCAACATTTGTCAGACTGCTCCTTTTTTTGGTCAGTATAATAGGTTAAAAAGGTTATCTCATTATGGTCTTAAATTGTATTTCCTGGATTACTAATCCATTTGATCAGCTTCTCATTTGTTTATTGGGCATTGGGAATTTATGTATTTTCTTCTTTATCCAGTTTTTTGGGGGTTATAAGTCTGTTGCATTTTGATTTGTAGGAATTCTTTTATATATAATACTCATATATATATATAAGTTTTATTGGATAGATAGTAAATGTATTATCCCAATTTATTGTTATATACACTCAATACATTCTCCCACTTTATGGTGTATCTTTTAACTTTCTTTAAGCGACATTTGAAGTGAAATTCTTAATTTTAATTATTTTTTTCTTTTTATAAAATACATTTTATTGATACATAATAATTATATATATATATATATATGAGGTACATGTGGTAATTTGATACTTGTATGCAATGTGTAACGACCAAATCAGAGTAATTTGGTATATCCATCAGCTCATACATTTATCATTTCTTTGTGTTGGGAACATTCCAAATCTTCTCTTCTAGCTATTTTGAAATATACAATAAAATTATTGTTAACTAAAGTCACCCTACTGTGTTATCAAACACTAGAACTTATTCCTTCTATATAATTGTATATTGCACACATTAACCAACCCTTCTCCATCTCTCCCTTCCCTTTCCCTTCCCAGCCTGCGGTAACCACTATTCTACTCTCAAATTCCATGAGGACAACTATTTTCAAGATCCCACATACAAGTGGGAACATGTGATATTTGTCTTTTTGTGCTTGGCTTATTTCACTTAACATAGTGTCCTCCAGGGTCACGCATGTTGCTGCAAATGTCAGAATTTTCTTTTTAATGGCTGAATCATATTCCATTGTGTATACATACCACATTTTTTAAAATCTGTTTGTCTTGGATGCTTAGGTTGATTCCATATGTTGGCTATTGTTAATAGTGCTGTGATAAATATGGGAGTGCAGATGTCTCTTTGACATACTGATTTCCTTTCTTTTGAATATATACCCAGCAGTGGGATTGCTGGATCATATGCTATTTCTATTTTCAGTTTTTTGAGGGACCTCTGTACTGTTTTCCATAATGGCTGTAGGAGTTCACATTTCCACCAACAGTGTACAAGAGTCCCCCTTTCTCCACATCCTTGCCAGTGTCTGTTATTTTTTGTCTTTTTGATAATAGCCATTTTAACTGAAGTGAAATAGTATCGTAGTTTTGATTTGCATTTTTCTGATGACTAGTGATATTGAGCATTTTCTAATATATCTGTTGGCCATTTGTATGGCTCCTTTCGAGAAATGACTATTCAGGTCATTTGCCCACTTTTAAATTGTATTGTTTGTTCTTTTGCTGTTGAGTTATTTGAATTCTTTTTATATTCTGGTTTTAATCCCTTGTCAAATGTGTAGTTTGCAAATATTTTCTCCTATTCTGTATGTTGTCTCTTTCCTCTATTGATTTTCTTTGCTGTGCAGAAGTTCTTTTTAAATTTATTTACTTTTTAATGGACATATATTGATTATACATATTTATGGGTACAGAACTATATATCAATACATGTATACCATTTGCAATGATTAAATCAGTGTAATTAGCATATTCATTATCGCAAAAATTTATTTCTTTGTGATGAGAGCATTTGAGCTACTTTCTTCTAGCCATTTGAGAACATACTATAAATTATTGTTTATTATAGATGCCTAGCAATACTGTAGACCACTAGAACTTATTTTTCCTATTTAGCTGTAATTTTGTATCTGTTAATTTTAATTTAGTTTATTGAGTTTTCTTTTATCATTAGAGTTTTTGTTTCTTATTAAGGAAATTTCCCAGTCTGAAATAAAGTTATTTTCATTTATTTCCTTCTAAAAGTTGAAAGTTTTGCCTTTTGTGTTTGTCTTCATTTCACTGGGAATATATTTTTTTGTGGATTGTATGATAGGGATCAATTTCATTTTCTTCTATGTATCTAACCAATGATTCTGTCACTGTATTGAATAGTCTATGCCTTCTCTGTCATACTGTTTCCATTTATGTGTGACCTCATTTCTGGGCATTTTTCTAGTCCATTGGTGAATTAATCTATCTCTGAACCTCACTATCTTAATTACTGTAGATTTCATAACACGTCATTTTTCTTACAAATGTCTTGGCTATTCCCAGGATTTTGCCTTTTTGTATTAATTTACAATCAACTTGTTATTTTGCATATAACCCTTTGAGATTTTGATAGGAATAGCATTGACTCCATAAATACACGTGGGGAGGATTCTGAGTGATAGTGAATCTTACTATTGATGAAAATTTCATTTCACTCCATTTATACATTCTTAACATCTTTTAATAAAGTTTAATAATTTTCTATATAAAGACCATGCACAAATTTCTAAAGATTTATTCTCATGTGCCTTATGTTTTTAGTTACTATACAAAAATAGATTTCCTGTGTCAACATTTATATCATATGCAAATCACAACAGTTTTCTTGCTTCCTTTCCAAATCTTCTGGGTTTTTATTCCCCTCTTCTTTCTCAGTTGACAAGACCTTGTATGGTGTTGAGAGATGCCCATTATAGTGGGCATCTTTGTTTTATTCCTGATTTTAAAGGTAGTATTTCTATTTATTTATTTATTTTGAATTCTCATGAGATACAAAGCTGATTGTCCCCCCTCCTGCCCATGATGTGGGGGCAAGATTCATATTGGGGGCATACCCATTACCAGAAATTACTTTTGTACCCTTTGCCCCTTCCAATTATCTCCCAACCTCCCTCCCCTTCCCTCTCTCCCCTCAATTCCAATTTGTAGCCCTAGGAATGTTCCCTCGCTCTGTTGGATCATAGGACTACTGTGGTCTTTCTTTCCTGTCATCTTTTCTCTCTTAGCTCCCACATATGAGTGAGCACATGCAGTATTTATCCCTCTGTACTTTGCTTATTTCACTCAGCGTAAGTTTCTTCCAGGTTCATCCATGTTGTTGCAAATGGGAGTATTTCATTCTTTTTTATGGCAGAGTAGTATTCCGTTGTGTATATATATACCACAGTTTCCTTATCCAATCATCTATTAATGGACATTCAGGTTAGTTCCATATCTTGGCTATTATAAACAGAGCTGCAATAAACATGGTAATGCAGGTATCTCTTCGACATGATGATTTCCATTCCTCTGAATATATACCCAGAAGAGAGATTGCTGAATCATATGGAAGATCTATCTGTACTTGTTTGAGAAACCTCCAAATTGTTTTCCAAAGTGGTTGTACTAATTTACATTCCCACCAACAGTGCAGTAGTGTTCCCTTCTCTCCATACCCTCGCCAGCATTTGTTCTTCACCATTAAAGGTAGCATTTCTAATGTTTTTGAAAGTGGTCCATAGGATTAAAGTTCTGTTACTAGTTTAAAAGGGTTTAAAAAAACTGAACAGATGTAGCCCCCTATCAAATGATTTCCTGCAGTAAAGAGGAGTCCTCCCCTCTTACATTGCTATGAAACCTAAATTACAGCTTGCTGTTGCTAAATCTCCTTGCTTTTAATGATTAAACCCCACTTGACTATAATATATAATCTATTATTCCTATATTTTGCTGGCTTCAGTTTGCTATTTTTTTTTTTTAGGATTGGTCTATAGTTTTTCTTTCCTATATTATACTTGTCTTTTCTGCCTGTTAAGGGTGAAAGTGCTACTTTTTTTTTTTTTTTTTTTTTTTTTTTTTTTTTTTTTTCAGTTACATGGTGTGTAAGCTTGGAAAGATAAAATCCTACAAGGTTTGTAACATTTACTCTTGCCTGTCAATTCATCAGGGTCTTGTATGACTCCCTCTCCACCTCCCCCCACTGTTTCTTTTCATTTTTGTCATTGTTTTGTTATTTAGGAAATATTATTAACTACTGGTTTATATTATGTTGGCTCTCAATTTTTTTCCAGTAAATTACGTATTTTTCTAGTATTTTTAAACTTTCACCTAAATTTTAAAATACTTTATCATAATGTTCATATTTTTCTTCCACTGAATTGCTTCCCCCACAACTTGTGAACGCTTCCTGTGTGCCATTCAGTCTGCCAAAAACTTTTACACAAATTATTACATTATTTTTTCCATTTCACTTGTAAGAGAGACTCTGAGAGGATAAGTAACTGGCCCAAAGTAACATAGTTGGTGGTGAGCTGAATTGCACTTACTAGCTTCAAGAATTCTGCAGGCTCTCATTAGTAGTACACAATATCCATTTTCTAATCTCCGAGTTGAAGGAAGTGAGCCATGACATTGTGTAGAACAGTCATCTTAGAGGGAAGAAAACTCACCTCATAAAATGTTTTGCCTTCTATCTGTGATTTTGAAGCACATTTTACAGCATTCCAGTTTACATACCGGTGTTACTGAAAATCTTAATAAATTCTATTTTGAATTTCAAGAAAATGTTACTCTAAAGTATTCTTATCATAGCTTTTCCTTTTGTACCCCAAATAAGACCTCAAATCACTTGTTTGAATCACACTAACATGTTGTGGTAATTCTGGATACTTTTGTGAAATAACTTGATGTTTTTTCTCCCCCAAATATAGTTATTGGTTTTTCTCAGCTTGAAGATGGAACAATTTATGTGAAACTTGAAACTCTTCATCACTTTTTATACGTTTGCTATCATTTGGTACCTTTCTGTACAATAGTCAGGCTGTTTTATGTTCCTCTAAATTTTTACTTGGTCTCATCTTCATTTTAATGTGCTTCAGCAAGAACAGCTTGCTCTTAGAATTTCTTTGTTTAGCAGATCAGAAAAGTAGAATTTCCAGCTTTCCAGGATATTTAATTTGGAAGCATTCATGGTTGCCATTTAAGATTTCAGATTTTTAAAGTTTGGCATTTCATTATTTCTCTTCCATTTTTTTGTCTGATAATGTAGTACAAATATCATTATTATGTCTGTCTTATTTATCTTAGTCATTGTTTTTGTTATTTTGATAACTTCTTGGTTTTAGGCAGAGAACAGCATCACGGGTATGTATTTCTCTTACAGTCTTTCACTTTATTGATTTCAGCTTAACTCAACCTAGATAGAAATTCTTACTTATTTTATTGTTAAGCTGCAATAACATAGGCTTCATTGAAATCCATCTACAGTTGCTTGATTATTTTGAAATAATATACTCCAGTATGTTGAGCCACTGATATCTTTGCAGGGGAGAAAAGGCAATTCTTTCCCCCCCCCTAAAGCTTTGGTTTACTAAACCAATTTCATGAAGATCAAATAAATTTAGATAAATGGACTCAAAATAAATTTTTGTTAATTGTAATCATTCCTAAAATTGGCCAATACTAGGGTGTTACAATATTTATAGATCTTATAAGCAGGCTACAATATTTCCTTTATTTTGTGTTGGTGGACTCACTGTGAGCATGGAAGAAATTCAAAGAGTTTGTGACCTGACTTTAGGGTTGAGGTTCAGTTTCAAGCTGAGATTTTATATTTCAAATCAGTTAGTACTTTTATTTATTCATTCATTCATTCATTCATTTAGTGTTTCGGGGGGGGGGGAGTTTTGTGCTTGGAGCAAAGACCCCAAACACTCAAGCAGCATTCTAATTTCTCTCTCTTCTAGTCCTGATGCATTTACTTTCCTAAAGCATTTTGCTTTCCTTTTCTTTAATAAACACTTAAAAAATATATTGATTGCAGTTGTACATACACACAAAGACTTGGGTTTTGCAAATATTTATTGAATATTTGTCTTTCTAGCCTTTTATTTTATTTTTATTATCAAACTTATTTTTACAAAATTTGATGGATGTTTATTTATTTATATTTGTCTGTGGTTTCTATTTGTAATACCTTTATCAAAAAGTTTGAGGTGGTTTATACTTTATTTCAGCACAACAGAAATTATGAAGTGAGGACATCCTGGGCTAGTATTAAAAAGAGGGTAAATATTAGTGGAAAATTTAAAATGAACTAAGTGGCAACATTAATGCATACATGGACAGCATGAAGTCTAGTGCAGTGTACTTACTAGTGATGGGCCACAAACTGAGCTCTTTCTCACCACAGATGCCAAAAGAGAAATATGGTAATTTAATGACTTATACAGTGGTACTGTGGGTACTCAAGGGTATGTTGAATTAAACACTTTCAATACTGCCCCTGCCTTAAATGCAGTCATATGTTCACTGGACTTTGTTTTCCTTTTTCTTTTTTTATTGTGACATAATTGATTATACATATTTGTGGGGTACAGAGTTGAATATCAATACCTGTGTACAATATGTGATAATCAAATCAAGATAATTAGTATATTCATCATTACAAAATGTAACCATACTTTGTGTCCATTCATGAATTTCTTGTTAACCCCCTCCCCCACCTCCTTTCCCAATTCTAGAAACCACAGATCTGTCCTCTTCTTCTGAAAGTTTGACATATTATTGTGATTTTTGTTTATTTCTCATTTATTTATTAATTTATGTGTTTATTTATTTTTAGCTCCCACTTATGAGTGAGAATATGTGGTATTTCTCTTTCGGTGCCTGGCTTATTTCATTTAACCTAATTTTCTCTGAGCTCATCTTTATTGCTGCAAATGGCAGAATTCATTTTTTCTCTTTATGGCTGAGTAGTATTCATTGTATACACACACACACACACACACACACAAAAAAAATATTTTCCTTATCCAGTCATCCAGTGATGGACATTTAGGTTGGTTCCATCCCTTGGCTATTGTAAATGGAGCTGCAATAAACCACAGGAGCACAAATATCGTTTCTGCTCAATGACTTTCATATCTTTGGGTATATACCCAGCAGTGGGATTGCTGGATTGTACAGTAGTTCTGTCTGTAGTTGTAGTTTGAGATATTTCTATACTGTTTTCCATCATGGCTGTACTAATTACAGTTCCATCAACAATGTTGAAGCGTTCCCCTTTCTTCCTATCCTTGTCAGCCTTTGTTATTCTCTGTCTTTATAATATCCAGTCTAGCTGGGGTGAAATGATGTCTCAGTGTGATTTTGATTTACATTTCCCTGATGATTAGTGATGTTGACCTTTTGTATGTCTTCCTTTGAGAAATGTCTATTCAGCTCCTTTGCCCATTTAAAAACTGGATTATTATTATTATTATTACTGTTGTTTGAGTTCCTTGTACATTCTGAATATTAATCCTTTGTTTACAGATATTTTCTCCCATTCTGTAGGTTGTCTTTCCACTCTTTTGATTGTTTCCTTTGCTGTGCAGAAGCTTTTTAGTTTGATATAGTTCCATTTATTTATTTTTTCTATTGTTGCTTATGCTTCTGAGGTCTTATTAATAAAGCCTTTGCTCAGTCCTACATCCTGACATTTTCATTTTCTTGTAGTAGTTTCATAGTTTCAGGGCTTATATTTAAGTCTTTAATTCATTTTGACTTGATTTTTATATATGGTGAGAGATAGAGGTTTCATTCTTTTGCATGTGGATGTATAGTTTTCCCAGCATGACTTATTAAACAGGCTGTCCATGTATGGTTTTGGCACCTTTATCAAAAATAAGTTAACTGATTGTGGGGAATCAGTCAGATTGTAAATAATATGCAAAATTTACTAGATGAGAGAACAAAAACTACATAACTGAAGAAAGAGATTGGAAAATAGTATCATGACTTGGTTCACAGAGATAAAGATGCATTTCCATTTTGAGCTATGTAAATTATTTTTATAAAATTATGGTACCCCTTGAAACTAAATATAAAATAAAATGTGAGGTTAAAATAAAAAAAACTTAGAACCAAACCTTCTTGTTGTTGCTAATCTGAGGATTTTTCAAAAAGAGAAGCATGATTGGAAGTGACATCAGCAAGATGTAATTTGTGACATCAATAACATAATGTGTAGATGGGAGAAAAAGGTATGGTTTTTGTATGTAATTGAACTTAAGTTATCAAATTATCAGATGATTATAACTTTAAGAGGTTGCATGGAAGCCCCATGGTAGCCATGAAGAAGATACCTACAGAGGATACACAAAGGAAAATGAAAAAGGAATCAAAGCATGCCACTACAAAAACTTGGTGAAACACAAAGGAAGATAGCAAGAGAGGAAAAGAGGATGAAAGAACAAAAGACAAAAAGAAAACAAAATGGTAATAGTACGTCCTTCCTATCAATACTTATGTTAAATTTAAATGGATTACACTCTTCAATCAAAATAGAGTGTGCTGAATGAATAAAAAGCATGATTCAACTACTCATATATGCTTGCTACATGAGACTTACTTTAGATTTAGGGACACATATAGGCTGTAAATGAAGTATAGGAAATGATATTTCAAACAAATGGTAACAAAATGAGAGCAGGAGTGGATATGCTTATTTCAGCCAAAATGGAGTTTAAGTAAAAAACTGTCACAAGAAGAACACTAAATAATGACAAAAGAATTAATTCTTTTAACTAAGAGTTAATTCTTTTAAGTGACTAAGAAGAACATTGTACGATGCAATGACAAAACAGTTAATTATTCAGTAAGATATAATAGTTATAATTATATATGCACCCAACATCATACCATCTAAATACGGAAAGCAAACATTGACAGAACTGAAGGGATAAATAGACTGCATTATAATAGTAGGGGATTTTAGTACGCACTTTCAAGCAGGGATAGAACAGCCATACGGAAGGTCAGTAAGGAAACAGAGGACTTGATCAACACTCTATATCAAATGGATCTAACATACATCTACAGAACATTCTATCCAATGGAATACACGTTCTTTTCAAGCACACATGGAGCATTCTCCAGGTAGATCATATGTTAGGTCATAAAACAAGTTTAACAAATTTAAGAAGACTGAAGTCAGGCCAAGTATTGTTTCTGACCACAGTGGAAAGAAACTAGAAACTAATAATGAAGGAAAATTGGAAAATTCATAGATATGTGGAAATTAAGCAGCATATTCTTGAACAACCATTGGGTCAAAAGAAAAGAAATGAGAAAACATCTTGAGACTCCTGAGAACAAAAACACAAAATACCAAAACTTATGGAGTGCAGCAAGAACAGTGCTAAGAGGGAACTTTTTAGCCATAAAAACCTACATTATAAAAGAAGAAAGATCTTGAATAAAGAACCTGACTCCACACCTCAAGAACTAGAGAAAAAAAAAAAGCTCAATATTAGCAAAAGGAAGGATATAAAAAAGATTGGAGCAGAAATAAATGAAAGAGGGAATAGAAAAATAACAAACAAATAAAAAAACTGAGTTGCTTTTTTGAAAAGATTGACAAAATTGACAGATCTTTAGATAGACTAACAAAAAAGAGAAGACTCAAATAAACAAAATGAGAAGTAGGAATCATTACAACTGATGCCACAGAAATAAGAAGAGTCATAAGAGAGTACTATCAACAATAATATACCATCAAATTGGTAATCTAGAAGAAACAGATAAATTACTGGAAACATACAACCTACCAAGACAGATCATGAACAGATAAAAAATCTGAACAGACCTATAACTAGTAAGGAGATTGAATTACTGATCCTCCCAATAAAGAAAAGCCCAGGGCCAAATGGTTTTATTGGTGAATTCTACCAAACATTTAAAGAAAAATTAATACCATTTTTTTCAAACTCTTTCAAAAAATTGGAAAGGAGAGAACACTTCCAAACTAATTTTGTAAAGCCATAATTACTGATACCAAAGAAAGAAAAATCCACTACAGGAAAAGAAAACTGTGGGCTGATATCCCTCATGAATATAGATATAAAAATCTTCAACAAAATGCTAGCAAACTGAATTCAAAAGCACATTAAAACAATCATACACCATGACCAAGTGGGCTTTATGCCTGGAATGCAAAGATGGTTCAACATGTGCAAATCAGCACACCACATTAGTAGGATGAAGGATAAAAATCATATAAACATCTCAATAGATGTAGAAAAATCATGTGACAAAATTCAACACCCTTTTATGATAAGAACACTCAATATACAGGAATAGAAGGAAATTACCGTAACGTAATAAAGACCTTATATGAGAAGCCCACAACTAACATCACACTTCATGGTGAAACACTAAAAGCTTTTCCTTTTAAGATAATGAACAAGATAAGAATACCAATTCTCACTAATTTTATTCAATGCAATATTCAAAGTCCTAGCCAGAGCAATGATGTAAGAAAAAGAAATAAAAGGCATCCAAATTGGAAAGGAAGAAGTAAAACTGTCTCTGTTAGCAGATAACATGATTTTATATGTAGAAACCCCTACAGATTTCACCAAAAATCATGTTATGTAGTGAAATTAAATAAAATATTATTTCTTTTCATATTTATCCTCTACTTTTCTATTTTTGTATGTGTCTTATACACCTGGGCTATGGGAATGGAAGGGTTTGGGTGAGACTCTGGGCCTCCCAAGACCCACTTCAATTTGAAAAGTTCCACGTTGATGTTATACATACAGTACTTCCAAAATAAACAAGGTTCTGATTGAACCAATGATTCCACAGTTGAAAAAAAATTGAAATTGATGCTTTTGAGAAAATAAAGTGAACTGGATTCATCTGAATAAGAAAATAATAGCAGAGTGTTACCAATTATTATCCCTGTGTGTTGGGATTATAGGTGATTTTTCTTCTCCCTCTTGCTTATTACCTCTTTTTTATCTATGTATGCTACATTGGAAATGTCTTATTTATCTGATGGGAAAAAATTTTAAGTCATATTTGACACATTTTTATGATGAAATTATTAAGAATCCTGACCAATCACTTGTCTGGAGAAAAGACTGGTTCTTCTCTACAGAAAGGTAGTATCAGAAGCATTTACAGACAGTAAAGAAATAGTTCAAGGTCTCTTTTAATACAAGTTCAAATAAGTGACCAAGACCGTGAATTTCTTGGACATTAAGCATGTTTGCAGTATTTTTACCCAGGAAAAAATAAACAATCATTACTGAACATCCAGAATGGTAGTAAAAATATTTTCAATGAGGTACAAACAGGGTGTTTAACTGTAGCAATGTAGCCTTCTGTAAACAGCAAACTAGTTGCAAATTTTAATGGTAGGCTACTACATTATTTACTTGTCATGCTAACATTGTCAGAAAGATTCATTTCAAAGAACTGAAGGAGAGTTCAGAAGTTATCTAGTTTTAATTCCTCACTTGAAAGATGAGAAAACAAAGCTCTGAATTCTTTTTTTTTTTTTTTTTCCTTTTTCTCTTTTCTCGTGTCTGGCAACGGATCGCAACCCTCGGCGCTGCGCCCGCACCTCGCTCAGCCAGTGAGCGGGAACCGGTCTGTATGTGGGATCCAAACCCTCGGCGGGAGCGCCGCCGCACTCCCAAGCGGCACACTGTAGCAGTGCGCCACTGGGCCGGCCTAAAGCTCTGAATTCTTAATGATCTTTCTACACTTCCATAGCTAGTTAGTAGCAGGGCCAGGATTACAATTTTGTCCTCTTTTTACTCTGGTCTGGACACTATCCACCATACCCACTCATGTTTTGACATTCTCCACTGCATTTCCTATGGTCATATTGATCTTTTTTCAGTTCCTTGACATATTTTCTATTGTCTTCGGACAAGTGCCTCTGCCTGGAACAATCTCTTCCATATTTTTCTACTTATTATCCTGCCCCACCCCCACCCCCGCTTCCCCGCCTTTATTCAACTCCGTCCTTTTCACTGTTCAGTTTAAAGGCCACTTTCTCTGGGAAGCTGTCCACAAACTTGAGGTTAGGTAGAGCCGCACCATTCACTTTTGTCTTAGGTTATCACACTTATGATTACTTGTTCAAAAATAGTTGACTACCTCAGAACACTGTAACATTTAATGATAGCTGGGCAAGTGTCTAATTGTATTCATTGCTATATCACATGATTTCTCATAGTTTTCAATAGTCATCACTCAATTTCTTTTTTAATGAGTGAATACTTGTTAATGAATGAGTGCTTCCTTTTTTTTCTTAACTCCCCTGTCATCAATATTTTTAGGCTGTTCTTGGTTTATACATTACCTTTATATCTATGTTCTTTGTTAAAAAAAAAAACTATTTTATGTCTGTGCCTACATAATCATATGCAATGAAATTTACTGTCACAGATGATATCTTTCTCTGATGGTAAGAAAGTAATGTGTTTTGGCTTCAACAAAGGCAATTATGGATGAATATAAAAAGTTCTTTTCCTTTTTTTTTTTTCTACCAGTACCTATGTTGCTTATTATGAAAAAGAAAAAGGAAAAAGAATTTGTCATATACTATTTGGACAACTTTGAAATTCAACTGGATAACGTATTATACAGTGGCTATTAGAATTAGGATATTCAAAAAAATATTTAACAGAATTGGTGTTGCTTGTCTTCAGAGGCTTTCTGATGTCACACAATATAATGTACTGTCCTGGTAAACCAAATTTCTATACAACATCCCAATTTATTTTGGACATAATCTCCTTCCTTAGGTCATAGAATTATCATTTCTTCTCTTCACTGTTCTCAACTGTGAACACCAACAGAGAACAGCATTGGCAAGCTTGGGTTAAACATCCAATCTTGGACCAGGGGTAGGGCCTTTTATGTAAGTTTGACCTCCAGGACTCTTACTTCTTGAGCAGGATGGGCAATGGTCAGAATAAAGGGACTGAATAGCTCATCTATTGTTATTCATTCTCCATGCTCATGACCACATGGAAAAATTAAACTTTTACAACCTATTTTCTCTATAAAGCATTCTTTGATTGCCAACTAGAAATAATTTCTCCTGTGTGCTCCTGTAGGAATTTATGTAGCCTTTCTTATTGGGTCTTCTCATTTTATTTATTTATTTATTTATTTTATTTTTGTATATATATATATTTTTTAATTGATTTTTTTAAAATTTTAATTTATCAATATACAATGTAGTTGATTTTCATGTCCCTTTACCGATTCCTATTACCCCCCTCCAACCTCCCACCCATCAACATCATATATGTTCACTTGTCTTAACAAGTTCAAGGAATTGTTTTGATTATTGTGTCTTCTTTCCCATGGCCCTCCATCTGTTTGTATATTTATTTATTTGTTTTTAGCTAAGTGAGAACTTGTGGCATTTCTCTTTCTGTGCCTGACTTATTTCACTTAATATAATTTTTTCTTAGTCCATCCATGTTGCTGCGAATGGTAATATTTCATTCTTTTTTGTAGCACAGTAGTACTTCATTGTGTAAATATGCCACATTTTCCATATCTACTCATCTGATGATGGACATTTGGGCTGATTCCAGCTCTTGGTTATTGTAAATAGTGCTGCAACAAACATGGGAGTACAGGTATCCCTTTGACATAATGATTTCCATTCCTCTGAGTATATTTCCAGCAGTGGAATAGCTGGGTCATATGGTAGATCTATCTGTAATTGTTTGAGGAACCTCCACACCATTTTCCATAAAGTATGCACCATTATGCAATGGACTGCCTCATCAGCAAATGGTGCAGGGAAAACTGGATATCTATATGCAGGAGAATGAAACTAGACCCATACCTCTCATCATATACCAAAATCAACTCAAAATGGATAAAAAAATTAAATATACACCCTGGAAAAATGAAACTCCTTAAAGAAAACATAGGGGAAACACTTCAGGAAGCAGGATTGGGTACAGACTTCATGAATATGACCCCAAAAGCACAGGCAACCAAAGAAAAATAAACAAATGGGATTATATCAAACCAAAAAGCTTCTGCACAGCAAAAGAAACAATTAACAGAGTGAAAAGACAACCAACAGAGTGGGAGAAAATATTTGCAAAATATACATCTGGCAAAGTATTAATATGCAGAATATACAAGGAACTCAAACAACTTTATAGCAAAAATCAAGTTCCTTGACAAAACATGACCTATTTTAAGAATATTGTTTTTTCTAATTAGTTGATGTGTAATTTACATATGCTGAGGAAATTCTAATTGTGGCTGAATTGGATGAATTAAATGAAATTTTAACTTCATCTCTGTTATCTCTGACTTTAACATAAGTACTCTCTGGATGTGAGTCAACTTACTACTGTAAATTGTGCTAAGACACTCACATGTTATTAGGAATTAAGAGTAAGGAACTGAGACAACTTTACAACAAAAAAACCAAGTAACCCAAATAAAAAAAGGGCAAAAGAGCTAAATAGGCATTTCTCGAAGGAAGATATATGAATGGCCAACAGACACATGAAAAAATGCTCAACGTCACTCAGCATTTGGGAAATGCAAATCAAAGCCACACTGAGGTACCATCTCACTCCAGTTAGGATGGCTAATATCCAAAAGACTGAGAATGATAAATGCTGATGAGGTTGTGGAGAAAAAGGAACCTTCACACACAGTTGGTGGGGACTTCTCATTTTTGACAGTTCTTCCCTGTATAGATTCTAAGCTTCTTGGGGAGAAGATCTATTTCTGATTGCTTTGAGTTATTTATGCTTCCCTGCACATAAAACCTGCTGAATAAATATTTGTTGAATGACTGAAAGGAATCCATTTTATTTAAACAATGTTAAATGCCAATGACAGGGTGAGAAATGTAAATACTGAGAAGTTTTTTGATGTTGGCAATTGGTTATTAAATCTTTGGTGTTGCATAAATGATGGATTATACGTGCACAATATTTGTCAATTTAAAAATACATAGTGATGATTCTTTAGGGTGGAGAAAAGTCTTTAGTAATTTATCATTCTAAGTCCACTATAATTATAATTACAAAATCTGATGTTAATTTATAATACTGGATAGTAGATGATCTAATTAAAAACATATAACAGAATTAGAAAAGATATGTTTCAGAAAACCATATAGTCTAATCTACCCTGGTATTAGTTTTGTCTACCTAATACTATGTGATACTTTTCTTCTTTTTCCAGTATATATTTATAGCTATAAATATGGGCACATAAATTGCCAAGTCCTGCCAACAGCTATTTATTATTCCATAGTTGAAGAATAAATTACAGAAAAGAAAAGCTATCCACAGTTATGTACCCCTGTTATGGAAAATAGAACATTACATATACTATTTAGGTATTTATGAGTGTATGTACACTCACCGTATATTTTCTGTAACACGTACAGACAAAATAGTGGAGGGGATGCTTTATTTTTAGAATTTCTTTTCAAAACTTTTATAATAAAGAGAAGTATACATCATCTTCCTCTTGTATTGTGTGTGTGTGTGTGTGGCTTGTATGTACTGTTTACTCATTTGATAAGGTATGTTTCTACAAGAAAGTTTGTTTAATAAATAATAAATAACTCATGGTGTGAAACATTTGTACAAATGATGTTTCAATAATTTAATTATTCTCTCTTACCAAGTTCAGATCAAGTATTGCAGGTAAAATATCAGTGATTAAGTAAAACATTCAAAATATTTGAGGCCAGAGCCTTGTAGAATAATGGTTCCCAGAGGCCAGGAGGGGAGGGAGTTGGGGAGGAGAAGTGGTAGACTAGCAGATACAAAACTATGCTGTCTACCCTAGGTGAATCACTGTGCAGTATATGCATGTATTGAAACAACATGCTGTACCCTACAAAAATAAGTATAAATAAAATTGAAAAAAAAAAAGATTACTAGCTCCAAAAAATGTATTAATTGGATTTTCAGGGATAACTTACTTAACCTCTCTAATTCTCAGTTTCTTCAGGCATAAAATGAGAATAAAAGCACATTTGGCACAGTTAAAAAAATAATAAATTGCCATGCAAGGAATTGAATACATGAAAGGTAAATATTTTTATTAAGCCTTATATTTTAATTCTAAGAAACTAGTTTTTTTTTTATCTTTGGAAACAAAGTTGGTAACAATCAATGGATGTTTGATGTGTGTTTTGTGTCAATCTATTATTACTGTCTGTCTATCTATTATATTTTGTAGGTATGGTAAGTAGAGAATTAGTAGTTCAGCTGTGACGTGCAGATGTGCCATTTGTGGATAGAGCCAGAAACTCATCCCTGCTCCCTCATATCTTCTGTTCCCAAGTCAGAACTTGACCTATAACTATAGCCTGCTGAGATTTTAACACTTATCATTCTTTTGTTTTCCTAACCTCAAATAATTTTTTCTTGGGAAATTATGGTTAGCTTCAAAACTCTACACAAATATGAGATGTTACTTCACTTTATATACATTTTTGAGAAATTCATTGTAGATACAATTTTTAGTTGTACTAGAAGAAAGAAAATATCTTTGGCTGTAGTTATGATGAAAAATAAGAGTTAAATGAATTGTATTTTGCAGGAGGTAAGGTATCCTTTCCATTGGAAAGAAATCAGTTAATCATTTTATAAAATAGATATTGAGAAAGCTTATTTGTAAGGTTCTTGCTCTTTTCCTCTTCCTTTTTTCATTTAATAAATATTTTTCAAATTATTAAATGGTGACTCTGATGATTTTGAAATGGATGTAGAGCCACTTGATTTATGAAATTGGAAATAGAATATCTGGCAAAATAATCTGTGTTAAAAGTACTACAAACCCTTTCACTAAACTTTGTAATAATATCTTCTTAGTAAAAGCAAGTGCTATAAGTAAATGAAAAATGTATGCTGCATTTTGCCTTAGATATTTATTTGAAATGTATATATATGTAAAATAATGGAAAATTCCAACTTCATATAAATTTTATGATTTACAAAAAATAGCACTCTTTAGCAACTCAGCATTTATGATCCAATATTCAGCTTTTCAAACTTTTGCCTTCTGTAAAAATGCTATACAAAAAATTAGGATTTAGTAACTATTTCCTAATAGTTGGATGAATTGAATGATTAATCTACAATCATTAAAAGGACAAAAACTGGGGCCGGCCCGGTGGCGCACTGCTACAGTGTGCCGCTTTAGAGCGCAGCGGCGCTCCCGCCGAGGGTTCAGATCCCACATACAGACTGGTTCCCGCTCACTGGCTGAGCAAGGTGCGGGTGCAACACTGAGGGTTGCGATCCCGTTGCCGGTCCCGGTCCAGTACGGGTGCAACACTGAGGGTTGCGATCTGTTGCCGGACACGAAAAAAGACAAAAAGGAAAAAAAAAAAAAAAAAGGGCAAAAAACTGTTATAGCAGATTTTTCTTTGTTTAATTTTGAAAAGTGATGGAGAATCGAGTTCTACATTTTTTAAATTCCTTCTATTATATATTTTTGTCATTTAAGGTAAATGTCATGTAGTAATTCAAGTAGTAAATGTGAAGATAAAGTCTTAGTACAACTCCTGCAAATGATAATGTCAAAGTTTTTGCTTAATTTCAAAAACTTTTGTGAGCTTCCCTATCCTTTTATATTTTATGTTTCATTTATATATAGGTACTTTTGTTTATTTTGGTAGGAAATGTTTGTGAATTAAATTTGGTAGCACTTAGTTTTGAAACCCATTGGTTTAGGAAAAAGCATCTGCAAAAGAAGTTGATTGGTTGGGATGTCAGTAGATACAGCTGTTTTTAGACTCTACCTTCTTCTGTCTGTGCCACTCTGATGATGTGAATGCTAGAGAGAATTTCAGGGACATGGAGATTGTCTACTCAGCCAAAAAAAAAAAAGCATAAACATATAGTTAAAAGATATCATCATGGTACTATAGTTACACGAACATTTTGGTCTCAGAAGTAAGAAATAAGACATTTCCACAGGAGTCTTCTACTGGCCGTGGTATCCTAAGGTGTGACTAAGTTAAAATTTTATTTAAAACACACACATCTCTGACTTTCATATATATACTTTATATATCTATGTTATGTGAATCTCATGTGGATCTTGTTATGTCTTTATATGGCAAACCTTATTTGGAAGACAATATGTACTTCATGTGGGCAAAAGATTAAACTAACCGTTTTGCTTAAGGACAAGTGCAGCATTTAATTTTTCCCCATATTTTAGCCTCCTTTGTAAAATATTCACATGATCAGGGCTTAAATTGTCCTATTTATGATTTTAATAAATGCTGAAAGATGTGTTGGCTTCCTTTCTTCTGTAAAAGCAGAAGAAAGGAAACAATAGCGTTGGGAAAATTATATGAGTATGTTTCACTTTTGGGGGGTGGAGAAGGAAAACTTCTAATTCTTAATATATATTTATCTTCTGGTTGTTAAATATAACTTTTTAAATTCAAAAATATGTGACTTTCCCTACATTATTCATATTTTACTATTTTATTTTATATTAGTTTTATACAGTGACCTGATGTATTTGCACTTTATACACACAGATTTTAGATCAATAGAACAGAAAGTTCTTAAAATGTGGATATAAACTGCAAAATGTATTTTTGTTGAAAATTTATTACTTTTAAAATGTAAAAATCATGCATTTTTTCATTATATATTTTTTGTTTGTCTCTTAAAGAAGGTATTCTTTATTTCATGCGTATTGTGTGTATCATGTTGCGAGGGTTGCTATGGGGATTGTTTAAATCATTTATTATGCTAGTTAAATTAGAAAAGAAAATTGCTTAAATGATAGCTCTAACATCTATATCTAATTTTGCTATAAAGATTAGTAAAAAGATTTCTTAAAAAAAGCTTCCTTTTAAAGTCTAAACTGCTCTTCCTGACAGTAATGACTTGTAGACTTTGATATTACTCATTTCCACTTTCTTCAAAGTTGATATTTTTCTTTAAAGTTTGTTTGGGTTACTCATGATTCAGGATTTCCTACCCAAATCTGTGACATGAATATTTATATCAGTTTTAACACTACTTCATTATTTGTTTCGTTTCTACATTTAATATTTACAGTGTTTATAGGTCATTTTTCAGCAAGTTATTGGCAACATTCTTATTTTTTTTCATTAACATGTAAAATTTTCAGGTATTTTATTTTCAGCTACTAGATTGGATCTCTTTGACTCCCTCCATAGAATTTCATAATTTTGTTAAATGGGTAATAGAAATTTTATATACTGCTATCCATAAATTGGCGATATTTATTCTTTTTTAATTCCTAATGCTTTTCTGGTAGGTTAGTGACATAATCGGCTGTCTTTTATCATAGAATACAGTTGATAATGAAGTTGATTTTTAGAATCCAGTACCACAACCAAGCACTTATTGAGTATCCATTTAGCTGGTATTATAACGGCAAAGACAGAACAGATAGAAGACACTCTGTCTTCTAGGATGTTTCATTCTTGTTTAAGGGGAAAGGATGTTTATATTCCCATCTTTCTGTTCTGTATTGTTTCTTCATTCAGTAAGAGTTCTTTGAATATCTAGTGTAAGTGTGCCAGGCAGAGATGAGTCTATAAGTGATGAATAATAATTTCTCCCCTCAAGGAATCAAAAAAATCCAGATAGGCAAAAAATTAACTATGTTAATAATTAGTATGTTAATATTACTGAATTTAAGATACGTACAAACTTATAGGATTATAGAGGGGTAAAGAATTCTGTTGGACAGAGTAATGGAAAGTTCCACAGATGATGTGATATAGGTATTGTATTGGCCTTGATATGAGTAGTATTTTCATTCGCATAGAAGGTTGAGAAAGGCATTTTTGGCTACAGTAATACCATTGTGAACCCACATCTAAATATGTGTGAAATAATGTGGTGAACTCAAGGATTATGAGAAATCTGATGTGATTATAATGTTGGTACATAGGGAGATGATGGAAAACAGGACTGAAAAAGGAGATTTGGAGTCATGTTAAAATGTTTATTTTATGGGCCGGCCCAGTGGCGCACTGGATAGTGCGCCGCTTAGGAGGCGCGGCAGCGCTGCCGC